>NW_011494955.1:6613990-6624563 GCF_000754665.1 Bison bison bison
ACCATAAGGGTGGTGTCATCTGCATATCTGAGGTTATTGAGATTTCTCCCGGCAATCTTGATTCCAGCTTGTGCTTCTTCCAGCCCAGCGTTTCTCATGATGTACTCTGCATAGAAGTTAAATAAGCAGGCTGACAATATACAGCCTTGACGTACTCCTTTTCCTATTTGGAACAAGTCTGTTGTTCCATGTCCAGTTCTAACTGTTGCTTCCTGACCTGCATATAGGTTTCTCAAGAGGCAGGTCAGGTGGTCTGGTATTCCCATCTCTTTCAGAATTTTCCAGTTTATTGTGATCCACACAGTCAATAAAGCAGAAATAGATGTTTTTCTGGAACTCTCTTTTTTGATGATCCAGCGCATGTCTCCTTAATTAGGGGAGTTAAATAATATCTTTGATGTATATTCACTTCATGTTTGTGTGAGAGTCATTATGTTACCTTTTTGAAAATTTATACTCTAACACAGCTTCCTCAATTGTAAAATGGCAATAATAATAGAACTTCCTCATAGGGTTGTCGGGCAGATGAAATTACCTTAAATACATAGATATATTAGCAAAGTACCAAGCTCATAATAAATGCTTAATAAATACTAACTGCTTTATTGTTAGTTGGGAACTCACACAAAACAGCAGCAAAGCGTTTAAGGATATCTTCAAACTCTAAACTTCTGTGGCAAAGGTTATTAACCCTGGTATTCAAAACAGCTTAATGAATTCTGGAGTCATCCAGGAGGCTTCCTGAAGGATGGGCAAGATTTAGAGAAGGAAAGAGAGGTGAAGGAAATGGTCCCGAGCCAGGCAAGGTCAAGGTGGGAAAAAGTATAATATGGCCAGGATCTGTGACAAGTTCATCCTCAGCTCCTTATTCTGTTGTATTTACCTTTGATTTGTCTAGTAGAGAACATTTCACTATTCATTTCTCCACAGAAATACAATAAAAACATTAATCAGCCGCATTATATTCTTACCAATACCTATCAAGAGCACACAATTAACTATAGCTTTGTAAACTCCTCAGGAGCAAGGGTTGGGCCTTTAGCTGTTTCTTAAACATTCTTCAGCATTAAAAAGCTTGAACTGATACGTGAGAAGGAAAGGAAGGGGAATTTGAGCCTGCTGCTGTCAAACAAGCCTGTCCTAACGAGCAAACTGACTGCTTTCTTGCCAAAGTCTGCAGTGAGTTTCAGGTTTGAAACACTACATGGGAAATCTCTAGCCAAAGCCCTCACCTGCTCCACCGCTGACTAACAACTTCTAACCCAGGAAGTGAAACTATGGCATCCTTGGTGTCAGAGGTTGGATTTGGGCAAGAAAATGCCCACCCACACTCATCAAGCAGAAATTCTCATTTAAAAAAAAAAAAAAAAAGGCCTTGGAGGAGAGGAAAAAGAGACTGTAAAATAGCTCCTGGAGTTTATCATCTAATGAGGAGGATAAAATCAACCAAGTGTTAGTAGTTCAGTCATGTCTGATGCTTTGCAACTCCATGGACTACAGCATGCCAGGCTCCTCTGTCCCTGGAATTCTCCAGCAAGAACATTGGAGTGGGTTGCCATCCTCTTCTCCAGGGGAATCTTCCCAACCCAGGGATTGAACCCAGGTCTTCTGTATTGCAGGCAGATTTTTTACCATCTGAGCCACCAGGAAGTACAAAATCAAACAAGTACACAACTCAATAGGAGCCAGGCCAAGAAGTCTTGGGACAATGTCTTGGAGTGGGTGGGGCTTCTCCTTCGAGACTGAGAAGGTACAGGCTATTCTAGGTGAAGAGAATTGTGAGCAACAGCAGGAAAGCCCAGCATCTGCTCTGAGCAAGACAGAAGCTGGGGGCAACATAACGTTGGAGAAACCAGTTGAAGACAGATTACGCAGTGCTTTCAGTGTTAGGGAGGAGTGCCTTGGAAAGAAATGGACTGTGTGTTAGTCAGAGTTCTCCAGAGAAAATGGAAACAACAGCACACACAGAGGCAAATATAAGAGGAGGCTTATTATAGGAATTGGCTCACATTATTATGGAGGTTGAGAAGTCCCATGATTTGCTCTGTGCAAGCTGGAGAGCCAGGAAAGCTGGTGGTGTCATCACTCAGTCCAAAAGCCTGAGTACCAGAAGCACAGATGTCTGAGGTGGACAGAAGATGGATGTCTCAGCACAAGCAGAGAGAGCAAACTTGTCCTTCCTCTGCCTTTTTGTTCCACTCAGGCCCTCAGTGGATTGAATGACACCCACCAGAATCATTGGTGGAGGTTATCTCTACTCAGTCTAGCGATGCAAACTCTCATGTCTTCCAGAGATACCCTCACAGAAATACCAAGAAATTATGTTTTACCAGCTATCTGGGCATCCCTTAGTTCAATCATGTTGACATATGAAATTAATCATCACAGAGGCTTCCCTGGTGGCTCAGTGTTAAGGCGTCCACTTGTCAATGCAGGAGACATAGGTTCGATCCTTGGTTCAAGAAAATCCCACACATCTTGGAGCAACTAAGCCCATGTGCCACAATTATTGAGCCTGTGCTCCAGAGCCCAGGAGCCACAACTACTGAGCCCATGTGCTGTAACTACTGAAGCTCACGTGCTCTAGAAGAGCCTGCACCCCACAACAAGAGAAGCCACAGCAACATAAAGCCCTTGCGCTGCAACTAGAGAGTAGCCTCTGCTCTCCACAGCTAGAGAAAATTTGAAAAAAGACCAAGCAGTGACAAAGACCCATCGCAGCCAAAAATTTAAGAAAAAAAAATTCAACCATCATAGAACCCATGTTTAAGAAGATTCATCAGGGCAGCCTGTACTGGGTAGACTGGGCAAACTGGGCCAATTCCTGAACCAGTCCAGAGGGGAAAGGATAGTCACAGCTGGAACAGAGGTGGTGGGAATGGAGCAGGAGGCAAAGATGAGAGAGGGGTAACCACCCCTATCACCCTCTCCCGTACCCACCAAGTTCCAGCCACAATAGTCTCCCTGTTGGGTGACTCCCTCCATGGACCTCAAAACATGCCATGCATGCCTCCACCCAGGGTCTCTGCCTTTGCAACACTCTTGCCCTGAAGTACGTTAAGTCTCATTCCCTCTTTTCTTGACTTCTACTCAAGTCCCCTTGACCCCCTTCCCCCATCATGGCACTCCTATCTCTTACTTTCTTCAATTTTCTCCAAGGCACTTATCACTCTCTGACCTAATACATATTTATTTTCTGCCTACTTCCAAATGGATGCAGGCTCCATGAGGACATGGACTTTTTTAGTTCACCATCATAGCCTCAGTGCCTAAATCAGGACACACTGTATGAATACTTAACACCTGGGTTGGTTTTAGATGGGGAGGTTAACTTGACACCAACAGTCTGAGATTGTGACATGGAAGACAGCAGTACCTTTAATGGAGATAGGAGAGTTGGGATAGAAAAATGTTCATTCAACATGAGCTACCTATGAGATTAACTGGGCTTCCATGGTGGTTCAGCGGTAAAGAATCCGCCTGCAATGCAGGAGCCACAGGAGATGTGGGCTCGATCCCTGGGTTGGGAAGATCCCCTGGAGGAGGGCATGGCAACTCACTACAGTATTCTTGCCTGGAGGATTCCATGGACAGAAGAGCCTGGCGGGCTATACAGTTCATAGAGTCGCAAAGAGTCAGACACAACTGAAGTGACTTAGCAGGTATGCACATATGAAAATAATTAAAAATCCAGGACTATTCAGAGCAAACCCACAGGGAACTAGAAGGCAGAATCCAAATCTCTAAACAGTTAAAAAAAAAAAAAAACTGAGAGGAAAAAGGTTGAAAGGAGGAGCTGGACTGAGTTAGGTACAAAGGGCACAACCATAAACAGCAAGGCCATATATGGGAAAGTAAATCACTAGGTCAGAAAGCATAAGCAAACATTCAGGTTGAGCATGAAATATGTTGGGCAAAGGTGACCGAGGTCAGGGCCACGAGAGAGAACCAGTTAGGACTCTTACAGGCTGCGTTTATCGGTGCTGGCTATAGGGAGCCAGGTCAGACTCGTGACTAAGCAATCAGTAGCTGCCCCCACAGTTTAGACCAGGGCGAGAAACCCAGAGTTGGAGGCATCATTGAGCTCATTAGGTGCTGTGAATCAAAGAACTGATCTCTGCCCCCATTTGAACAGGAGCAACAACAGAAGCTTTGAGTCACTGATGAGAACTGATGAGTCACCAAATGCAGAGCTCAGGTTGCAACTGAGCGGCCCCGGGGTTAAGCTGACCCTCAGGAAAGTCTTATTTGGGGTATACAAGGTTTTACTTTTCTAATTAACATCTATTTTCAAATGTTGACATTTTCACAAAAAAACCCTCATATTTCTGGTTTATCTTGCAGAAACTGGAAGATCTGGAGATACTAGGCTTGATAGTAAGAGGCTGAACTGAGCTGTGACTGCTGCCTTTAAAGAAAGTGTGTGGGGGTAGGCTAGGCTACAAAATAGAGGAAGGGGCTTAGAATGAAGATTTGTTTCTTATTCACTCCAAGTCCAGGGTCAACTCTCTGGAGCAGCTCTCCTCCTGGCAATATCGCAGGAATCCAGGTTGCTTACACCTTTTCTTTGCTCTGCTGCTGCTGCTAAGTCACCTCAGTCGTGTCCGACTGTGTGTGACCCCATAGACGGCAGCCCACCAGGCTGCCTCGTCCCTGGGATTCTCCAGGCAAGAACACTGGAGTGGGTTGCCATTTCCTTCTCCACTTCAACTTATATTCTCCATGATCAGCAAGGAGCAGCGGCTGTTCAGATCAAGCTGCTCCATAGCTTTTAACATGCTTCCTACTTGATGGGACACAGCTCCTCCACTGCCAGTCTGTCTCCCTCCCCACCCCTCAGCAAGGAGCTGAGAAATGGGGAGTTTATGGACTGGGGTGAGCAGCAAACATCTCTGCCACACGGAGCAGTGATCTGCATGAAGTTTGCCACAGTGCCTACAAGGCTGCTTAAATCATTTCCATTAGCTGCCTAGCTCCTGGAGGCATCTGCATCCTTAGCCTTTGGGCAAAAAAAGAAAGAAGGGCTGGGAGAGAGCCTCCTCAAATGCTAGCTCACAACAGAATGGCAGGTGTCTTCCAGCTTTTCCTCTCCTCCCCAAGGTAGCTGACTGCCAAGAGAATCCACACCCACACCTAGCCATCTCTTTCCCACTCTTCTAGGTACACCACTGAGGGACGCCTCATTCTTCTCCAGAGATGATTCAAAATGTGCCTGAGCCATTGCATATTTCAAATTCCTCATAGTCAAGAATACTCTAGTATATTCTATCCATTTGACTCCCCCTTGCATTGTGTTTTTTTGCTTACCTTTGTTCTGCACAGATGAGTAGCAACAGAGTTGCAACAAGAATTTGCACTCCTAGGCTCTAGAAAGTACAAAAACTGTTATTCAGGAAGACAATTCATGTGCCATCCCTTTAAAGTGCTTGCTTTACATCTCTTATTTTTCCCCCAGCTAGTTTTTAAAATTATTATCATCTATTCCTCTTTTTTGCCTTCTTTTTGATTAAATGTCTTTAAATCCCATATTAATTAATTTTAACTATATTTCTTTGAATTATTGTTAAAGTTCCTGTTCTAAGGCTTAGAATACTATCCTTAACCTTTCATAGCCTACTTAAAGTTAATACCGTATTTCTTCAGACAGAAGAACCATCATCCTTTACACTATAGTTGTAAATAATACACACATTACACCTAAATACATTACAAATCCCACAAGACAATATTCTAAAATTTGCTTTTGCTTTTAACAATCAGATGAATTTCAAAGACATTAAAAGGGAAAAAAGTCTTCTTTATGCATCAGTTTACTATTTCTGAAACTCTCCATTCTTTCCTGAAGATCTGAATTTCCTCTGGTGTCATTTCTTCTCAGCTTTATTCTTCTGGCATGCTAGGAATCTTGTTTCTCTGTTTTTAGACCTCTATAGTTCATGGAAAGCCCATGGCCATTCAAATCCCCTGCACAAATGTCACTTTTTCCTGAATGCTTTCAGGATTTTTCTGTTATCATTGGTGTGTGTTCAGCATTTCGACTATGACACGCCAATGCGGTTTTCTTTATATTATTTAGGGTTTGCTGAGCTTCCTGAATCTTAACCAAGTGTGGAAAGTTTAGGGGTACTATTTCTTCAAATATTTTCTACCCCAACTCTCTCCTCTCCTTTTGAGACTTCAATAACATGCTCTATTTTTTAATATTCTCCACAGGTCCCAGAAAGTCTGTTTACTTTTTTCTCCAGTCTTTTTTCCCTCTCTTCAGATTTGATCATTTCTATTGATCTACCTTCAAGTATAGAGACTCTTTCCTATTATCTCTATTCTGCTTGTAATGTCATCCATGAAATTTATTTCAGACATTGTATTTTTTATTCTAAAATGTCCTCTTGGTTCTTTTCATATTTTCTAAGTCTCTGCTGAAATTTCCTCCCTATTCATTCATTACAAGGATATTTTACTTTAACTCATTGAACACTGTTATAATAGCTGCATTAAAGTCCTTGTCTGATCATTTCAACATCTGGCTCATCTCAGGGTTGGTCTCTGTTGTCTTGTCGTCACATTTTCCATTTTCCTCACATGTTGAACAACTCTGATTCATGTACATCAGGTATATTATGTTTTGAAGACTCTAGATTCTGTTATATCCTTCTGAGGCATGCCACAGCTAAGAGTTCCCAAAACTCAAAGATTCCTCCAGCTGCAACTAAAACCCAGTGCAGTCAAACAAATAGATGTGCACATCCAAACCTCTGGAACCTGTGAATATGTTGTATTATCTAGCAAAAGGGAATTACGGCTGCAGATGGAATTATGGTGGCACACTGGAAGACCTTAAAATAAGAAGACTATACTGGATTGTCCAGGTGGGCCCAATTGTATCACAGGGGTCCTTAAAAGTAAAAGAGGGTGGCAGAAAGAAAAGTGAAAATCAAACTGATCAATACAAGAAGGACTCAACCCAACATTTCTGGCTTTGAAAACAGAGGAAGCGGACCATGAGCCAAGGAACATGGCCAGTTATACAGAAGGTGGAAAAGGCAAGGAAACAGAATCTCCCATAGAACCTCCAGAAGGAATGCAGTCTTGCCAACACTTTCATTGTTGGCAATGAAACCTATTTCAGGCTCAGTGAAACCTATTTCAGGCTTCTGACCCAGACTCATAAAAGAATAAATTTGTTTTTTAAGCCACTAAATTTGTGGAAATTTCCTACAGGAGGAACAGGGAACAAACGTATCCTCCAAAAATGTTTATGTTTTCATTTTAGCAAGCGATTAAACTGGTTGGACCCAAACTACCAACTCTCTTTCTCACATGATGGAGATATCAGCTCAGATCTCAGTTCAATTCTTTTTTTGCTTTCCTCAGCTGAACTGTTCATGCTTTCATGCTTCAATGACCAGTCAGTGGTTTGAGTAAAGTCAACAGCAGAATTCAGGCTCTCTTCTTTACAGGATTCTCTAACAACTTTCTGAGAAAAGAGACTATAAATGCATGGCATCACCTAAGTGTTCATGCCAAAAACTTGGGAGAGTTCCTTCTCCTGTGCCCTTTTACATCTAGTCCACTTCCAAGACCTGAATCCATCTCTTTCCATCTCTACACTCATGTCTAAAGCACCAGCTTCTCTCACCAGGATGACAGCAGCCAGGGTTGCTTATTCAGCAGGCATAGCAGACACAGTGCCTGGATACCACCATACTTTAAGGGCCCCACAAAAACATTTTAGCTAATTTTTAAATCATAAGAAAAAATAAACATTTAGGTCAAAGAAAATGTATTTTATCAATATGCTGGTTTTTATACCAGGACAATCATAAAATACAAATTTTAATATTAGGACTTCCCTGATGGTCCCGTGGCTAAGAATCCTCCTTCCAATGTAGGGGGCACAGGTTCAATCCCTGGTTGGGGAACTAAAAGCCCACATGCCATGGGGCAATTCAGCCCATGCTCTGCAACAAGAGAAGCTACCGTGTGCTGCAACTAGAGAAAGCCTACACGCCGCAAGGAAGACCCAGTGCAGTGAATAATTTTAACACTGTTTTAAAGGAGAAAGGGCCTATGAAGGCAAAAGTGCCTACGGTCCATGAAGACATTATGAGGTCCTGGCACCAAGAACCTTTTAATTGATCTTTCTCTTCCATTAGTGCAGGTGTATAACCCACTCTCCATTCAGTAAACTGAGTAATCCTGTTGTTGTCATCACTGTTGTTTAAAGTATGACGTCTATACACTAAGTGCACAATTCTTGAGTGTACAATCTGATGTATATAAATATACACTTATGTAACCATCACCCACATCAAGATACTAAGTAACCCTTTACAAAACTATTTCAAGTCCTCACACTCCCCTGCATAAAATCTTTCCACGCTTTCCCAATCCATTTGGAATAAAATCCAAACTCCTAAACCTGATTCACAGACCTACACAAACACCTAAACCTCACATGATCCAACCCCAACATATTTCTCAAACCTCATCTTTTACCACTTTTCCCCCCTCCCTCACCAAACTCAGACTCAAATTTGCCAACATGTTCCTGTCCTGGAGCATTTGATCTAGTTCTTCAGGGGGTTGGCTCTCTCTAACTGCTGCTGCTAAGTCACTTCAGTCGTGTCTGACTCTGTGAGACCCCACAGACGGCAGCCCACCAGGCTCTGCCATCCTTGGGATTCTCCGGGCAAGAACATTGGAGTGGGTTGCCATTGCCTTCTCCAATTAAAAGACGTTTACTCCTTGGAAGGAAAGTTATGACCAACCCAGATAGCATATTCAAAAGCAGAGACATTACTTTGCCAACAAAGGTCTGTCTAGTCAAGGCTATGGTTTTTCCTGTGGTCATGTATGGATGTGAGAGTTGGACTGTGAAGAAGGCTGAATGCCAAAGAATTGATGCTTTTGAACTGTGGCGTTGGAGAAGACTCTTGAGAGTCCCTTGGACTGCAAGGAGATCCAACCAGTCCATTCTGAAGGAGATCAGCCCTGGGATTTCTTTGGAAAGAATGACGCTGAAGCTGAAACTCCAGTCCTTTGGCCACCTGCTTCGAAGAGCTGACTCATTGGAAAAGACTCTGATGCTGGGAGGGATTGGGAGCAGGAGGAGAAGGGGAAGACAGAGGATGAGATGGCTGGATGGCATCACTGACTCGATGGACATGAGTCTGAGTGAACTCCAGGAGTTGGTGATGGACAGGGAGGCCTGGCGTGCTGCGATTCATGGGGTTGCAAAGAGTCGGACACGACTGAGCGACTGATCTGATCTGATCTGATCTCCAATGCATGAAAGTGAAAAGTCAAAGTGAAGTCACTCAGTCGTGTCCGACTCTTAGTGACCCTGTGGACTGCAGCCTAACAGGCTCCTCCGTCCATGGGATTTTCCAGGCAAGAGCACTGGAGTGGGTTGCCACTGGCTTCTCCGACTGAGATCTCAGTTTACATGTCACTTCCTCAGAGGCCTTCCCTGACCATGCAATTTAAGTTGCACAAAATCAGTTTTATCAAATTACCTTAATTACCTGTAGAGTGCTTAACATTTCTAATATTTCATTTAATTACTGCTTATTGTCTGTCTTTCCCTCACTGAACTATATAACATGCTTTGGAGCAGTTTTGTTCTCCGGTTGTACCCAAAATGCCAATAAAAGCGCCTGACACATGGTAGGAGCGCAAAGCAAATTTTCATTGAATGAACTACTACCTATGGGGTTTCCCTGGTGGCTTATTGGTAAAAGATCGTTCTTCCCATGCAGGAGACGTGGATTCCATCCCTGGATGGGGAAGATCCCTTGGAGAAGGAAATGTCAACCTACTCCAATATTCTTGCCTGGGAAATTCCATGGACAGAGGAGACTGGCGGGCTACAGTCCACCGGGTCCCAAGGAGTCTGACAAGACCTGGCAACAAGAGGAAGCGCAGACAGCATTAGACTGTGAAATCCTAAGGGCCTGAGTTTGACTGAATTTAGTTTGCAAAACGAAGGATTAAAAGACTTTTAGTAAAAGATCGTGGCAAGTAAGTGATGAATGTTACTTTCTTTTCCTTCTAAACATCCCCAATTAAAACCATCCTGAAGCAGAATGGTGGTTTATTTTGCTTTAACAAAAAGCGATTTACAAAGAAACTCAGAATCTTCTCAGGAAACCAATTGTGGCACGCCCATTCTGGATTCCAGCCCGCCTCCAATCGGTGCCAGAGAGGTGGAACTTGACAGCGCCGCGCCACCCCTTCCGTTTACCGCACAGGCAGGAAGTCTGCGGATCAGGAGACCCCGCCCCAGGCTCAGACCTGCCCCTCGTCCGCACGTCGCCCTACGTAAAGCGTGAGGGGTTCGGCGACAGCGCAGGCCCCACCCCTTTGGCCACATGTCGCGCAGGTCTTCCCGTCGGATGCCGCGTCACCTCCTCGCGCTGCTTTACGAACCTAGAGGAGCGCCGCCCCGCCTCCTGTGTCCCTCCTCAATTCCCCGCCCCCTCCCAGTTTCGCGTCTCCTAGCCCGACGCGCTCGCTATAATCACGTGACTGCCTCATCCGGGTCCTTTGCGTTCTCTCTCCCTCTCCCAAC
>NW_011494955.1:6624663-6636456 GCF_000754665.1 Bison bison bison
CTCAGGTGAGTGAGCGGCCGAGCGCGGCCAAGGACCAGGCTCCGAAGCGACTCTCCGAGCCTGATCCACTGATTCTTCGGAGTCGGGGGGTGGGCGGCACCTCTTCCCTTCGGACTTTGGGGCTGCGGCAGGCTGGCGGCTGGGCCATGATAGGTTATTGCCTCGGGATGTTTGGGGGGAGGGGAAGGACACCTTCCCCTCCCCCCTCACACCCTTTTCACCCCATCTGCGCGAGGTTGGACTGGGAGTAGTGGTAGACTCTGGCTTGAGTTGGAGTGAGGAGGAGACGCAGAAAGATCAGCAGGAGAAGTAGGCCTTTTCATAGACATGAAGCACTGTGCCCGCGTGAAAGCGTGGAGGAAGGAAGGAGGCGGTTGGCGCGCGGACGGGTGCACTCTGAACTAGGTCTCCAAGGCGCGAGGCCGTTGCGGACGGGAGTGGGGGCAGGGAATAAAGGGGGGGCAGTTAGAACCCGAGCGCGAGTCGCTGGAGGGGCGGAGGAAGGTGGCGGTGCGCGTGCGCGGTCGGAGAGCCTAGGGTACTGGAGACTGGCGCGCCTGAAAAGCACGCGCGAGAGCCCAGATGGGAAGGTTTTACGCGCCTGTGTTGCTTTCTCTTTAGGTCCCTCCACTTTTTGCTCTTCCCCTTCTAGAGTGTGATCCGGCCCCTATGTTCTTCCAAGGGTAAATGTATTAGGTTTGGAGGTTGGCGCTACTAGAGTTAAGACCGGGGGTAGGGAATCCGGTGTGGTGCGCCCACGTGTTGGAGGAGAGGAAGCAGGGTGGAGACCAAGATTTCGTCTGGACTTTTTCTTACTCAGTCAACACAGTTTTACTTGTGAATGTATATTTGTCAGGCATGCTTCTGGATATTGGAGATCCAGTGGTGACCAAGATCAGAGCCCTTGACAGCTTCCGTTTTGGTTGAGTTTTGATAGCCCCAGTAGTAGGGCAGGGCTTTGGGGTAACTGCACAACTGCTAGGAGTTGCTTTTAGAATACCAGTGGCTGGAGTTGACTTCTTGTTTAGAATTTGAGAGGAAATATCACTTTCATGTAAGTCTGCTTGCACTTCTCATGGACTTAGTGGAGAGTTGTGCCAACATTTTGTTAACAGTGATTTTAGAATAGGGGATATGATCTCTTTTCCCTGGCATGAGCCTACATTGTACAAAACATTTATTGAACACCTTATCTCTGAACACTGATTTCTCACCAAGAATTTCGCTTATCTATTACATAGAGATGTATGTCTTTGAAAAATGTTGAGGGAATTGAGGTGCAGTTGAGCGTAATATCTTTTACTAGTGTAGCACTTGACAGTTGACCTGGCACTTTTCTTTGTGTTGTCTAATTTGATGTTCTGTGAGATAACGCAGATGTTGGTTATCTCCTGTCTGAGGAAGATGAAAATTACTCTTTCAAGGTCACTGTCTGCAGATGGTAGAGTAAGGTCGAAGTCTTTGAAACTTCTCATTCTTCTCCATTATCAACTTGGGACAAACAAGGTTGGTTTCTGTGTCATCATAAGTTTGGGATGCTGCCCAGGAGCTTCATCTGAAGTACTTTGGCCTGAATTTGCTGTCTTGATGTCTTAGTGTCATAATTAGTGAAAAGCCTGTTTTCCCTTTCTGTATATCTTGTGTGGAATTTTTTTAGAGGTGGAAGACACCGATAGCATTGTGTAAATAAAGTCCAGACTAGTAAAACAGATGTGCTTAGTGAAGTCTCTTCTTCCACCCTCCCCGATTGGAAGCCCTCATCTCCTTTAGTTCAGTTACATGAATCTTTTAGCTTGTGTAATACTTGTAAGGGACACTTATGCTGGTATCCGGGTACAGTGGTACATCTGACAGTCAGCCCTTGAGAAATCACCAAATTTCTTTCCCCACCATGGATCTTTTCCCATCGTATTGATTTGGTGTATAATGGGTATACACCCATTGTATTAATACAGACCCACTGTATTAATGGGTCTATAAAATTAATGTATTTTCAGTATACTTCTTGATGAACCCTGAAAAAACATCTTATATTTTCTTTGTGAAAATACATGATAAAACTTAACAGGCCTCTTACTTTTTTTTTTTAATTAGAGGAAATTTGCTTTACAATGCTGTGTTGGTTTCTGCTGTACACAGGTGAAACAGCTATAACTGTACATATATCCCCTCCCTTTTACTTTTAAATGAAACCAAAAAATTCTTTGCAATAATGCAGTATCCAGTGTGACTAATTATTGACCTTCAAGAACTGGAGGTGTCCCAAAGCTAACTATTGCATCTGTGTCCTTACCTATAGGGGATCAAATGTATTTGACACAGGTTAACAGTTTGTGAGACTAGACTGCTTTGGGATTGTTAACAGTGTACCTGCCTTTCATTTGTATAACTTCAGAATGCCATTATATGTGGCATCTTGTTTGATTATTTTTTATAGTAAGATAGTGTCCAGTGGTGGTTTTCATACAGTGCTGACTCCTATAGTTAAAAATGGTTTCACTGGTTGCTGTTGTATGCAGTTCGTGTATTACCTGTCTTCATATCCCTTCCTGTACCATGTGTTTGTTATTCTGGGAGTAAGATACCCAGATTCAGAAGGTCAAAGTTAAAATGTCTTATGAAAATTCAAGTACAAATACAAAGAGAAGTATCAAAGTAAAACATTGTATTTCTAAGTAATGTCACTTTTAAAGAATGTATAAGTCACATGCCATGTATGTATCACTTGAGATAAGAATAATTTACTACATTGTATTCGTTGCAGAACATCCTAGAATTTGTTTCCCTGATCATGGGGGAAGGAATTAACTTTAGAGTTTTGGGGGTTTTTTGTTTTAACTGCTTGTTTTCCAAAACGTCCTAGAATTTGTTTTCCTGATCATGGGGAAAGGGATTAACTTTGGAGTTTTGGGTGTTCTTGTTTTAACTGGTTGTTTGTAGTTAAATATATGTATGTACATTTATAAGTGCACTCAACCAAAGTCAATTTCTTAGATTTGTATCATATATTGCTGTGGTCCACATGTGATCAAAATTGAGTATGTGTGGAGAGGTAAGGGAAAACATTGTGGCATTTTCCTCAGATTGGGTCAGGATGAAGTGGGACAAAGAGATCCCGTGACAATTAAACATAGGGATCAAGATGCTTCCCAGGTGGCTCAGTGGTTAAAAAAAAAATCAACCTGCCAATGCTGGAGATGCGGGTTCAATCCCTGGTTCGGGAAGATCCCCTGGAGAGGGAAATGACAACCCTAGTAATGACACTGTAGTATTCTTGCCTGGGAGATCCCATGGACAGAGGAGCCTGGCAGGCTATAGCCCATGAGGTCGCAAAGAGATGGACATGACTTAGCACGAGCAAGATGGTGGAAGCTTGTTGATCCTGACTCGGTCTTTATTCTCTGGTCTGCTAAACAGTAGCACAGTAAAGGTCGTTACTCTTAATGTTATGATACTGTGCCACACTATATAAAACGTCTTTTCATGCTGTGGTCTGAACAGCAGTAAATAAGTCTAGTTCTGCTGCTGCTGCTAAGTCACTTCAGTCATGTCCGACAGTGTGACCCCTTAGATGGCAGCCCACCAGGCTCCCCCGTCCCTGGGATTCTCCAGGCAAGAACACTGGAGTGGGTTGCCATTTCCTTCTCCAGTGGATGAAAGTGAAAGTGAAATCGCTCAGTCGTGTCTGACTCTTAGCGACCCCATGGACTCCAGCCTACCAGGCTCCTCCGTCCATGGGATTTTCCAGGCAGGAGTACTGGAGTGGGGTGCCATTGCCTTCTCTGAGGCAGTCTGGTGTTTGGGCAGATTGCATTTTTTTTGTTATTGTTATTGGCTGCATTGGGTCTTCATTGCTCTGAGAGGGCTTTCTCTAGTTGTGGTTCACGGGTCTCTCTTGTTGCAGAGCACAGGCTCTAGGTGTGTGGGCTTGAGTAGTTGCAGCTCACTGGCTCTAGAGCGCAGGCTCAGTGGCAGTGTGGGATCTTCCTGAAGCAGGGATTGAACCCATGTCCCCTGCATTGGCAGGCAGATTCTTATCCAGTGTACCACCAAGGAAGTCCAAGAAACTTAATTTTTTTAACAATGCCTCATTTAATTATTAAGAACTGTGTGAATTCTTATTCCTGAATAAGAGATACTAGTTTGAGAAAGAGGGAGAAGTAGGGCTGCCTTGTACAACAAATAAGCTTTTATTGCTTAAAGTACTTAAAGGTGTCTACTGTTTTATTTAAAGAACTAACAGCTTGTCCATAGATTTTACCACTCCAGTATATGTCAGTTGGAGCTTTTATTACTAATACAGTGGAGTTAGAACAGAAAGAAAACTAAAGGAAGCATTTTTACTTTTGATTAGCCTGATAATCCTGAAGATTTGGTTTATTGTAGTCACTTTTCTGCTAATGTGCTTTGTGTAGGGCTAACATTTCCTTTTGTCTACTTATTTATTGATGTGAAAATACCATTTAGAACGCTGGTTCTCAACCATGGGCAGTTTTGTCTCACCCACCCAGGACATTAAGTCCAGGCTTGGAGATTGCTATTAAGTATACAGTACGTGGTGGAGAAGGCAATGGCACCCCACTCCAGTACTCTTGCCTGGAAAATCCCATGGATGAAGGAGCCTGGTAGGCTGCAGTCCATGGGGTCGCTAAGAGTCGGACACGACTGAACGACTTCACTTTCACTTTTCCCTTTCATGTATTGGAGAAGGCAATGGCAACCCACTCCAGTGTTCTTGCCTGGAGAATCCCAGGGACGGGGGAGCCTGGTGGGCTGCCGTCTATGGGGTTGCACAGAGTCGGACACGACTGAAGCGACTTAGCAGCAACAGCCTACAATACACGGTACAGTGTCTCCCTGCCCTCCCCCCCAAAGGATTACCCAACCTAAAATGTCAGCCAGCAGTGCAGAAATTGAGAAAGAGTTAAGCTGATCAGTTGTAGTATTTATTTTTATACCTATCATGACAAAGCTTAACTAGATGAGTATATAAAGAGCTTCACAAGTACCTAGTATTTAGTCAGTAAATTACAATTGTAATGAGGCAAGCAGGCAGTTAGAAGGTTTAATAAAATTTCTTCTTGTCCAAGTGGATTTGGTCTTAAGTAATTGGGATGTGTTTTATTACGTGGTTGAACTTTCACCAATTCACGGAAAACTTAGACATTTAAGAGTTGGATCAGCTCATTGTGTCAAAGGTTTTATACTGCTGGGAGCATTAAAGGATGCTTAACTTAGTAAAGAAAACATCATTGAAGTCCTAAACATGGGATGGACATAGATATTGCTGGAGCAAAAGGTGCATGAAAGATTTAGGTAACATTGTTTCTTAATTATTTGAATAAAACAGAGTGGAGAGAGCATTTAGGTTTGTTAATTTTACTTTTTTAAAGGCTTGTTCAGTTAAATCTGCTGCTTATATTATGATTGAGTCAGTGCTGCTGCTAGATTTAAAGAAGTTGGAGGTCTTGAGGAAGAGTTTTAGTTTGTCTGTATATGAAGGCTGTCCATCACCCAACAGTGATTTCTCAGCCAGAAGTTTCTGAGGGGCCAGTCACAGAATCCAAGGGGAAAGGGATATGTATCGTTTGAAAAGACATTCTAAAACAGTGTTTTAATTTTCTTTTTTGGACACACTATTTTGAAATTTCAAATTACGTTAAAGGAGAATGTGAGATTAGTTTGTCAAGAGGTAAAAACTGAGAAAACCTGATTTAGGAAATTGATTTATGCCAAAATCAAACAAAGGGCAGATTGGTTTTCCAGCTTGTGCTGTTTTGGCATTAGAGTTGTATGTAAAACAAGGGGAAAAGCGACACCTCAATCAAACTGTTATTCTCATGTTGGGCTTTACCTCATTGTACGGGCTGACCAGCAGTTCTGTTTTTATTTTCTCAATGACCAGACAGATCATGAAGCCCCATGAAGGTAAAGCTCTCTAGCTAGCATCATACTAGTCCCACTTATTTTTTAATTGAACAACTAAAATAAGCCTATACATTATCGTTCTACATAAAAGGTATGTTTTATGTCTTATTCAAATTAAAATTTCCCCCAGGCCTTTGCATATGAGCTAGGAGCAGTATCAGTATTATCAAACTTTGCATAGCTACTTTCTTTCGAAGCATAGGATAGATACACAATATAACCTGGTGATCATAAATGAGTTTTGGAACAGGGTTATTATTAGGTCACTTGAGAGAAGCATGAAAACTTCACATTCAAGACCATATTTTTTCCCTGTATAATTGTAGCCAAGTTTGTCTATTTTGCACATTGAGACCATAATTCTTGAGGTTCATTTTGTGTGCAGAAGGTTCATAACATTCATAGCAAACAGGTCTTTAGTTCTTGAAAATTGTGTTTTAAAGGAAAGGTAAGTACCAGGTGAGAGAACAGCCTTCGTTCAGTTAAGTAAATGGTGCATCGAGTTACAGACTCTTCATCATTTTGGATTGAAAATTGAAAGTTTGTTGAGAATTGGAACATGGAGAAGGAACTCATCATTATAAAAGGCATGAAACTGATCTTTGTTACAACAGAACTCCTTGTTATGGTTTTGGGGGGTTTTTTTCCCCCTTAACCACATCACAGCTGCTCTGAAGGGCCAATTCTAGAACTTCAGTTAGTCCTTTCAGTTCTTCTGCATTAGCTGCTGACTGGTGCCATCTCAGAAGAAGTTCTAAGGACTGGAGAGTAATAGAGTCATGGCCAGGATTCCTAAATATTTCAAACCAGGGAAAACATTTAAATTGCTGATTCTCAGGGATTTCTTATGTTTTTCCTTTAGTATAATATCTCATTTTCATATGTGGTGTTAAGGTAGGGAAGGAGTGTCAGAATATTAAGAGTAAGGATTTTGTTTTGTTTCTTTGTGTCCCGGGAGCAATGAATATAGTACCCTTTCTTAAACACAAATAGTTAAATTAAAAATCTCAAATGATACACAAGAGAATGTAGTAGGAAATAAAAGTTTGCCCCTACCTCATTTTATTTTTCACTTCTCATTGGGCTTTCTGTCCCAATACATTGTGCTTTCTCCTTATATCTGCACGGGATTCTTTCGTATAAATGTACCACAATCTACCTTTGATAGGACTTTTTTGTTGCTTTCTTATAGGTACATTTAACAATAGTGCCGTGTACAATTCTGTAAAGACCCAAGTATTGATGAGTAATCTTTCTCTTGTCTTTTTGAAACAGCAAAAAAGAAGAATAAGAAGGGGAAGACTATCTCCCTAACAGACTTTCTGGCTGAGGATGGAGGGACTGGTGGAGGCAGCACCTATGTCCCCAAACCAGTCAGCTGGGCTGATGAAACAGACGATCTGGAAGGGGATGGTGCGTTTTCTTCTGTTTTCCATCATGCCTGGAGTTTCTGGACAAAATCTATCCCATAATAATGCTTCACACTTGCAGTTTGGAAGAAGCTTACTAATTTTGTAGAATCTGAAATCTTATGTTTATGTATTTGTACATAACAAAATAGGTTAAGGCTGTGAGTTTGAAATAGGGACTAAAGTGGTGATTTGAGAGGGCTTAGTGCCAATTCTGGCTATTACAGTAATAGAGTTTTGTCAGGGTACTGTCCTTTTAAGCCTTGTTTTCATTTGGAAATAAGGGCTAGATGATTTCATTTTAGGTTTAAAATTCTGTGATGTCCTCATAAAGTAAGATAGCATTATAATCTATAAGCTGTTTGTACTTAACAGTCAGGAAATAATTTGTTCTAGGAGCTATTAGTATGAAGGCATGGTGTTCCTGGGTAAACAAAAATGGTCTGAGGGAAAGGAATGGGAATAGTAATTATGGTGGGAAAATATTTGAAGAAGTTCCGTGCCTTCGCAGAATAGCTGGCAACAGGCAGGAGCTATAAAGTCATTGGGCCTGACACATCTGATCACCTGTCATTTTTTTCTAAAACCTTCATTGCAAACTGAAAAATACTTTTGTGACCTATTTTTGTATTAAGAAATTTCATCTAGAGAGTACCTTCTATAAGTGTTGATACCTGAAGTACAAACTCATGGGCAGTACCGTAGGGACAGTATCTCCTAGCTCCACTAGGATTACCATCCTGCTGGGCTACCATCTGTGTGACCTTGGTAGGCAAGTTACAAAACCTTCCCAAAATCTTAGTTTCCTTTTCGGTAAAATGGGGAACAAACTCACAAGATTACTACAAAGGTAAGGTGGAATAAAATGACTTATCACTTGGCACTTGGTGTAGGTCCTCTTATTCTACAGTGGTACTAAGGGAAGTTTCTTCAATTGTTTAATGTCTACTTTTCTACCCTAGTTTCAACCACTTGGCATAGTAATGATGATGATGTGTATCGGGCACCTCCAATTGACCGTTCCATCCTGCCCACTGCTCCACGGGCTGCTCGGGAACCCAATATCGACCGGAGCCGTCTTCCCAAATCTCCACCCTACACTGCTTTTCTAGGGAACCTGCCCTATGATGTGACAGAAGATTCCATTAAGGAATTCTTTAGAGGATTAAATGTAAGTGTAAAGGATTTAGGTAATTAACTACATAGGGAGGGTAGCATAGTGCCTGTCTCTTGAATTCCTGTGTTGAGAAAAGTTCTAAGGTTATATATAGACTTAGAAAAGAAAATTATATAATTAAGTGGCATTTAGGCCCTCTGGCTGAGAATGTTCTCATCCAACAGCAGTCGGGCAGTCTTATCAACAGATTTAATACCTTATTAATACAGGGAGAATCTGTCAAAAACATATACCATTCTCATTAAGAAATTTAAAGGTGACATACTCAGTTGAATGTTGAAAAGTGGAAAGAAAGTTTCTCTGAACTCAGCTATTCTGTTAATGACATTCAGGCTTATAGCAAAACTGCATTTAAAAACTACATTTTTATATTTTATATGAATACATTTAACTGAGCAGATACGTAGTTTATGTTAACAGAATCTGTTCGCGTATAATGGAATTCACAAGCTTGCTTAAAAAGTTTAAGGCAAGATGTTTGAAAACACTGATCTGAAAGTTTCTAGAAAGTATGAGGTGCTTAGAAGTCCTTTTTCCAAACTTTGATGAAAAAATACTTAAGATTTCAAAAATGGAAGAAGGAGTAATAATTTCCAATTCTTTTGGGTTTTTCTCCAGAGTCCTTGCCAATGAGAGGACATCTTTATTCTCTTTTTTTTTTAATTCCTTTTCCTGCTCTACTCATGAGTGGAGTTAAAATAGCAACTAACAAAATCCATATCTCAGAAGGCCAGAATAAAGTATCAAATCAGTGATGCAAAAGATAACTTGAATATATGCACAATGTTAGAGAAATGAAGAAGTAAATAATAGGGGTTAGAAAACAGACACAAAAGGTGACAAGAAAGTAGTTAAAAGTATGAATCAGCGCTTTATCATTTGGCAGAGGGTAAGGATGGTCAGAGTTTACAATCCAGTGTTTGATTCAGCCAAGCTATAAATATGTGAAAACACTAAATAATGTTTCTCAGATAAGTCAGCTTGTCATAAAATATACTGCCCAGAAAACCTTTTGGCAAAAACTGAGTCTAATTTCTGAGAGAGAAAAATTGAAAATCAATTAATTGTGGAATAGGCAATTCCTCTTGATTGAAAAACAACTAAAAAATAGAAATACAAAATGAGGCAGAAGTCAGGGTTGCAAGGAATACACTGAACTTGTCCAAGGTTTTTAAAGGCTAAATTTATACTGTTCAAGTTGTAAAGATTTTAACAAGGTATATAGTGAAGTCTCTCTTGTATCCTTCTGTACCAGTTTTCCTCCTGGAGACATCTAGGTTCTTGTGTATTCTTCAGATAAATGCATTGCATACACAGTGTCAGAAAAGAAGGCAAGTGAACAAGAACATTGAATTTGGGAACTATTTCTTATTTCTCTTTAGATCAGTGCGGTGCGTTTACCGCGTGAACCCAGCAATCCTGAGAGGTTAAAAGGTTTTGGTTATGCAGAGTTTGAGGACCTGGATTCCTTGCTCAGTGCCTTGAGCCTCAACGAAGAGGTAAATAAAAAGGGTGGGGTTGAGGGCTGGGAGCTAACAACTCTTATGTTTATCAAACTGATTATTTTTTAGTCTGGGTCTGTAGCTATTTCAAAGATTCCCACAGTATCTACAAAGAAAAGCCTGGATTATTTATCAGTATTCCAGTTAACTTTCAACATCTAGCAAGTCACACTTCCTTTCAGCAAGTTCATCAGGGCCTAGTAATAATTTTAAGAGGGCTCAGAAACATTTCTAAAATGTCATTTGTATCAATAGTACTTGCTCCTAGGAATAACAGTAAACGTTCAGTCCTGCATTTTTACTATTCTTGCCTGTAGATGTTTTCCTGTCTAGACACACCAGAGGTTCAGTAGGGAGAGAAAATGCAGCTATTAATACATGAAGGGGAATGGAGATTAAATCTAATTGTGATCAGTCATTTAAGGCCATGTATGGATTGTTAGGCTTGCCTAAGCAGGAATATTAAAACAGTTAGTTGAATATTAGTGATAAAAAGTTTCTAATCCAGGAACTGCTTTTTTACCTCTAGTGACTTTAGAAATCAAACTGATTATATCTGAAAAGGGAAAAAAAGGCTCTTATTTAAATTCCAACAACCTCTCATTGTTGAGAAGGCAATTTCCAATGACATTTGTGGCATAATTCTGTGGTCCACATCTGACATTGGACATGATTGAAAGCAACTCCTCCTAAAATATTTTTCCTGTCTCAGGCTTGAGTACCACCATGATAATCTGAAGCAAATGTCAAATAGGAATAAAATTTGTGTATTTAGTTAAATATTAATATATGAAAAACAAAAGTTGGAAGTTTTTCTTTTCATATCACTTTTAAGTTTCATTAGCATTACTAATTTTTAACTTCTCATTCTGGATAAGAAAAGGATACCATACAACTGTTATTGTCTGAAGTTTGCTGAATTGCCTATAATGTAAAAGGATTACACTTAATAAATTGCCTGTGATAGTTAAAAAGTTAAATCTATTCTGTGAGATTTGACTTTATAAAAATAGTAAGATAATTAAACTGACATTTATTTAAGCCCAACTTAAATGCTATTTCTACAAGGTTATTTTATATTCAAGTCTTTATAGAGGATTCTTTAGCCAACAGATTGTAGTGTTGGCTAGATTACAGTGTTTTTCCTTTATCTTCCTTCCCCCAGTGCTTCTGCTATGCCCAGACGTTCAAGGTCACTCATGGGATTTGTGCATAATGGGGCAAAAGGTTGGTTAATATGGTCCTATGCTCTCAGTCTCTAGGTAACAGGAGAATTCGAGTGGACGTTGCTGATCAAGCACAGGATAAAGGTGAGAAAGCTGACTGAATGTGTTCGAGTATTCTGTTTCATCTGGTCCTAGGATGACAAACCAGAGGTGCCCTTCCCCAGAAGTTTTTAGTGGAGACCTACCTTAATCTCAATCAGTAATTGTTGACTGAGGGTGGTTTTGCTTCATAGGGGACATTTGTCAGTGTTGGGAGACATTTGGGTTGTCACAAGTGTAGTGAGGGCTGCCATCTAAAGGAATCTGGGGGCTGTTCTCTAGTGTGTATGATGGCCCCCACAACAGAATCGTCCAACCCGATTCTTGATACTGAGAAACCCTGATTGCCTTAGATGAACATTAAATATATACTAGATAAATTACATACCTAGCACCCTGGACACCAAAGGAGCCCGATTCACGTATATTTTAGAGGCTCCTGGCCTATATAGAAGATGAGATAGGTAGGCATTAAGCCAGTAGGAATAAATGTGAGGAAGGGAGTCACTTGG
>NW_011494955.1:6636556-6641973 GCF_000754665.1 Bison bison bison
GAGTCACTTGGTTGAGCTGAAGAGTGCACTTACAGGGCTGGGATGACTTCATGACAATGCTGTGGTGTAAGCAGGTACCATGTGTGAGGCAGCAGGGGTTGTATACACATGTGAGAAATATTTGGCAACAGTTTTTGTGAGCTAACCTGTGGTTTTTTATTTGATATATCTGTAGACAGGGATGATCGTTCTTTTGGCCGAGATAGAAATCGTGATTCTGACAAAACAGATACAGACTGGAGGGCCCGTCCTGCTGCAGACAGCTTTGATGACTACCCGCCCAGAAGGGGTGATGATAGCTTTGGAGACAGTAAGTTCATTTTCATCCAGTTAGTTTCTTCTGTGTTCTGGATGTGTTTTGTAATTAGACAATAACAGAAAATTCATTACCTTCAAATAATCCTAAATGTCTACCCATACACTAGGTACTTTTGTGAGCTCAGGATATGGCAGTGAACAAAACATAAAATATTGCTGTCTGGACATTATTTTAACAGGGGAGAGAAATAGTATGCAAATACAATGTGTAATTTAAAGATGACTAAATAGTGGTTTGTTGATATAATGGAATACTTGATAGCATAACGTACATGTGATGACAGGGATAAAATTCAAAACCTGTTTGGTGTGGCCAAGCTTCATGGCTTACGGGATCCTAATCCTCCTGACTAGGAATTGAACCCAGGGTCCTGGCAGTGAAAGTGCTGAGTCCTCACCACTAGACCACCAGGAAATTTCCAAAACCTGTTATGGTGAGCAAGAAAAGCAAAAATGTGGAGGAATTTTAGAGCAGTATCAAGTTAAAAAATGGAAAGAGCAACTTAAATCCACAAGCATTTTGATTGTTGTGAGACACTAGTGAACCCTGTGTCAAATATAATTGAGGAAGCAGAGATACATTCCTATTCTAAGAGAGTCCTCCTTGATATAGTTAAGATGTAGAAGAACGAAGTCACGTTTGTATCTGATTTTTAGATCAAGTCTTTATGACTCAACGAGCCTTGGGAGAACTACTTAGGTACTTTTACTTCAGTATCTATGCAAGAGGTTTTATTATTAACAAGGAGAAATGGCTCTTGAAAAGCAGACAATCACCCCAAGGGGTCCCAGGAACATGACAGTTTTCTCACCTCAGATATTAAATTTAATAATTTAAAGCAAGCAGGATGGATAATAACAAAGACTAGGCCAGGGCCCCAAAGTTAGCCCTGCCAGCATGGTAGAGGCAGGTCCCACACTGTGCCGCAAAGGGAGAGACCCCGTCCCAAGCCAGTAGCCCACAAAAGACACCTTGGGAGTGGGGAAAGTATTACTCTAAATGTTTTGTATATTTCCAGAATATGCTATCTTATAATAACATAACTCTGTGCTGCTTTTCTTCACTGTGGATCCCTACTGTCTTAGTGCAAGTTTATAATTTATAAAGTTTGTTTATTTTTGTATTTTGCCCATGCCACGAGGTATGTGGGATCTTAGTTTCCCATCCAGGGATTGAACATGTGCCCCTCTGCGTTGGAAGCACAGTCTTAGCCACTGGACCGCCAGGGAAGCCCCTTCATTTATAAAATCTAAACTACCTGTGGATGAATGTTCATGTAGACAAAACGATGACCTTTGCAAAATGAAACCATTGTTTAAAATGAAGCTGTCACAAAAATATCTTTCTTTGACCTACTCATGTAAACTCAAAACATCTTTTAAGTTGGCTGTTTCATTTTTTAATTAATTGGTTCATATTGAGACATTGAGGTGTTTTAATTAACCAGTTGTCATATAGTACATATATTTTTCTCATTTTGATTTGTGGTATATGTAATTATTTTTCCATGCCAAATTTTTGTTTTCCCCACCACCACACCACATGGCTTTCGGCATGTTTTTTCCCTAACCAGGGATCGAACCCATGCCCCTTGCTCTGAAAGCTTGGAGTCCTAACCACTGGACCACCTGGGAGTTCCCTCCATGCTAAACTTTTAAGTAGACTTTGATTCTTTGATATCAGCTGTGAAAGATTCCAGCTGTATTTTCTTCTGGTGTTTTGTGCTTATATTATTTAATATTTATATCATTAATCCTGGAAGTTTATTATGGAATATATAGCAGTCCATGTCTCCTGCCCCCTGCCATACCTGTGGATACATTTCAAGACACCGCCACCCCCACATGGATGCCTGAAACCTTGGATACTACCAAATCCTGTGTGTTACACTGTGTTGTTCCTATACGTACATAGCTATAATGAAGTTTAATTTATAAATTAAGTATACTAGAGATTCACAATAATGATTAATAATAAAATAGAACAATTGTAACAGTATACTGTAATACAAGTTACGTGAATGTGTTGTCTCTCTCAAAGTATATCTTACTGTTCTATACTGTGTGGGTACACTGGACAAAAGGGATGATTTGTATCCTGGACAGGTTGGAGGGAGAGAGCATAAGATTTCATCCATGCTATTCAGAATAGCACACATTATTATTATGTTTTAAAACTTAAGAATTGTGTATTTCTGGAATTTTCCATTAAAAATTTTTGGCTGTAGTTGACCACAGGTAACTGAAACTTCAAAAAGCTAAACCACAGACTGTATATTTATTTCTCCCCTAACTTCCTCCTAAATTGTTACCCCAGGAACATTTATTGAATCAGTAGATAACTTTTTAAAAATAACTACCGAGAAAACTTAATTCAATACAAATTATTCTGCCTTGGATATAATATTTTTGTTGTTCATAAAAACAGACACTTCAGTGAATATGAGCTCGAAACCAAACTGACCTATTGGGCTGTCATGTTTCTTTTTATTAGTAGCATCAAAGAAAAAGGAATGACGTTACCTGTCTGTCTTCTTCTCTAGAGTATCGAGATCGTTACGATTCAGACAGATATCGTGATGGGTATCGGGACAGTTACCGTGATGGCCCACGCCGGGACATGGATCGATACGGGGGCCGAGATCGCTATGATGACCGAGGTGGCAGAGACTATGACAGAGGTCATTATAAAACACAAATTCTTTGAAGAGCTTCCTTCTTCCCTCCAGTGTGATGATTACAATTTGGGATCTGTTTACAGGCTACGATTCCAGGATAGGCAGTGGCAGAAGAGCATTCGGTAGCGGGTACCGGAGGGATGATGACTACAGAGGAGGCGGGGACCGCTATGAAGACAGATACGACAGACGAGATGACCGGTCCTGGAGTTCCAGAGATGATTACTCTCGGGATGATTACAGGCGGGATGATAGAGGTAAACATCTTGTCTGCTTGCTTGATGGAGCGTTACAACTAGAGTAGTAACTGGTTGAAATTTTCCAGTTATGGGCACAAATAGAATCTGCATATAGTTAAAGAGAAAAATGCATCAGAACAGGATAGAAAGAGCATTAGATTAAAATGAACATGATGAACATAAAGCCTAGTTCTAATCTGTCTTAGGATATAGATTAAAATTTAATTGAATAGACAAAAATGGAAAAAACCATTTGCCAGACTCTTACAGTAAGGTCTCACTTAAAATAGTCTGGTTTAGCCCGACTTTTCAAGTGAAGAAATGAAATTCAGTCATGGTCTCATAGCCAGTAATTGGTAGGTGGTATGGGTCAACACCAAAATCAGATTGATTATATTCTTTGCAGCCAAAGAAGGAGAAGCTCTATACAGTCAGTAAAAACAAACTGGGAGCTGACTGTGGCTCAGATCATGAACTCCTTATTGCAAAATTCAGACTTAAATTGAAGAAAGTAAGGAAAACCACTAGACCATTCAGGTATGACCTAAATCGAATCCCTTATGATTATACAGTGGAAGTGAGAAATAGATTTAAGGGACTAGATATAATAGAGTGCTATGAACTATGGACGGAGGTTCGTGACATTGTACAGGAGACTGGGATCAAGACCATCCCCATGGAAAAGAAATGCAAAAAAGCAAAATGGCTGTCTGCCTTACAAATAGCTGTGAAAAGAAGAGAAGTGAAAAAGAAAGATACAAACATCTGAATGCAGGGTTCCAAAGAATAGCAAGAAGAGATAAGAAAGCCTTCCTCAGCGATCAATGCAAAGAAATAGAGGAAAACAACAGAATGGGAAAGACTAGAGATCTCGTCAAGAAAATTAGAGATGCCAAGGGAACATTTCATGCAAAGACAGGCTCTGTAAAGGACAGAAATGGTATGGACCTAACAGAAGCAGAAGATATTAAGAAGAGGTGGCAAGAATACACAGAAGAACTGTACAAAAAGATCTTCATGACCCAGATAATCACGATGGTGTGATCACTCATCTAGAGCCAGACATCCTGGAATGTGAAGTCAAGTGGGCCTTAGGAAGCATCACTACGAACAAAGCTAGTGGAGGTGATGGAATTCCAGTGGAGCTATTTCAAATCCTGAAAGATGATGCTGTGAAAGTGCTACACTCAATATGCCAGCAAATTTGGAAAACTCAGCAGTGGCCACAGGACTGGAAAAGGTCAGTTTTCATTCCAATCCCAAAGAAAGGCAATGCCAAAGAATGCTCAAAATACCGCACAATTGCACTCATCTCACACGCTAGTAAAGTAATGCTCAAAATTCTCCAAGTCAGGCTTTAGCAATACGTGAACCATGAACTTCCTGATGTTCAACCTGGATTTAGAAAAAGCAGAGGAACCAGAGATCAGATTGCCAACATCCACTGGATCATGGAAAAAGCAAGAGAGTTCCAGAAAAACATGTATTTCAGCCTTATTGACTATGCCAAAGCCATTGACCGTGTGGATCACAGTAAACTGTGGAAAATTCTGAGATGGGAATACCAGACCACCTGACCTGCCTCTTGAGAAACCTATATGCAGGTCAGGAAGCAACAGTTAGAATTGGACATGGAACAGACTTGTTCCAAATAGGAAAAGGAGTACGTCAAGGCTGTATACTGTCAATCCTGCTTACTTAACTTATATGCAGAGTACATCATGAGAAACGCTAGGCTGGAAGAAGCACAAACTGGAATCAAGATTGCCGGGAGAAATATCAATAACCTCAGATACGCAGATGACACCACCTTTATGGCAGAAAGTGAAGTGAAGTGGCTCAGTTGCGTCCAACTCTTTGCGACCCCATGGGCAGTAGCCTGCACGAGGCTCCTCCGTCCATGGGATTTTCTAGGCAAGAGTACTGGAGTGGGTTGCCATTTAAACCCTCTTGATGAAAGAGGAGAGTGAAAAAGTTGGCTTAAAGCTCAGCATTCAGAAAACGAAGATCATGGCATTCGGTCCCATCACTTCATGGGAACTAGATGGGGAAACAGTGTCAGACTTTATTTTTGGGGGCTCCAAAATCACTGCAGATGGTGATTGCAGCCATGAAATTAAAAGACGCTTACTCCATGGAAGGAAAGTTATGACCAACCTAGATAACATATTCAAAAGCAGAG
>NW_011494955.1:6642073-6654773 GCF_000754665.1 Bison bison bison
TTGCCAACAAAGGTCTATCTAGTCATGGCTATGGTTTTTCCAGTGGTCATGTATGGATGTGAGAGTTGGACTGTGAAGAAAGCTGAGCGCCGACGAATTGATGGTTTTGAACTGTGGTGTTGGAGAAGACTTTTGAGAGTGCCTTGGACTGCAAGGAGATCCAACCAGTCCATTCTGAAGGAGATCAGCCCTGGGATTTCTTTGGAAGGACTGATGCTAAAGCTGAAACTCCAATACTTTGGCCACCTCATGCAAAGAGTTGACTCATTGGAAAAGACTCTGATGCTGGGAGGGATTGGGGGCAGGAAGAGAAGGGGACAACAGAGGATGAGATGGCTGGATGGCATCACCGACTCGATGGACATGAGTTTGAGTAAACTCTGGGAGTTGGTGAGGTGATGGACAGGGAGGCCTGGCATGCTGCAATTCATGGGGTCACAGAGTCGGACACGACTGAGCGACTGAACTGAACTGAATGGGTTAAAAACCAAGTGTTGCTTATTTCAGTGCTATTATACCAAATGGTTGCTATTCATTCATTAATGGTACGATGTCAGTGTACCTATTGTAAAATTAATGCCCCTAATGTTAGGATCACTTATATAAAACATGTGTTGTGTTACAACTCTACCTCAAAAAGTATTATAAATGGCCACAATTTATTGTTCTGACTTCAGCGATGTCATTTTAAAAATAATATATCTGGGAGCTTCCTGGTGGCCTGGTGGTTAGGATTCTGGGCTTTCATTGTCCTGGCTTGGGTTCAGTCCCTGGTTGGGGAACTGAGATTCCGAATGTGGTACAGCCAAAATTAAAATTTAAGTAAGGTATCTGGTCCAGAATTCTTATCTGTAATTCTATTTAGACAGCACACCTACAGTTAATGATTAGTAAGTATTCAATGTGGTAGAGGTACAAGTATTGTCTCCACTTTGAAAAGTAGAGGCTCAGATGCAATCTTCGTTGGCTGCTGACTTTTGCCTTTCATGCCATTTTCTCCCCCAATATTTGATTTCCACCCCCATCACCCCCAACTCGTAAGATCTGCCCCCTTTCCTCCAGGGTCACTGTCACTGTTCAGACATCGTTGCTGTGCCCATGTTACTTACATTTCCCTCTATTTTCACGTTGGCTTGGGTTGTCTTTCTGGAACAATACCTAAGGTTATTCTTCTTCTAAAACCCTTTTTTTGTCTCTTCATGGCCTGAAACATAACCCTTTGTACCTCTGACATAGACAAGGGCCTTCACTGTTCTGCCTCTTCATATTCCTGGCATTGATATGGTATCAGAAATATAAGTGTTCAGATTATTTGTTGAATAGGTAAAAGAAATTATCAATAATGTGGGTTTCATTTTTTGGTCCACCCTATATTAGGTGTGTGACTTCAGTGAGTTCTTGTTTCTGACCCCAGTTGTATCCTATTCACATTGGTTATGGCCCCTTGACAGAGTCATACAGATGAAAAATGTTACCTTAAAAGTTACATAAACTACTAATGTAAAACCTTTATAGAAAATATAAAATTTGCTAAACAATATCCTCTTTGTTTGCAGATACATAAATACGACCTAAAATAATAAAGACATGCATGAGAAGGATAAATAGCAAATTGAGCATAGTAGTTAGGAGAAGACAATGCAGCTAAGCATGTTATCAGGGAAAGCTTTGGAAATTTTTGCAGTGTTTTATGTCGGGTGGTTGATGTACACAAGCTTTCTTTATATTTTCTGTATCTTTTGTCTGTTTGAAATGTTTAGGATAAACACTGCTGGAGTCTTCCCCAGCATAGTGTTATAAGTTCTTCTTAACCTACTATAATGATTCCTCTTCCAGACCACATATTTTAACAAGATACTTTCATCCAATATCTTATCATAGTTAAAAATCCCCCCAGATAATAGTAACCATGGTAAATGATCAGTTTAATGATCTGCGTCCTTACCTTTGTTGGACTGGCTAGGCCACTCTTTAATCTGAATACTAAATAGCATTTCATAAGAGATACGTCTGGCAATCTGACTTTTAAACATCAGCTTTTGGTGATTTCCAAAAACTATTACTTTTTTTTTTTTTCCTAATTTAGGTCCCCCTCAAAGACCCAAACTGAACCTAAAGCCTCGGAGTACTCCTAAGGAAGATGATTCCTCCGCTAGCACCTCCCAGTCCAGTCGTGCAGCCTCTATCTTTGGAGGGGCAAAGCCTGTTGACACAGCTGCTAGAGAACGAGAAGTAGAAGAGCGGCTACAGAAGGAACAGGAGAAACTGCAGCGTCAGCTGGATGAGCCAAAACTAGAACGACGGCCTCGGGAGAGGTGAGATGATCTTCAGTGACGGATTTCGCATCCATGAAGCCCATGGTTCTTAACGGGGGCATTGTATCTCTAGGACTCGGGAAATTTGTGTGAGTGTTACTGGTTGTCACTTACTAGCGTTTAGTGCTCATGGGCTGAAGCTGCCAAGTAGCAGTGAGTGAGACAGTTTCTTTAGTCAGGGAAGAGTTGTAGCCTGTCCCTCATGATTTTCAAAAGGCCTCCTGGGCCCTCACAAGCATCTGCAAATTTTGGCTAACCTTCAAGAAAAAAATTTGCCAAACCCTGCCTTAGTGTATAGAGTAAAATCCAACCAAAGTGAGGTGAATGGATTTACCTCTTTTCAAGTTATTGGAGATGGAGTAGAAAGAATGGTTTCACTAGTACTAAGTATAGGCTGTAAATTATTTTCCAGTTACAATAATCTGATAAAACTAGACCTGGTTTTTTGATTGATTGGCAGAATTGTGTTGTCAATAATGGAGCACAGAGTTACAGATTCTGTAGGAGAATGTTCTTAACCCTAGCCAACACTTAGTGAAGTACAGGTTTCCCCAATGTCCAAAAGTAGAGCATTGCTACAAAACTTTTTATAAGCCAGAATGGTGTAAATCAAAGAAGCAATTATTTTAGGACACATTTTGCTAACAGATAAAAAGCTTGCTGTAAAACCAACACTGAACACTATTTTCACTTTTCATCTTTTTTTAAAAGCAGAGTCCTCTTAGGATTTCTTTCCAGTGGCAGCAGCATATATGGGTCTTTTTGTAAAAGTAAAGTGGCATAAAGGTAACTTTGAAGCAAGTGATACTTATATTTAGAACCCAAGTGTATTAAATGTCTGCCAGTTTCAAATGGTTTGAGCAAGAAAGACAGCTTATACACCCACATATAAAGCCAACATGATAAAACTTAAAAAGTGATAGTTGTTGAGGGGTCAGCATGGGTGCAGGGTAGCCATTACTGAGCTGGGCATGATGTATTTTGTTAAATCTCTTATATACAGACACCCAAGCTGGCGAAGTGAAGAAACTCAGGAACGGGAACGATCGAGGACAGGAAGTGAGTCATCACAGACTGGGACCTCAGCCACATCTGGCAGAAGTAAGTCAGACCAGGGTGGGTATCTTATTATTGCCCTTTGCCTTAACCTAACGTATCCATAGCCAAATTATGCATATGAAATTTAGTCATGGACTCTTTATTTGGGTTATCATGGATTGGTCTGACTTTCATATTTGCTCTGAGAAAATCTGGGTAATGGGTACCAGAAGAGACTTAGTTAATCAGTTTAATCTCCCACTGAAAAGTATACTTGGCTGTTGGGTTTGTCCCCTCCTCTTAGGTTCTTGTGTCACTTTGCTGTTGTCGTTGGGCTGGGTCTCCATTGTGGCAGGTGGGCTTTCTCTAGTTGTGGAGAGCGGGGGCTGCTCTCCAGTACGATGCTCTCATCGTTGTGGAGCCCAGGCTTTAGACGATGGGCTTTGGTAGTTGCGGCACACAGGCTCCATAGTTGTGGCACACAGGCTTAGTTTCTCCATGGAATGTGGAATCCTCCAAGACCAGAAATCAAATCCGTGTCCCCTGCAATAACAGACATTCGTATCCAGTGTGCTATGAGTGAGGTCCAAAGTCTTGTATCACTTTTTGTTACGAGTGTTTCTACATGTGTATCAAGTACCAACCTTTTAACACTGAGAACATCTGTTGGGAGCCAAATTCAGCTCTGTATTTAAGAATAATGATGGAAAGCAGTATACTTGGATGTGGGCCATTTTCTACTCTTGAGGTTCTAATAGGTTGTTATCAATAAGCCCTTTTTTCTGATGCTTTGACCTTCCCATTTTGACCTCACAGATGCAAGAAGAAGAGAGAGTGAGAAGTCTTTAGAAAATGAAACCCCCAATAAAGAGGAAGACTGTCAGTCTCCAACTTCTAAGCCTCCCAAACCTGAACAGCCTCTAAAGGTAATGCCAGCCCCTCCACCAAAGGAGAATGCTTGGGTGAAGCGAAGTTCTAACCCTCCTGCTCGATCTCAGAGCTCAGACACAGAGCAGCAGTCCCCTACAAGGTGAGTCAGCTTGGAAACATAGCAGTTGGTTGGCTATAGACTCTTCAGTGCTGTTTTCTAATGGTGGAAGGTGCCCTCTGGGGTACTGGCCTTATGGCATCTGATAAGTTCTGCCATCTTGGCTTTCATAGTGCAAATTCTGTGGTGTGCTGGTGGCTCAGTTTTCTGGAGTTTTGCTAGCTGCTTGACATCACTTTGGTGACTCAGTCTGCACACACTATAAATCAGAACCTGCGAGGGCCACAGTTTGGCGGTATGGCCTTGGGGGTCACGTCAAAGGATGTGACACTTGGTCAAGTTCACATAATTGCTCTGATTGTTGTCTTTTCCCATATTTTAATGTTTAAAAGTATTAAGTATGTGTTTTTGGTTTTCTGTAAGACTAACTGCACTTGACATAGACATTTCTGTTCCTTTCCTAAGATAAGCTGATGAATGTGATTACGTGTTTTCTTTCTAGTGGTGGAGGGAAAGTAGTTCCAGCTCAACTATCTGAGGAAGGATCAGCAAGGAAAGGTAAGGCCAAGAGGGAAGTAGGTCATTTGCCAAGATAGAGACCTAAATTAAAAAAAAAAAAAAAAATTCTGTAGAGGAATTGAAAAATACTGAACTTCATTGTATTTTGCACCTTTTTTGTTGTTAAAAGTTGATTGCCTTTTCTTGCCAGTAGAGGGCAGGAGTGGCTTGTTTGGAGAAAACATTGAGCCCTGCCCTTTCCTGGTAGTACATTTCTTTGAAAAGGGAAAGAAAAGGGGGTGGGGAGGAAACGGACATGCTTGGTCCAGATTAGAAATGTTGCCATCTGCAAGGCCAAGGTCACTACACGGCATCATAGTCCTTATTTCCACTTTGCTTTTCATGGTGGCGTTAACCCCAAGGCAGAATTTTTTAGTGGATCTTATTTAGGGTGTGTGACTGATACAGAGGACGTGGAAGAAGAGCCTAGGAAGGAAGTCTGGATCGGGGATAGTTTTCATTTCCCTCAGTACTCTTCAGCTTAAGGGAAACCTGAGAGAGTGGGAGTGTTTATTTTACTTGACTTCCATTTATTTTTATGTCCCTCAAACAGATGAAAATAAAGTAGATGGGGTGAGTGCCCCAAAAGGCCAAAGTGGGAGCTCCAGCCGTGGTCCGGGAGATGGGGGGAACAAAGACCACTGGAAGGAGGCAGACAGGTATGCATGTCCTTTCATTTCTAGTCTCTGCCCTGATGCTTGACAGCTGCCACTTTGTAATTAAGTTCCCACTGTTAACCTGTTAAAGTCAGCCAATATAGTTAGTTACAATTCTGAGAATCTAGAAATTACAAAAGGTCCAGATAGCCAAAATTGTTGACTGGATGTGCCTATTCAGTATCTGAAAACTGCTTATTGGTGTTGGAAGAGTCCTCTCCTAAAGGTATTTCTGCCTCTGCAGGAAAGATGGCAAAAAGGATCACGACTCCAGATCTGCACCTGAGCCAAAGAAAGCTGAAGAAAATCCAGCCTCGGTGAGTGTCAAAGACTTCCTCAGCTTCCTGTGGCCCACTTTCACCACTGAAATTCTGTACATGCTGCAAACGGAGTGGTTGAAAGTGGGCATTGCTGCTTGTTTGAAATAGTGAAAGAAGCTTAGGCTAGCTTTTCCTTCATTCTGCCTTTTACTACTCTGATCCCCTCTTCAAGATAAAAGGTGGTGTATGCCTTCCATAAGAATATACCTGCCTCCAGTCAACTCTCCCCAGCTACAGCTCCATCCGAGAAGCCTGATAAGCAAACGCGTGGGTGTGGTCTGGACATCCACCTCCTGTCCGCCCCAGTATCCTGGACCTTGGTTTTTGCTGTGAGAATTCAAGGCCTTATCTATCTTGTCTGTTACAGAAGTTCAGTTCTGCAAGCAAATACGCTGCTCTCGCCATTGACGGTGAAGATGAAAATGAGGGAGATTACACCGAATAGACCTCTGCATTCTGTGCTTTCTCCTAATCTCTCTCCACCCTGGAACATTCGAGAGCAAATCAAACCTCTATCCAGACAAGACAAAATAAAACTCACCATCTCCTGGAGACCTTTCTTAACTTTTTTTTAAAAAAACACGAAATGAAATTCTTTTGCATGCTGCTGCAGCCTTTAAAGTATTGAACTAACAGGAGAATCATCAGTGTAGCCAGAGAAAGAGACGTACAGCTTTTAATGGAAAAGTTGTGGTGTGTTTTTATGACACATGCAATTGCCTGTGTGATTAGTGCCTAGGGGCCTCCGTTTAGCAAAATGCAGTGACGGTGATGCAGTGTCTGGAATCTAGTTGGGCAGTAGACAGGTATAAGGAAGAGTGAGGTTCCTACCTTTAATTCCTGTTATCCTGTTGTGGCATACATGAATTCTCAGATATGACCTGAATAAACTCTCCATCCTCAGCAAGGTAGGTTTAGTCTCTGATGTTTTAGTCTCCAGGAGGCTGCCAGCCCCTCCTCTCATTTAGTTCTGAGTTACTGGGGCCAGCCTACGGGGAGTTCCTTCATTTGTACCCCCCAGGGGGGTAGGTGGAAGTGAGTCTACAGGCCACTGAAGAATAGGACTGTTTGGTGACCAAAATAAATGGGGAAATCGTGGTGTGAAAAGAAGCTTCGGGGTTTGGTGAATTATTTTGCACCAGTAATAGAGAAAATGGTATATGACCTCCAGTAAACACATGAATGGTTTACTTCCTGGAGCAGGAAGCACTTAGGGTTCGTGGGAATTCCCAGATCTTTTATGTGTCCTGGTTTCACCCTTTCTTAAACACTGTCCCTTCTGAAAGTTCAGATAAATCCACATTCTGTTGAAATCTTGAAGTTTTAAAAATTCAGACTCTTGTCATCATCTTCGGTTCCTCGTGCTAGTCTTTCCTGACCTTCCCAGGGACGACTTGGACTTCGGTCACACTCTTGAGCTAGGCATCCTCTAGAGCCCCGCGGGAGCTGTCCAGTGAGGAATCACTACTGCTTTTCTTAAGCAGTTCTTGGCTCCTTCATTGAGTCTCACTCCTTCCCTCCAGCCATTCCTGCTCCTCCTGCTTTGACCCCTTTTGCACCTCAGAAAACTTTAGAATTACCAGTCTTAGGTGGTGTGTGTGGTTAAATTGGAAACCTTTCTTACAACCTTGATTGGTGTTGGGTGTGCTTTTTCAAAAAGTTTCCATCTCTGCACTGAAATCCCACACAAATGTTTGGGTTTATAATGTGGCCTAGACCAAGTGTTGCGGGGGGTGGGGGGGTGGTTCTTTTTATTTTTTAGCATTCCTTGCGAGAATGAATGATAATGGAGAACAATTTAACAAGGTTCTTGCTTCTCTTGCAACACAGTAGCTCTACTTGCCTGCTTTATGTGCACCTTGGTACTGTCAGCTCAATAGATGCTGTCCTTATGGGCAGTATTGGTACCTACAGAGAAAAGACACCTTGGTCTCTTATTTGCAGACTTTTTTCCCATCAGTCCTAGGTTAGACCCTGTCCAACCTTGCAGGGTGTTAGTTTATGAGTGCTGCAGCAGTGAGCGTAATGAATCATTTACCCAGTGGACATAAAGGACATACCACGTGAGGTAACTTTAAATAATTGGCTTGGAGTGGCTAGTAGCTAGGAAGTGGCTTTTAGAGATACCCAAGGTTGAGAGGGTATTTTTTTAAACCATTTGCTATAGATGTTGAAAAGGTAGGGTTTGCCCTCTTCATGTCTACTCCTTCCAAATAGATGTATACAAAAAAGCTGGTTTCTTCCCCCCATTCCTCTACTCTTGCCACCCTGTTAGAACAAACAGGGATTTATGACCCGCTCCTCATTACATGTAAAATTTGTACAAAAATATCTTCTATGAAAATGATTTGTAATCTGTAGACTTAATACCTGGGAGATGTCTTGAGATGTAAAATCCCATCCTTTGGGTTTTGGGGTTTTTTTGTTTTCTCCAATAAATCTGATCTTTAAAGTTCACTTTAATGCTTAAGTTTCTTGATATGCATACCACATTCTATCCACTGACAGTGTGCTGAAGTTCTCTCAGTACTCGATACCACTTTATGCAGCTGAAGTGTGGGACTACAAGCAGAATCTGTTGACTAAGGCCTCAGAACTGGAAGTGATAGTATCAATGCCCCCTCCATTTTTGCCTGGTGTTAACTTTTTAATGAAGTTGCTCAGTCGTGTCTGACTCTGCAACCCCGTGAACTGTAGCCTACCAGGCTCCTCCATCCATGGGATTCTCCAGGCAAGAATACTGGAGTGGGTTGCCATTTCCTTCTCCAGGGGATCTTCCCGACCCAGGGATCGAACCCAGGTCTCCCTCGTTGCAGGCAGACGCTTTAACCTCTGAGCCATACCTGAGAGTATCTGCATCCCATTTCCTGTACTGTTTATTTTAATCGTAAGATGAAGCAGGAACTCTAGGGCTACATCTGCAGGTCCTTGAGGTTTTGTCTCTGCAAACCTGCACTCCAGTCTGGACGGGTGCTGTGTCTGCTCTCCTGGCTGCACTGTGCAGGCGGAGGGGAGTTGACAGGGTGGTCCAGGTTACAACTGAGGCCACTTTTAAAGCACGAATGGTGAGAATTTTCCAAACAGCTAGGGACAGACTGTTCATTGTTTCAAGGCAGGAAAGAGGTTAGAACAGTGGCAGAGAATCCTTAAGGTCACAAGGGGGTGGAGCATAAAAGCCACAGAAACCACAGTGGACAATTTTGGGGACTTGGAGCCAAGAGGAAGTGTGGGGCGGGAGACGGGAGCACAGTTAAACAGGTGGCTTTCCTGGGCAAATTCCAGCAGCAACAGCTCCTGTAGTTTACGGCTGGTGCGTTGACTTCCAAGTTGAGGGATAAGGGGCGTGTGCTGTGCTGTGATCCCTGTGGGCAGGGAGGAAAAGCTCCCGCCCAGGCTGCCTGTATAGCCTGCCTCAGTCACATCCTCCAAAGCCTTCATTTCAAGCCACCCTCTTCACTGTAATACTGAGGTCTGAATAAACTGATGGAAAGAAGGATGAAGATGGGAAAAGGGCTGACTGGAAAGAGGTTCTCGTTGCTTGTGCACAGAAAAAGCAGGGAGAAGGGAACTGCCCGTTCTATGTCCCAACAGGTTAAGTTCACTGGTCTGCCCACCATCCTCAGTCAGAATGTATGGACTCTGAGAAGCCCAACCACTGAAATGGGTTTCAAGATGGGTCAGCCCTGTCAACCTCCTGTTGTCTTGAGCAACTGGAGGCTGCAGGTTTGGCATCAACTTGAGTCTGGCCAGGTCCCACGTGAATTCCAGTCCACGTGGCCTAGTTTCTCCTAAACAGAATTAAGCATTAGGCTCCAGATCCCAAAGCAGGGTCCCAGTGAGTGCCCAGAATCTGGTTTCTCAGGAAGTGGGAGACCTACACATCTTCTGGGAAGCTGTTGCTCAAATAAAACCTTGTTTCTCAGCAACCATCGTAACCCCCAGGGCCACAAGTGTGGACAAGAGACTTTGCCTTCTCTCACCCCCAGTCTCACCAAAAAGAAAAGTTTGGAAGAGGCGAGCTGCACTGCTACCCGCCCAGCAGCAGCAACCTCCCAGTTGGACAATATACCCTCTGTCCTCAGCCAGGAGATTGGCCTCTGGAGATAGCTCTGCCCCTCCCCCGCCCTTCCTGGTTCCCAGAGCCCAAACCCTTCCGTCAAGGCCCCCTGACCTCTTTGTGCCAGAACAGCCTACTCTTTCGATGCCCTCCTCCTGTAATCCCCCACCCCAAGGATCTGAGCACACTCGGTCACAAGCATGGGATCACCCCAGACCACGGAAGAGGGGGTTCAGCCTTCCGTGCCAAGATGGGTTGCCCTCTGCATAGTTAAGGTAAGGAAAACCTGCAGGAAGGGTCAGAAGGTGTTCTTCAACTTGATTCACTGAAACCATCCTGGTTTTTTCCTCCCTTTCCCCTTCCTTTCTAAAGTTCCCTCTGCTCTCAGCTGGTATGGTAGTCAGGATGCCTGGCTGGCCCCCCATGCCACCCATTATAATTTCACCCTCTCCAAGCTGCCACCTTTATTTTTTCACTCTCCACCTTCCTCAGCGTCCCTCCTGCAGCCCCCTTCCCCTGAGCTGTAAGTTCAGCTACCCACCTTATGACCCTGCCCCAATTCTTTGGCACCTCAAAAGTTCCTTTTATTGGGAATTCCCTGGTCGTCCAGTGGTTAGGACCTGGCACTTTCACTGCCAAGGGCCAGGTTTGATCTGTGGTTGGGAAACTAAGATCCTGCTAGCAGGGCAGTACTCTTGCCTGGAAAATCCCATGGACGGAGGAGCCTGGTGGGCTGTAGTCCATGGGGTCACTAAGAGTCGGACACGACTGAGAGACTTCATTTTCACTTTTCACTTTCATGCATTGGAGAAGGAAATGGCAACCCACTCCAGTGTTCTTGCCTGGAGAATCCCAGGGACAGGGGAGCCTGGTGGGCTGCTGTCTCTGGGGTCGCACAGAGTCGGACACAACTTAAGCGACTTAGCAGCAGCAGCAGCAGCAGTGGGGCAGGATGCCCCCACACACACACCTGCCAAAAAAGTTTCTCTTAGGGACAGCAATACCAGCATGAGTGTGAGGCTCTAGCCCTGCCCACCGTTCTGGGATCCAATCAAGGATGTTTTCTCTGAGCCCCAGTCTCTCCTTTGGTACCTCTAGAACCTACCCTCTTTGGTGTGCATCCCAGGGCCCAGCCAAAGACCCTAACAAATTCTGGAAGAGGAAAGATTTTGTAAGAGCTAGCCTTAGGTACGAAAGGAGTGAGTGAATTTTCGTATCTCAGTATCTTGATTACATAATCAGACCTGGCCAAAATACACTGAATGATCTTCAGCCCTCCCCCTCTCCCAGCAGGTTCCGATTCTTGTCCTCCGAATTCCAGCCCCTCCCCTTCTCCTAATGCCTCCAGATCTCTTCCCTCCCCTGCTCCATTCCAATCCTCCACCCCTTCCTCCAAAGCCCAGTGACTCCTGCTGCTCTAATCTGAGACTGGCTATTGGACACCAACTCAGTCAAGAGCAGTAAGTTCAAGGGTCCCAGCCACATACCCCTCCCAAATGCCAGTTTCTGGGGGCCCTGCACTGTCACCACTTCCCAACCTCTTCCCTGCTGCCAGATTAGAATCAGGTGCTCCACTCTCTCGTAATCAGAACCAGACTTCTCAGCCTTTGCCAAAGGCTAGATGAGCAGAGAAAAGACTCAGATGAGAGACGAGCCAGTGAGGAACAGAGGGCCTTAGTGCTTAGCGTTGGGCATTGAGGCCGGGGCACTGGCTCCTCAGAATCTGCCTGACCCCCTTTCCGCCTCCCCCCGGCCAGTTTTCATCATGGAAAATCCAAAGGGGAGGGGGACAGAGGGAGAAACTTTCAGGAACCGTTCACTGCTAAAGAACAGTGGGGAATCTGGGAATGGGAATAGATTGAGCTTCTAGAAAGACATCCGTTCCCTCTACCTTCCCCTCCAGGGCAGCAAGACTCAAATCAACCCCAGAGCCTCAGTTCCAAGAAGTGCCAATCTAGTACCAGATCCAGACACTGCAAAAGTAGTGAATGAGATTAGAATGAATTTCCGTGTCCACTGGGAAGCCAGGAACTTGAGTTAAAAGTGAAGACTTTTTAAACAGAATTCTCCTAGGGAACAGGACAGGCCAGGTTCAAAGCAGGGGGGTGTTTGGGCTCACTGGAGTGGCTTAAGGTTAGGGATGGGGGGTTGAAATTGACCTGGAGGTCCTCAGCTCTGAGTCCTTTGGGGGAGCATAAGTGGCATCCGAGAGAGGTCTCCCGTGGGGCAGAGGACCAGGGAAGTGTGCCCAGCGACTTGGGAGACAAGTGACACCCGGTGCCTTCATCCGAAGCCCCGATGGGAAGGTGGCGCTAGCTTCACTAGGCCAGGCAGCGGGTGGACCCTACTGCCTTGGGTGGTCAAGCCCACTCTCAAATACACTCCTGAGAAGGGGCCAGACTGAAAGAGGCTGAGGCAGTCCTCTACGCCCTTGCTTCTGGTGCCTTCTGTCCACCTTTTCTTCTGCTGGCTCGTAAGTTTCTTTGCCTGTCTCTCTCTGGGTCAGTCTCTGCGGGGCTCTGTTTCCTGTCCCTGTGTTCTCCGTGTCCACCTCTCTCCCCGAATTTCTGTCTCCAAGGGTCTCTGCCAGTCCCCTCATGCCTCCTTCCTAGCTCCTGGGCGCGTGGACTCGCCGGAGAAGGTGGGGAGAAGAGAGAGAAGGAGGAGGAGGGGCGGGGAGCGGGCGGCACGTGGGGATTGGAGCCCGGGAAGGAGGGAAAGAGGGAGGGAGGAGAGCGCGCGGGAGAGAGCAGAGGGCGGCGCGGGGA
>NW_011494955.1:6655043-6657770 GCF_000754665.1 Bison bison bison
GAACGGGCGCGCCAGGTCGGGGGTCGGGAGCCCGGGGTCCGGGGTCCGCGGCCGACAGGGGCCGGAAAGGTGGCCGGGGGCGGGGCCAGCCCACGGCCACTCCCCGGCCGGCCGTCTTGCCTTCGCGCGTCCGGATAGCATTCGCCGCCGCTCAGTCCCGCCACGCACGCGCACCGCCGCCGCAGGCCCGGGACTTGGGCGGGAATTGGCCGGGGAGAGTGTGTGTCAGGGTTTTCCTTTTCCACCTCACATCTGGGGAAACCGAGGCACATGCGGCCTCCATCGTGAGTTTTCTAGATCACCCTGGGCACTCTCACGCACCCCTCCTTCCCTCCCTGTCTCCTTCCCTGGGCCTCACCCCTCCTCCGCGGCTGGGCTCCCAGCCGCTCATCCAACCACAGCTATTTCCAGGAAGGGGGAGTGCGGGTGGAGGGTTTCTCCAAACAAACCCAGGGCTTTGGAGTGAGAAGGGGCCAGGCTGGGGGAGAGACTGACAGGCTCAGGAAGGTTGGGGGCTGGAAGAGGGTGAGGGTCCCAGGGCTCTGGCCTGGGCTTCCCAAGCTTGCCCCAGGGAGCTGCTTTTCCTGTCAGCACTAGCAGCGGGCTCAGCGGTCTCCCACTTCCATCTCACTTGAGAGGCGCTGCACGGGGTGGGGAGGGACTCAAAGCCATCTTCCCTGGCCACTCAACACAGGGCCTAGTGAGCCACCCACGAGGTCAAGAACGAGGCTCCGAGGAGGTTTGGGGACCTGTTGCCAAGTTAGGGGACTTTTCAGCCCCTGTGGAGGCAGCAGAAGTAGAGACAAGCCTGCTGGAGGAGTCCTGGTCGGGGTAACTGCAGTAGGAGGGGAGAAAGACCACCCACACCCGCACCACCACCACCACACCTCACCTGCTCCCAGCAGAGCTGGGGACTGGACCAGCCCCGGCCCGATTGCCCACACTGGCCAGGGGCCCGGAATGTCCTGGGAAGCAGCCAGGGCTGGAGGTGGGAGTGGGTTGCAGAGCCACTGCCCCTCTCCAGTTACTGGTTAGGCCTCCCTCTGGCCAGAGTACCCTGGGGACAGACTTCCTGACCTGGAAGGGGAATTAGAGCTTCAAGGGAGAAGTCTCAGGCTAGGCCCAGCCCAAGGAAGTGTCCTGAGTGGGCTCATCGAAGAGGAGGCAGGGTTAGACCAACCTTGATGGGCACGGGGGAGGGAGAGGGGAGGCTGAGGGCCTGGTGGGAGAAGCCAGAGCTGGGGGAGCTGCCAGAGCCCTGGGACATTCAGTAACTACCAGTGCAAATGTTGGGGGGGGACAGGACACACACATTTGCACATTCTTTCAAGCAGCTGGACTGTTCCACTGGACTGCTCTAGGGGGCTGTGATCCAAGACTTGGGGCTGAGAACCCCCAGGCTGTTAACCCCTAACATTTTTTGGAAGATTACTACCCCCACCCCTTTCCAATGCCCCAGTCCACCTCCTTCCCTTAACTCCTGGGACAGGAAGCTGGCTGTGTTCCCAGGAGGGAGGCAGGAGGCCCGCGGAGGGGGGTGGAGTATGTGTTGGGAGGGGGGCCTCCTGTCCAGCCCTCCAGCCCAGGGACAGCTGCTGAGGAAGGAGAGCAGAGCTGGGGGAGCCATGAAGGTAGAACTAATGCTTGGGGTGGGGGGAGGGCTGGACGGGGAGGAGGAGGGCCCAAGTTGCAAGGCTCCAAAGAGGAGCTAGGGACCCAGGGAGTAGGTGAGTGAAGGACTGTGTCTGGAGCAGGGCAGCTGGGGAGCTTTCAGGAGAAGGGCCTCAAATGCCTTGGGCTAGGGCAGAATAACTGACTCCTGTGGGCAGAGCAGTCTCAGCTGGAATTTGGCTTTCAGTGTAGATGGTGGGGGCAAGGGGCCAGTGCATGTTTTCCTCTTCCTGTTGCTTCACGACTAGTGAAACTGAGGCAGAACGCTGACCCTCAGGATGCAGTCCAGGTCCTGAACTAGCTGGGACAGCGATTCCCAGCTCCCTCTCCCTCCCACTAGAAGGTCCCCAGAGAGCCTGAGAGTTCAGGCGGGGAGGCTGGCCTGGCAGGGACGCGGCGTTCCCCTCTGGCCCTTGTCCGGGGCCCTGAGACCTAAATTCCCACCCCGCCCCTGCCCCGCCCCACTGGGGGCTGGACCTCAGGATCCCACAGATCCCCGGATAGGATAGATCCCAGGCCTGGGGGCAGCTCCCGAGCAGGATCGGGGTGGGGGCAAAAGATCCTGGGCTGACACTCCCAGCAGGGTAGATCCTGGGAATCTGATCTCCTGGCCTCCCCCACATCCTCTCCCCCGCCACACACACTTCCTGGAGCAGCGACCTGCCCCCTTCCCGCCTGCACTCCCCTCCACTTCCAGGGCTTGGCTTCTCCTCACACCAGCCAGACAGCCTACTCTCCACCCAAGGGAAGCGGCTGCCTCCGCCAGCCAGGCCGCTTCCAGGAAGCCCCGGGCCAGGCCCCAGCATTGTTCGGGCCCCAAGGCCAGCACCCCAGGCAGCCAGACACGATGAAGTCCAGCGGCCCGGTGGAGAGGCTGCTGAGAGCCCTGGGGAGGAGGGACAGCAGCCGGGCCACCAGCAGGGTAGGAGTGCCCTTGACTGGGCAGAGGGGTGGGGGTGGAGGAGTGGGCAGTGGGGGAGGGGGCCAGTTTCAGCCTTCTTCCCTAGTCCCGTATCCCCTCGTTACTCTGTCTCTTTGGAGCGGCCAGGGCTGTGA
>NW_011494955.1:6657870-6666561 GCF_000754665.1 Bison bison bison
CAGGCCAGCCCCGCACGGGCAGGTATACATTATGGTAGGAATTTCCCAGGTACTATTTTGGAGCCCAGGAGAAAACTTCCCTAAGCTAAGAAGTTTAGGGGAAATGGGGCAGGGGTGGCAAAGGAAGGAAGGGAGGCGGCCAGGTCTCAGAAGTGCCTTAGACAAGGGGGCTTGACTTGCTTTCCATGACATCATCTGCCTGTCCCATTAATACCAAAATGCACCCAAGTTTCCTAGTGGGTCTGGCAGAGTTGGTCCAGCCCAGAAGAGTTCAAGTTGGGTTTAATCCAGCAGCTTCAAGGACAGCCAAGACACCAGAGGTGCTGCCTGCATTCCCAGGCTGGGGGGCCTAGAGGCCCCATCACTGCCTTTCTCCACATTTTTTTCAGCCTTACCCCTCAAAAAGGTATCTCAGGGCAACATGAGACAGTACTATGGGGGAGGGAGGCAGGAACTTGAATCCCAGAGGAAAAGAAAAATAGGAGAGGAGACAAGGAGGTAAACGGTCCATCGGTCCCCAGAGGATGGACGGATGGGAACGGTAGTCCTGGGCCTCGGGGGATATCCCAGCCGCCTGGCTCACAGCACTCTGGGAGGGGAGAGGCCCCGGAGAGCAGCGGGCCCACCCTCTCCCCCTTCAGTGCTGGAATCCCTCTTGAACCTTCTCAAGTGACTGGGTGCTTACTACATCCTGGAGCAGTAAAGCAGCTAAATATTTCCATGTCGTGCCTCCATCTGCCTCTCCCTCCAGCATGACCGCCCCCTCCTTACACAATTGCTGCCTGCCGCCTTGGTGCACAATGAGTAAACATGTTGTTCTGACAGTGGGGGGAGGAGGGCGTGTCAGCTGCTGGGAGGACGGGGACAGTGGGAGCCAGGGAAGCAGCCTGGTTGAGGACTCTCCTCTGGGTCATCTGGGTGCTCATGACTGACACCCTATATTCATGTCTGACCCCCTCCCTGCTTACTTCCTACAGGAAGGGCAAGATGGGAGGAGAAACAGGTTGCCTTCATAGAGGAGTCGGGGAACGCCACCCCCCCGCCACCAGAACGGAAGCTCTAGGGTTTGGGTAACAGTGACCACAAGGGTATCACACACCAGGGCCACGTGAGGGGCCTAAGTGATTCCTTGGGGAGGAGCTGACCCAGCTAGGGTGACGCAAGGGGCCAGGTTCTATGCACTGTCGAGGACAAGCACTGTAACTGCTTGGAAACAGCTGTGGCCAACTGCGTTTGACAAGTTTGGGGGCCATATCAGGATGGAAAACAGGAAAAGTGCAGCACTCAGGCCCGGCCCCGTCCTGGAGATGGACCCGTGGGAACTGACACCTCTGTCTGTCTGTCCCTCCACCCGTCAGCCTAGGAAAGCTGAGCCGCATAGCTTCCGAGAGAAGGTCTTCCGGAAGAAACCACCCGTGTGTGCCGTGTGTAAGGCGGCCATCGATGGGACGGGCGTCTCATGCAGAGGTGAGGTGCTGTGCCGTGTGTAAGGCAGCCATCAATGGGAAGGGCATCTCACGCAGAGGTGAGGCGCCCCACCCTAGGCTGTGGCTCTGAGAGCATCACCCAGCACCGCTGGGCTGCACAGCCCCAGCAGGCAGACCCCAGAACAGAGTATGGGCTGGGCAACGTGGGGGCCAAGAGGAACTGCCTCCCCTCCAAACAGCCCTTGCACCCCCAGCACCCCAGGAAGCCTAGTACTCTAAATTACCCTTCCACCTGACCTGGAACTGGAGGCTTCCCTCTGTGCCTTCCTCCACACCCGCACCCACCCTAGATCATTGCCCCTGGGTCCCCCACTCCCCGGCCTGGGCAGTAGCGCACCACTGCCATGTGCTTCCCTTGAACTCTGCCCCTGCTCCCGGACTCCAGCCAGCTCAGTACAGCTGGAGTCCGGAAAGTTCCAGAACCTGGGGAGACAAGAGAGCCACCCCTTCCACTGCCCCAGTAGGCCCCTGCTAACACCTCTCCTCCCCTCCATCCCCTCTAGTCTGCAAGGTGGCAACACACAGAAAATGTGAAGCAAAGGTGGGTAATCTGATGTGGGGAGGAGGGCCTGGGGTCCCTTCCTCCTCTGAAATGGGCTTCTCCTCCCTTCCACCCCTCTCATCATTGGGGAACCCCTGCTGGGTAACAGAGGGTACTGTACTTGGCCCTTTAAGAACCACCCTACTCCACCCCCTGGAGGACTGGCCCAGGCGGGTGGACAGCAAGACAGCACGTTTGTCTTGGTGCTGTGCCCAGGCTGCAGCTGGCGCGAGGACCGGGCGGGGCGGGGGGGGTAGGGAAGAGGAGGAGAACGAGGAGGAGGAAGGGTGGGGTGGGTGGGGGTCAAAGCAGAGACTGGTGGCTGGATGGGCTGTGCCTTCCCTCTGGGGAAGGATCCTCAGGATGCCTGAGTGGGTCTTGTCCTGGGTCCTGGAAAGGCTGGGCAGAAGATGCAAGATGTAGGCAGCACCCATTATCCATTGGGTACCTGAGCCAGCCCCATCTCTGGGGTGCCCTAGTCCTCCTCCTGCAGTGTGAGTCCTCCTCCTTCCTAGGGCCTTGGAGCTTGCTTTGGGGAGCTGTGTGCCCAGGGGCGGGGTCTCCCAGTGAAAGAGGCCAGTGTCTGTCCCTGGCTGTGGCCTGCCTGCATGGCTCTATATATAACTCCTACCCTGCAGCTGGATGAATGGGGGTCTGTGTGGGCAGGGGGCTGGGAGCCAAGAGTAACATGTTGGGGGCCCAGGGGTGGGAGGCCGAGAGGCCAGAGGGGAGGCTCCCTTAAATAGAGGAACCTCAGTTGCAGCCTGTGCCCATCTGCTGACAGCCCCTCCACTTTCTTGCTGAAGCTGAGGGGTGGCCCCATCCTTAAGCCCAGGAGAGCCCATTTCACCAGCAGCTCAGCTCCTCACTCCAGTCTCCTTCCAGGTGACTTCGTCCTGTCAGGCTTTGCCTCCCGTGGAGCTGGTGAGTGTGCTCTGGGATGGGGTGGGGGATCCAAAGAGTCCAGAGGTCTGGTGGCCACAGACGGGGCCCCAAGAAGTTACCTTGAATGGACTGCTGTCCTTAGTGGCCATCCTCAGACAGTGGAAAACTTTTTGAGCCCTCTGCTCTTGTGTCTTGGGCCTGCTCAGGGTTAGGACTCCTCCCTCTCTCCCTGCCCCACCTAATACAGCCCTCACAGGGACACACACAGCCCCTCCCCACTGCCCCCAGGCCCAGACTGGTCCTTGCCCCTTCCCTAACCACTCCCTTTTCCTCTCCCTTCTCCCTCTAGCGGAGAAACACCACCCCTGTGAGGCGCATAGAGCACCTGGTAAGGTGATGCTGCAGCGGGGGTTGGGGCGGGGAAGGAAGCAGATAGCTCTGGGACTAAGGACCTAGGTCTCTCCTGGAGCAAAATTCATGGAGCTCTGGAGTGGGGAGGCCGAGAATGAGGGGCAGAAAAGACGTGTGCAAAATCTCATCTCATCCACCAGGGATCCACCAAGTCTCTGAACCACTCAAAGCAGCGCAGCACTCTGCCCAGGTAAGTAGGGTGCCGGGTGTGGTCCCAATGAGCCCTTTCCTGATACCCTACCCTCAGCCCAGGGCAGTTCCCCCCAACAAAGCTCTCTAGGACAGCCCCACCCCCAAAAGGTCAGGACCCAGGAGGCCTCACCTGTAGTCGGCCAGACACCTTTCCATCACACCAGCCTCCCGGTGCCCGCCCCACACCCTCTCCCCACCCGGCTCCTAACACAGCTTCGCCCCCTCCTCCCCAGGAGCTTCAGCCTGGACCCGCTCATGGAGCGCCGCTGGGACTTGGACCTCACCTACGTGACGGAGCGGATCCTGGCCGCCTCTTTCCCCGCGCGGCCTGACGAGCAGCGACACCGGGGCCACCTGCGCGAGCTGGCTCACGTGCTGCAATCCAAGCACCGTGACAAGTACCTGGTGAGAGGCGGGACCTGCTTTAGTCAGCCAATGAGAGGGCTGGGAGGGCCAGAAGGGCCCCGGCAGCTCCCTGACGTCAAACCTGTGGAGGCGGGGCCCCGGACGCTCCTCGGAGCCGACCTAGAAGGCAGGCAACTGATGCGGCTGTCAAAGTTAGGCCGGGCCTTAGTCACTTCCTCCTTTTGGAGAAAGACCCTTACTAAGGGTCACAGCAGGTGACACCTCCAAGAATCACCACGCCTCGCTGCCTAGGGTCACTTCGCCTAACGCCCCCACTTTACTTGCAGCTCTTCAACCTTTCAGAGAAAAGACATGACCTGACCCGCCTAAACCCGAAGGTAGGAGGGAATTAAAACCATCACCCCTAGCCTTCTCAGTATTAACAGTAGCACTTGGCATCTACTTTACTCTGAGACACTTGCCCATATGACTTGTCACTTGGGACAGCCCAAAGTGTGGTGCAGCAGGTATCGACCCATCATCTCAGTGAGGAAAGAATTGAGGCTGTCATCGACACAAGCAACAGGCCCCTGACCTTGTCTCCAGGCACCTAAACCCTATCCCTCTTCCACCCCATCCACCTCTTCTTTGGTGGCCACCAGCCCCAATTCCATCCCTGTACCCCTCAGGTCCAGGACTTTGGCTGGCCTGAGCTGCACGCACCCCCCCTAGACAAGCTGTGCTCCATTTGCAAAGCCATGGAGACCTGGCTCAGTGCTGACCCGCAGCACGTGGTCGTATTGTACTGCAAGGTGAGCTGGAACTTCAGGTTCACAGGACTGGGGGCCCTCAGCAAAGGGCCCCAGCAAGCCCTCTATCCCTCTTTGTCCTCAGGGGAGCAAGGGCAAGCTCGGGGTCATCGTCTCTGCCTATATGCACTACAGCAAGATCTCTGCAGGGTAAGGTGCCCCAGCCCCAAGTCCCCCCTTCCCCAGGGACCCTCCCTCCAGCTGAACCTTGATGAGCCCCACTCCTCTAAAGCCCACCTCAGGGTTCAGAGCCATTTACTATAACCTTGAGCTTTCCACCTCCTTTTTCTCACTTGTACTTCACCACTTTCCTAGGGCTGCTATAACAAAGTGCCACAGACTAAGTAGCTTAAGACAACAGAACTTTGTTGTCTCAGTTCTGGAAGCTCCAAGTCTGAAATCAAGGTGTCAGCAGGGCCACACTCGCACTGAGACTCTTGGAGTGGCCTCTTCCCAGCTGCCGGTGGGGGCCAGCAGTCCTTGGTGTCCCTTGGCTTACAGATGTATCGCTCCAGTCTCTGCCTTCGTCGTCACATGGCCTTCTTCCTGTGTGTCTGTGTGTCTGTGTCTCTTCTTCTTTTCTTCTAAGGCCACCAATCACATTGGATTAAGGGCTCACCCTACTCCAGTATAACATCTTAATTAATTACATCTGCAACGACCCTATGTCCAAATAAGGTCACATTCTAAGGTACATATCTTCTGGGGGGACACAATTCAACCCATTTCTGTTGTTTAGTCGCTAAGTCATATCCGACTCTTCTGCAACCCCATGGACTATAGCCCGCCAGGCTCCTCTGCCATGGGATTTCCCAGGCAAGAATACTGGAGTGGGTGACCATTTCCTTCTCCAGGGGATCTTCCCGACCCAGGGATCAAACCCATGTCTCCTGCATTGGCAGGTGGGTTCTTTACCACTGAGCCACGGGGGAAGCCCCAGTTCAACGCATAGCATGGTCTTATTGTCCCATTTCACAGAGGAAGAAACTAAAACTCAGGGAACAGTTGCCTGCAGTCCAACAACTAGTAAAGTGGCTGCTTGTGGGGTTTCTAGTTCTCTGCACCACCACTCTGAACTTCCTCTAGACTTCCGGGGAATCACACCTCTCTTCCCTCCCCTGGAGCTTAGGAAAGGGAGACCAGGATGTAACCACCCCCTTAGCCCCCACACTGGCCCCTGTCTCCCCAGGGCAGACCAGGCACTGGCGACCCTTACCATGCGGAAGTTCTGTGAAGACAAGGTTGCCGCAGAATTGCAGCCCTCCCAGCGCCGGTGAGCAGCCTGGGTGGGGATGGGCCAGGCGAGCAGGTCCCTCCGTGGCTGCCAAGGCCAAGCTTATCTCATTCATGCAGCACACCTTCCTGGAGCACCTCCTGTGTGCTAGGGGCTTGTGTCAGGTGCTGAGAATGCAGAACAAATCCAAGGTCCCTGCTCTCATGGGGCTTATTGACATGCTGGTGGGGTAGAAGGCAATAAACCTATAAATAAATAGACAAGATCGTTTGGGATGTTAGCAACAGCTATACAGAAAATAAAGCTGAGTCTTGTGATAAAGAGGGACTCACGGGATAGTCAGGGCCCATGGCTATACCACGTGAGACCAAGACCTGGAAGGGGCTTACATCCCCCTTGACATCCGGCCACCAGGTATATCACCTACTTCAGCGGTCTGCTGTCCGGGTCCATCCGCATGAACAGCAGCCCTCTCTTCCTGCACCACGTGCTGGTGCCCGTGCTGCCAGCCTTTGAACCTGGTGCAGGTGAGTCTGCCTGGAATGTGCCCCATCGGGGGGCTGTGCCCCACCCCTCCACTCAACGCCCTTCATGTACCTTCTCTCTTTTGCTCCTCTAGGATTCCAGCCCTTCCTCAAGATCTACCAGTCCATGCAGCTTGTCTACACATCAGGAATCTAGTGAGTGCTCTGTTGCCAGACCCCTTCTCCCTGAATCCCTGTTTTTCCAGCCTTTCCCAGACATCTGGGCCTCCAGCTCTAGCCACTGCACCCCAAAACTAATAGCATCCTAGAATCCATTTTACAGATGGGGAAGCTGATGCTTAAAGAGCTCGCGCTCAGGGAGGGCTCAGTCTCTGATCTCCCAACTCCCTGTTGACTCTTCACAGCCACCGGTGCACCCAAGTGCCCCTGATTCAGCTCTGCCCTCTCTCTTCCCCAGTCACGTTGCAGGCCCTGGTCCCCAGCAGCTTTGTATCAGCCTGGAGCCAGCCCTCCTCCTCAAAGGCGATGTCATGGTGAGGGGGCCTTAGCCACAGGGAGAGTCCTGGGGGTGGGGTCGGGGTGGTGGTGAACGCTGCCAGCTGCACCGTCTCTGGAGAGCCATTGATTTAAGGCAGGCTGGAGGGCAAGGAGGTTGTCTTCCTGATGGGGAGGTCAACTTGGAGTTGAGGCAGAGCAGAGCTGCAGCCAGATAGCCGCCAAGGTGGAAGCACAGAGGAGATGTGTGTGGACACAGAGCCTGAACGCTGGTCTTCCTCCCCTCACCCAGGTAACATGCTATCACAAGGGTAGCCAGGGAACTGACCGGACCCTCGTATTCCGAGTCCAGTTCCACACATGCACCATCCATGGACCACGGCTCACCTTCTCCAAGGACCAGTTGGATGAGGCCTGGACCGGTGAGTTGGAGACAAGTGGCCTGGGGGCTGGAGCCCGGGTGAGGCAGGCAGGTGGGTAAGGGCAGGGAGGGGGGCACCTGGCTCCTCACCGTCCACTCCCCACAGACGAGAGGTTCCCCTTCCAAGCCTCGGTGGAGTTCGTCTTCTCCTCCAGCCCAGAGAAGATCAAAGGTAAGAGCCAAGCCTGGGAGGGGGCAGGAGTCAGGGGGTTGTCTCCCTGCTCCTCACCCCCAGGACGCCCCTCTATAGGTAACGCCCCACGGAATGAGCCCTCCGTCTCTGTCGACTACAACACTGCAGAGCCCGCAGTGCGCTGGGACTCCTACGAGAACTTCAACTTGCACCATGAGGACAGTGCGGATGGTGTGTGGGGTGTCCCCAGAGGTGGCGGGAGGTGGAGTTTCTGGGGGGAGCGGTACATGCTTCCCTCCCTAGACAGACACCCTCCCAAGAGACACCCCCTGAGCTGGAGTCTCCGGCACTATCCCCTATTAACACACGTGCTTTATCTGTCTCTCCCTCTCTCTCTCTCACTTTTGCCTGCTTGCTCTCCTGCCCTGATCCTCTCTCCACTCAGACTCTGTCACCCACACCCGGGGGCCCCTGGATGGCAGTCCTTATGCCCAGGTGCAGCGAGCCCCCCGCCAGACCCCGCCGGCCCCCGTCTCCCGGGAGCCCACCCCCACCCCCGGCTCGCTTTCTGTCAGCAGCGACTCTGGCCACTCCTCCACACTGACCACGGAGCCGGCTGCTGAGTCCCCTGGCCGGCCACCCCCGACGGCTGCCGAGCGGCAGGAGCTCGAGCGCCTGCTGGGAGGCTGTGGAGTGGCTAGTGGGGGCCGGGGAGCTGGGCGCGAGACGGCCATCCTTGATGACGAAGACCAGCCTGCTGCAGGCGGAGGCCCCCACCTCGGAATATATTCGGGACACAGGCCTGGCCTCAGCCGCCACTGCTCCTGCCGCCAGGGCTACCGGGAACCCTGCGGGGTCCCCAATGGAGGCTACTACCGGCCAGAGGGGACCCTGGAGAGGCGGCGGCTGGCTTTCGGAGCCTATGAGGGGCCCCCACAGGGTTATGCTGAGCCCTCCGTGGAGAAGAGACGCCTCTGCCGCTCACTGTCCGAGGGGCCGTACCCCTACCCGTCTGAGCTGGGGAAACCCGCCAATGGAGACTTTGGCTACCGCCCCCCAGGCTACCGGGAGGTGGTGATCCTGGAAGACCCGGGGCTGCCTCCGCTATGCTCGTGCCCCGCCTGTGAGGAGAAGCTAGCACTGCCCACGGCAGCCCTCTATGGGCTGCGGCTGGAGAGGGAGGCTGGAGAGGGGTGGGCAAGTGAGGCTGGCAAGCCCCTCCTGCACCCAGTGCGACCTGGGCACCCGCTGCC
>NW_011494955.1:6666662-6668444 GCF_000754665.1 Bison bison bison
CCCCAGTGCGCCCGGGGCCCCCGCTGCCTCTGCTGGTGCCTGCCTGTGGGCACCACCACACCCCGCTGCCTGACTACAGCTGCTTGAAGCCACCCAAGGCAGGCGAGGAAGGGCATGAGGGCTGCTCCTACGCCTTGTGCCCCGAGGGAAGGTATGGGCACCCAGGGTACCCTGCCCTGGTGACGTACGGCTATGGAGGAGCAGTTCCCAGTTACTGCCCAGCATATGGCCGGGTGCCGCACAGCTGTGGGTCTCCAGGTGAGGGCAGAGGGTATCCCAGCCCTCGTGCCCACTCCCCCCGGGCTGGCTCCATTTCCCCGGGCAGCCCGCCCTACCCCCAGTCCAGGAAGCTGAGCTACGAGATCCCTGCAGAGGAGGGAGGGGACCGGTATCCGCTGCCTGGGCACCTGGCCCCAGCAGGACCCTTGGCATCTGCAGGTGAGGCCCTGGGAAGGGGGATGCCCAGGGCAGAAGAGGGTTCTGGGGAATGTGGGGAAAGCACAGACTGAGGAAGAGCTAAGCCAGGCAAAGGGGGCTCTTCCTGGCCCACAGCTCCTCTCCCTGCAGAGTCGCCGGAGCCTGTGTCCTGGAGGGAGGGTCCCAGCGGGCACAGCACCCTGCCCCGGTCCCCGCGAGATGCCCAGTGCAGCGCTGCTTCCGAGCTGTCTGGTCCTTCCACGCCGCTGCACACCAGCAGCCCCGTCCAGGGCAAGGAGAGGTGCTTCATGGGGCTGGGCAGCTCAGGGGCCTCCTTATCTGGGTAGACACTGAAGCTTGGGTTGGGAGGCAGCTCACGCAGGGCTCTGCAACCCAACTAAACTCCCGCCCGCCTTCCCTCCCTGCCTGCAGCGCCCGACGGCAGGACACCCGCTCCCCCACCTTGGTGCCCACTCAGAGACTGAGTCCTGCAGAGGCCTTGCCACCTGTTTGCCAGGGAGGCGCTGATAAGGCTCCAGAGCTGCCTGCAAGAAGTGGGCCTGAGCCTCCAGCCCCTGGCGCCTTCTCCCCAGCCTCCCCACCCAGCTCTCCCAACGACTGGCCTCAGGAGAGGAGCCCGGGGGGCCGCTCAGACAGCACCAGTCCAAGGGGGCCTGTACCCAACACCCTGCCCGGCCTCCGTCACGCCCCCTGGCAGGGCCTGCGAGACCCCCCGGACAGCCCAGATGGGTCCCCCCTCACCCCTGTGCCTACTCAGATGCCCTGGCTTGTGGCCAGCCCAGAACCCCCTCAGAGCTCGCCCACACCTGCCTTCCCTCTGGCTGCATCGTACGACATCAACGGCGCCCCCCAGCCCGCTCTCCCTGAGCAACGCCACCGCTGGGGCCTGGGCAGCAGCCGGGACCCTGGGGCCCAGAGCAGGCGTCCCCACCAGCCAGAGGCGCTAGTCACCATGTCACTTTTGCACCTCTGCTCCCGGATAACACCCCCCAGCCCCCAGGTATACAGGCCTTCAGGAGGCTGGGGCCACCTGGGGAGAACCTGGTTTCCAGGGAGGGGCATGGCATGAGGACTGGGGAGCCCTGGGGTCAAGCTTAGTCCCTCCCTGTTCTAGAGCCCCCGATGCAAGAGAGCCAGAGCAATGTCAAGTTTGTCCAGGACACATCCAAGTTCTGGTACAAGCCACACCTGTCCCGTGACCAAGGTGAGAAGCCAGCCTGCCCCCACCCGCTCCGGGCCTTTGGCTCAGCTTCTGGTTTGTGCCACTTAGTCAGCGGGTCTCCTCTGGGCCAAGCCTCTTTCTAGCAGGTGATTCTGGGTTTTAGGCCTGAGGAGGTCTCACAA
>NW_011494955.1:6668544-6670349 GCF_000754665.1 Bison bison bison
CTCACAAGGTCAGTGCCCAGTGCACTGACTCCCCAGTGGCATCCTGGGTGCTGACACCACAGCTGTCAGGGCCAGAGGTCTGGGGGGCTCAGGCAGCAGAGCGGAGGTGCTACCTGGGGCTTGGTCGGCCGCTGTGAAAACTTCTCCTGCCTCCCCCAGCCATCACCCTGCTGAAGGACAAAGACCCTGGGGCCTTCCTGATCAGGGACAGTCATTCATTCCAAGGAGCCTATGGGCTGGCTCTCAAGGTGGCCACGCCCCCTCCCAGCGCCCAGTCCTGGAAAGGTACAGGAGTGGCCCAGCCTGAGGGGGAGGAGGGTGTGGTGAGGGGAGGCACAGAGGCAAGACTAGGCAGGGTGGAGGAGGAGGAGATGAGCTCTCCTGCTTGGTAGAGAATTCCAGCAGAGAGAAGCGGAACCTGGAATCTTCTCCCCTCTTCTCCACTCCTGTCAGGGGACCCCTCAGAACAGCTGGTCCGTCATTTTCTCATTGAGACTGGGCCGAAAGGGGTGAAGATCAAGGGCTGTCCCAGCGAGCCCTACTTTGGTGAGAAGCAGGGGTGGGGAAGGCTGCACTTGGCATTCCGGGGAGGTCAGGAGGTGTCAGGAGGGAGGTGGAGGACTTGGGCACCTCGGGAGCCCGCTCGCCTCTCCCCTGCAGGCAGCCTGTCAGCCCTGGTCTCCCAGCACTCCATCTCCCCACTGTCCCTGCCCTGCTGCCTGCGCATTCCCAGCAAAGGTGGGTGTCTGGGCATCTGTCCTCCCCCGTCTCCCCTCCCACTGCGGCCAAAGGCACAATCTCCAGTCCTGGCTCCCTGCCTGCCTGCCTTCCCTTGGGACGGCAGAGGGCTCCCTCAGCTCCTGGGCCTGCCACTCCCTGCTGACCCCCATTTCCCTCAGATCCTCTGGAGGAGGTCCCAGAGGCCCCAGTGCCCAGCAACATGAGTACAGCGGCAGACCTCCTGCGTCAAGGCGCCGGTACGGGCCTCTCCCTCCTTCCCTCCCGCAGGCACCAAACGGGACACCCCTGACACATAGGGAACAGAAAGGCCTTGTGTGTGTGGGGCGGGCCCTGGCAGATGCACCTCACCCAGGAAGTCAGGGGAGGCCTGTACCCATAGGCACGATAGGATGGGGAGTCCTGTCTAGGCTGCAGGGGTGGGGTCTTGCTAGAATGCAGATTCTCCGGCCTCCTTCCAGCATCTCGCACAGTCACCTGCCTTTTTAACAGGTTACCTGTGTGATGGATGCATTTTGAGCAGCACTAGCTGGGGAAAGTGCGAGAGCTCGGTGGGTGGGAGGAACACGGATGGGAGATAGAGCTGGGGGTTGGCAGAGCCACCGCTCCCTACTCCCTTCAACCCCACTCCTCACCCTGCAGCCTGCAGCGTGCTCTACCTGACCTCAGTGGAGACGGAGTCACTGACGGGCCCCCAAGCAGTGGCACGGGCCAGCTCCGCAGCTCTGAGCTGCAGCCCCCGCCCCACACCAGCCGTTGTCCACTTCAAGGTCTCAGCCCAGGGCATCACACTCACAGACAACCAAAGGAAGTATGTGTGCCAGATAAGCCCCTGGGGGACCCCAGGCACAGACCCCGGGGGCCCCAATTTCTGGATGACCTTCCCCACCCTCGTCCCTACAGGCTCTTCTTTCGCCGCCATTATCCAGTCAACAGCATCACCTTTTCCAGCACTGACCCTCAGGACCGGAGGTGACCCTCCCTCCCAGCCCTTTCATCCCACAGTCCCCAGCCCAGCTTCTCCATTGGTAGCTCTTCCCTGGGTGCATCCCTTCACAGTTCTTCTC
>NW_011494955.1:6670449-6685207 GCF_000754665.1 Bison bison bison
CTTCCACAGATGGACCAACTCCGACGGGACCACCTCCAAGTAAGCCTCCCCCAGAGTGCCGTCTCCCCTCCCAGCATGGCATCAGCATGGTGTCCAGGCGCCTGCTTGCTCCCCATCCCTGGCATGGTGGTCCCTGAGGAAGGGATGCTCAGCCTTCCCCACCCTGCCTTTGTGCCCCCAGGATCTTTGGTTTTGTGGCCAAGAAGCCAGGAAGCCCTTGGGAGAACGTGTGTCACCTCTTTGCAGAGCTTGACCCAGATCAGCCCGCAGGCGCCATTGTCACCTTCATCACCAAAGTTTTACTGGGCCAGAGGAAATGAAGGGAGGCCACAAGCTCCAAGCCCACGTCAGCACTGTGCCCCTCTCAGCACCACAGCCCTCACTTCCCCTGGCCTGGACCCAGGAGACCCAGGAGCCGGCCTCTCCCCTAGGAGTGGGGAGCGGATACACTGGCCTGGGACACTGCTCTCCTCCCCCGCCCCCAGCCTGCTAAGCGAAGTGGATGGGCCCATGGGATGACCTTGCATGTGAGCAGAGGGCAGAGACGGGTGTGTGAGGGTGAGGCGGTGGAGCCTGGAAGGGGTGATCCGGACAGCCCCACCTGCAGGAGAGCATCCGCGCTGGCTGGCGAGGGAGACAGGCACGGCAGGGAGAGGGGAGAGGTGTGGGGAGCAAGGCACTCCCTCCTCTGCCTCCCCTCTGAGCAGAGAGATCAGAGTAGGATCACATGAAAAGGGGGGAAAGGAAAAAAAAAAGAGTCTATTTTTGTCTAATAATAAAGAGTTTCTATAATGTTTAGTCAGAGTTGGACTCATGCCTGTTTCCAGGAAGGTCAAAGCCTCAGGTCTCCCAGGACCACACCTGTGTTTCTTGGGGCATCCCAGGCCCAAGCCATGTCTGTGGGACACACACAATCCCTCTCCCTGGCCCCACAGCAGTCCACACATGCCTCGTGAGCAAGTGTCCTTCGCCACTCCCTCCTCCAGCCCTGTCCCCAGCCCCGTGTACTGGAAAGGATTCCCCTGTCCCAGCTGTACTGATAAATATGGAAACTCCATCTTTATTGGCTGTATAAACATCTCTGGTCTGTACATACATTTCATACATCATAGTGCAGGGCCTGAAGGGAGGGCCAAAGTGGAGGCCCCCACAGTACAACAGCTCACTGCTTGCCCTAAAGCCCTGCCCACTCTCCCCAAACTCCTGCTCCCTCTCCCTCCTGGAAGCTACTGTGTGGGGAGGGGTCGGGGTCAAGAGGCTAGGAAACAGGAGGGCTTGGTGGGGGAGGACATGTGTAAGTGCTAGATCAAACACTGAAGCAAAACAGGCAACGGCGCAGGCAACAAGCAGGGTGCGGGTGGGGCAGGGGAGCACGGGCTCTCACTGGGCTCTGGGGCCCTGCCCTCACCGTGTGGGAGAGAGAGGCTCTGTGGTCTCAACCTGCATCCTCAGAACTAGAGACAAAGGTGCCACAGGTGAGCTGAGGAGGCCCAGAGGGAGACAGCAGCAAAGGCTCCATCCCGGGACCTTCAGCCCCTCTCTCTACATGTCACGGGCACCATCTACGTGTGTACAGCTGGGGGAGCCAGACGGGGTTCTCAGGGGACCGTGGTGCCCCAGCAGGTCGTGAGGGAGGAAGCTGGCTCTGGGGGGAGAGAAGAGAGGCCCTCGAGTAGTCTTCTAGGGACAGCATTCAGTGAAGGAGAGCGAGGGCCCTAGAGAGCCCCCCAGCCCAGCCAGGGGGGTGACAGCAGCAACTGGTTCACACAACGACGAGGACAGGGAACAGAAGACAGCTGCCCCGGAACACCGGTCAACAGGGAGGGCTGTCCCGCTCCACTCTCTCAAGTCTCAGGCCCAGCAACAGCTGAGACAAAAGCACTCACTCCTTTCCCCTCACACGTGCCAGTGCGGAAGGGGGCACGCCCACGCCCCAAACCAAGGGGACCTGGCCATAGAGCACCACCCTTCAGGCCTGTTTCTGTCCAACCAGGGTCTCTCGCCCAGGGACTGATGACTGGGGCAGCCCTGGGGCAGAAACGTGGGCATGGAGGAGCTTGGCAGGGGCCTGATCTGGTAGGGGCAGAGTGCCAACACGCCCCCTGGGGCCTGCTGGGTAGGCAGATCCTCAGGGAGTCAGGAACTCGGTACCTGGTTCTGCAAAGGGAGGGGACAAAGGGGAGGGGCAGGTCCGGGGAGAAGGCCTAGCCACTCAGGGGGTGCAGATCCACTTTGACTTTTTCCCCACAGCTCAGCATCCCAATGGTGGGGAAGAAGCCTCCAGAAGGTACAACAGCATCCTTCTTGCCAATGATCTTGCCATTCCGAGTGAAGAAAACCTAGGGGTGGAGGAGGAGAGCGGGATGGGCAGCAGGCTCTGCCTGATGCTGGGGCTACACAGGCCTGAAACCCATCCTTCCCAACTCCCGCCACCGCAGGAGAGAGATGGACGGCGATGCAGGAGGTGACCACGAGAGGGCGTCCAGAGGCCGGAAACCAGCCTCTCAACCAGTCTCCCCACTCGGCAAGCCCGCGCCCCTCCCCAGGCTCCGCCCTCTCCTCCGCAGGGGCGCCAGCCTGGCCCAGCCCCGGACCCCCGCGCTCACCACCACCTTCTTGCCCTCGTGCTCTTGCTCTATCTCCTCCCCGTCATCTTCCTCTTCCTCCTCTTCCTCTTCTTCCTCCCCTTCCTGGTGCAGATACATGACATTCCGGACATTCCGCACAGCTCGGGCAGTCGGGGACAGGATCACTGTGTCACAGCTGTCGTCGCTGTCACCTAAGAGGCCAGGACACCTGAGCTCCTGCGGTTCTGCCCGCAGAACCCACCCTCTGCCCGGCCAGCCAGGTTGGCCACGGACACCCCCACTCACCCTCACTGTCCAGAATGTAGTCCCGGGGGAACATGATTCCACAGCCCATTATGTCCCCTTTGTAACAGCGTGGCCCGAAAGGGTCCCCCACGCCACTGCCATGAAAGATCTTCCCGTCATCTGTTGGGAGGAGGGGAGACTACACGCACCTGCAGGAGGGGCTGATACCCTACACCCCCAGAGCCCGCCCCGCTAGAAGCCCAAGTGCCCCTCCTTCCCTCTCTGGCCCTAAGGAAGGGAGGAGAGAAAATGAGGGCACCAGAAGAGAGACACGTCTGTCCCCTCAAAGGGCTGAGGGGGAGCTCCCTCAGGAGCTAATCAGAGAGCGGAGAAGGGCCTGGGGGGAGGGAGAGGTGGGACCAAGAACTCAAGGCTTGTCCTTTCTAAAGAAAGCCCGCAAGGAAATCGAACCAGTCAAAGGAAGAAAATGCAGAATCTGCAGGAAGGGAGCAGAGGGAGCCAACTAAGAGGCCTGGAATGTCCAGTTTGGGCCCAGCTTCCCCGCCCCTGTTCTGCTCCCCTGGCTTGTCGGGCTGGGAGGGAAAACAGGAGAAAGCTAGCAGCTTGGGAAGGGGACAGCAGGGGGCAGCAGGGGAGAGTCTCTCAGGTCAGACGCTAGAGGAGAGGCCCCTGGTGCGGGGTCAGGAAAATGGGTGTCCCTGCACCCCCCACCCCCACAGCCCCTGCTCCCCCAGGGCAGCCCCTCACGCACCTGCATGATAAGCCACAGACCCTCTGCTCCAGCCAGGGTGCCTGTTCTTGGGATAATCCTATGCCAATGTGAAAAAAGGAAAGCTGTGATACCACGCAGAAAAGAAGATGGGAGAGTGGCATCTGAACCCTCACCTTCTGGAACAAGCTACAACCCAGATGGCTGCTCCCACCCCGGCAGGCTCACACCTTCAGGCACTGGAGGTTGCAGGGGGTGGGGGCAGAGTGAGAAGGTGCTGGGGTGCCAGAGTTGTGGGGTGCCCTCACCCCCCATCGAGGCCCTGGTGTGTGTGTGTGGTAGGCTCACAACCCTTTGTCAGCCCCGAGGTGACTAAGGGTCTGTACCCTTACATAGCAGACACACATGACCTTTCTGTCTCAGGTTAAGATGCCTCTCTGCAGCCGGGCCCCTTCACCTCCCTTGGAGCTCCCAGCTCTAGACCAGAAGCCCCAGAGCTGAGCATCCCCCGGGCAGAAAGCCAGCATTAGTGCCCACCTTCCGGGCCAGCCCCAAGGCGATGTAGCATTTCTCTCCAGGGTCCACGATCTCCACCTCAAAGTAGTGGCTACGGGTGCTGAGTGGGCGCCGGGCCTGTGCCAGCCCCACGTCCACGATGCTCTTGCCCTTGCCCAAGTACTCCAGCAGCTGTGGGGAGAGAACCAGGGGTGGGGACGAGGCTGACACCCACCCTGGAAACCTGGTTCCAAGGCTGTCTGGGGACCAGTTTCCTGGTCTCTCACAGAAAGCCCAGCTGAAAGGGAAGTGGTGCTGGAGGCATAAGGAGGGACTCGGTGCTCCCAGCAGGCAGGGGAGAACAGGCATGGGGCGGGGGAGTGGAGGCGGCAGGAGGAGCATGCAGGCTGAGCCCCTACTGAAGACTGCACCCACCTGCCTACTGAGACAAGGACTCTCTCCTTGCTGTGGGGAGACAGGAGAGCAGCCCCAAGATCCCAGTGGCTGGGCGCCAGGACCACACAGGGCTCTCTCGGCCATCACCTCCCTCGGTCACCGTGCCTGCCTGGAAAGGGCCACCCAGGGGCCCTGAACACAGAGAAGAGGAGAAGCGAAGGCTAGGCTAAGAGGAAGCCTAACGGCTTTCTCAGGGTACCTCGGGAGGCCAAGGAGAATGCAGAGGTTAGGGGCCAAGTCCAGACGTCTGAGGGAGGGGAGACAGCTCAGAAGCCACTTCTGCCTGGGATGGGACTGATACAGTTTCTCAAGGTCTTTGTTGTACTTGGCTCTGAAAAGAGCTGTTTGTAGCCTTGTGGGGAGGTGCCGGGGAGCCAGGGACAGACCAGCTCTGCTCCCGCATTCAGTGTGAGGGAGGGGGCCAGGCAGAGCAGGGCTAGAAAGGCAGGCATTCCTGCTCCCAGCCCCTCTCGGCTCTTTTAAGCTGGAGCAGGGGTGTGGAGGGGAGCTGACTGATGGGCTCCTGGGGCTCCTCAGCCCCAGTGATCCTGCCTGGGCAAGACGGGGCGGCAACCCCCAATCTGGGAGGATTTATTTATCAGTTGTCATGGTAATAGTGGCGCCGTGACTCAACCCTGTCCCGTCTGTCCCCCACCCTCAGCATCACCTGGGATTCCTTAATCCCTTTTTAATTAGCCAAACTGCCCCTCAAGACTTTCTTCTACCCTCCCACCCTCTGGCCCTGAAGAAAGCTCACTCCCTGGGGACCTCCTCCACTTCTCCCTGGCAAACCTTGTGTGGGACACTGGCCTCTCACCCCACAAAGAACTCCTGCCTGAACAGGAAAGGCATCACGCTCGCCAGCACCAGCACCCGAGCCTCCGTGTGTCTTCAGCAGAGGGAGAGGCCACATCCTCACCACCCCTTCAGGGAGGCACTGGCCCACCCTCACCCTGGAGCCCCGAAACCCTGGCACAGCAAGTCCATCCTCCCCTCCGCCCCAGAGAACCGCAGGCAGGCGGGGGTCGGGGGCACCAGGAGAAAAGCTGGAGGTTTATGGCAGATCACTGGATCTTTCTCCCCTCCTTCCTCCAGCCAGGACTGTACACACTTCACGGCACCCTGGCTCCGCGATGTCACACTCCTAGGCCAAGTCTCCATTGTCTCACACTGCATTCTTCTATTAGAAAGAGGCCCCCTGAAGGTGGTCTTCTGATTTACCAGGTATTGTGAAGGCCCACCCTGTCTAAATTCTACTTCTGGTCCTCTGGGTGGGCTCGGCTGGGCCTGAATTCCTCCACTGTCTCTCTCCCCACAAGGCTGGGGGTGGGCTTGCGGGGTTATGGGGTCTGATGCACATTAACTAGCATGGACTCCACCCAGTCTGAGCAGCCCCCAGCCCACCCTCTCCTCTGCATTGCCGAACTGGGTGGGGGATCCCACAGCTGCCCTTGACCCACGGCATCCAACTGGCCTCAGTGTAGGAAACACAGTGTTCTCCATTCTCAGAGCCAAAAGACAGCGGATCCAGATCCTGATCCTTGGGAAAAACCCGCCCAACCATTCCCCCTGCCTCAGCGCTGAGGAGGGCAGGCTGCCTTTTTGTTATGGATAGGGTAGGGAGGCTTCCTTAAGCTACAAGGCCAGGAGGATAAAACACTAACGCAACACACTTATTCGGGCTCTAAAACCTACTCCCCACCCTGCAGAGCAGCTCAGAAGGCACAGCGGCTCACCGCCCAGGAGCCTAGGTTCCTTGCACAGTCAGGAGAGGAACCACCACCTGCATCTCCAAAAACGGTGACAAAGTGAAGTGAGTGCCAAGGGCCTAGTCTGACCCCCGGCAGGTGATAAATGCACACATCGGCCTTTCCTAAACTCAGGAAATGGGGGTTATACTAGAATACCCCAGTGTTCCAGTGCTCCCTAAACATTAACAATCGCCCCAAAGCTACAACAGACTGGAACTGCCAATCACAAAGAAGGAAAGGATCTTTCATCTCAGCCCTTACCCCCCTCGCCCACATCGGAATGGCCGCTGATCATCACCGTTTCCCTAGGATACTCCCCAGATGACTCCACCCAGATGACCAACTGCCTCCCTCCCAAGGCTTTCTCCTCAAACAATGCCTCTATCAACATCTTTGGTGGGGGTAGGGGAACTCTTTCCTTAAGGCTCTCAAGACCCCCTACACCTCCCTCTACACACAACAGAAGCCTCGAGAGGCCATACAGTTCACCCCCACAGAGCAGAGGCTGCAGACCAGAGTGCAGAGAGCCTCCTGCACCCCACCCCTCCCTCATAGCGGCAGCACCTACTCTTTGCCTCCTCTCCTGCTGCGACCCGCCCTCGACTTGCCAGCAGAGACCCTAATCCCTCTTGACAGGAGCAAGGGAGGGCTCAGTGCCCCGAGGGCCTAGAAGCAGCTGAAACACCAGGAACGTGCTTCCCACCGGCCAGCTCAGGCCCCAACAAGGTCTCCTCCTGGGTTGGGTCTGGGGAGGACCCCTGAGAGGGTGGGGCCTCATTCACCCCACTTTGTGTACGATAGCTGTTGCCCTGTCACTAAGGAATTGTCAGAGGAGCTATGAACGGAAATGAGGAACAAAGAATGAGTCTAACCCCCCAGCCCTACCTACTGCCCCTCGCCCTCAGCATGTCACGTAAGCACACTGCACAAGGCCCGGGGATGGGGATGGGGGGCAGCCTTCCCCATCTTGGAGCGAACATTGCAACAGCAACTCTTCAGCATCCCAGAGCTCTGCGAAGGGGGCGCTCTCTAGGAGGGGAAAGTAAGGCAGCAGGAAGCAGGGAAAGACTGCCGTCTGGAAAGAGCCAGGTCTGTCCATATATAGATCCTCAGATCAAACAAACACAACTAAATATTAACAATTGTTAATCTAGGCAGTGGAGACCCAGGGGGCATTTACTGTGCTACTTTTTCAGCTTTTCTGTATGTTGGAAACTTCTCAGAATGAATTGTTAGGGTTAAAAAAAAAAGTCTGGAGTTTAAGTCTCTCTTCTGTCTGGGGAGAACCAGTGAGAAAGGAGAAGAGAGGATAACTGACACTACAAAACTGAAAGAAACAGGAGTAAAAGACTTCCAAGGTGGCCAAGAAGACTCACCTGGCTAATGACACTAGACAAGAAAATCTCTGGGAAAGTGGGCTTAAGCCCAGGAACTCTGGACTCATCCTGTGCGACGGGGCAGGAGAGACTGGCTGCAATAGAGTGGGCCTGGGTAGAAGGCAGCATGTATCAGACAGTGGGAAAGGTGGGGGGAGGAGGCATAAGGAGTATCTAGGCTTAGTTCTGCTACTAATTCACTGTGACATTTGATCAAGTCTCTTTATTTTCTCTGGGGCTGTTTTCTCAGCAGTACAAGAGGATACGTGGGAATGTGTGGGCAGTCACACAGCTGGGGCGGGGGGGCATGGTTTGAGGAGCTACCAGCATCTTGGGTCTTGGAGCCAGGGATGCTAAATGTCCTGCCCATTAAGAAACTGTCTCACTTAAGATGCCCACAGTCTCCACACTGAGAAACCTGGGCGGGATGGCATCAAAGCCTGCCCCAGATTGCCCCAGACTTTTACGGTTCCACAGGGTGCTCTCCTGGGAACATGATCAGGGCAGGAGAAATAGGCTGCAACCACAGCAGAGGTCAAGGTCCCTGGGAAGGGCTCCGTACAGAGGGGGACGTAAAAACAGGAAGGGCAGAGGGGAGAAGCAGCTGCACTAGACATCTTTAGAAACAGGAGGCACAGGCGCAGCCCAGTGACCTCTCCCAGGCTCTTGCAGGCTGACACCACTCAGATCACCAGATTGGAAATACAGTGGATGGTCAGAAGGGACACGAAGGAGGAGGCCAGGAGGCAACAGTGGAGATGGTGGGTCAAAGGGCTGGAAGAAACTGGGTAAGTTACCCTCACTTGAAAGATGAGGTGGTTGGCAAGACTAGAAAAGAGGCATGCCTCAAGAGGCTCATGTCCAAGGCAGCCCCAGAGGACCAAGTACGCAGGGAACGGCATGCCTACCCTGCCAGCTGTCCCCAGCTGGGGCTGGGGCTTAAGAGAAGAGTTAAACTCAATAGCTTACATCTAAGAGAGAAAAAAAAATTCTTAAATATGTGGCCTGAGGGCACTGGGGGAAGGGCAGAGAGGAAGGAAGGCTATTTATAAACACCTACAGGATTCTGCATCAATTAGAAAAGACTGCCTGGGAGGAGCAAGGAGCAGAGTGGGGACAGGTCCAGGCAGAGAAAGGGTGCCAGGAACTCTTGAGGAGAGGTCAAGGATGAGAGCTGGAACATCGCCCTGGCTCAGCCCCAACTTCAGCTCTGTAGATGTTGTCAGAATGATGGTGGAAGGGGGAAAGAAAGGAGAGATGAAGATCAGGGAGTGGGCATCTGAGGTCTCCGGGCTGGTGGCCATTGCAGTCCCTGGATCCCAGTGCCAGAAGGGGGTGCAGAGTGTGAGAAGCTGCAGGAATGCACGCTTCCTACCATTTTCCCTGGGTTGGACGCACCTTGCACTCCAGAAGTGGAGAGCCTTGCTCATAACCTACTCCCACCCCCCACTGCTTCTGTTTTGCTATCAAAGGCTGAGTTAAAAACAGCCTGGCTTGGGGTGAGAAGGCCAGAGGGTGGAGGAAAAGGTTGAGCCGGGAGCGGGAGGGCAGCAGAGGGACAATTCCACGTGGGAGGCCTGAGCAGCCCACCAGAGGTCAGGGCCAGACCCCTGACTCAGCAGCCATCCACTTCCAAGCTAGCATGAGGCACAGAGGCTAAGTATGAAGAATTTCCCTCCCTTGAGGTCTATACACTTCCAACCAAGTTTAAAATCTAGACAGGGGACTAACGCAGGTATGATGAGATGTATGAAAAGGCCAGCTTTGGAGGGTCAAGGACTCTCACTGAATCATCATCCGCCTCTATTCTCATCCTATAAAATGTGGGAAGGCCAAAGAGACTGACATGGATGCTTACTCAAAAAAGCATCTCGAAGAACCTCTCCCAACACGAGTAGGATTTATGATGACACCTACCCCACATCGCAGCGAATGAAAAGCTGGGCCAGCTGGGCTGGGTTCAAGCCAAAAGGGAGGTCCAGGCATCCAGCCTCTCCAAAATCAGCCCCGCCTCTCAAAGGCAGACAGACGTTCAGGGCAGCAGCGTGCGCCACCCTGGGGACTGAAGGAACCAAAGAGGCAAAGGAGAGCTACTGCTTTCCCCAAGGTTGAGTGATGAGCCTGAGCTCTCAAACAAAAGGGAAGGTGGGAAAGGAGGACCAAGGCTAAGAGAACACAGACCTGGACGCAAGGACCGTGTCATGGTGCCAGGCACTGCTGCTCAAACTCTCACTTTCCAAAACCCTACAGAAGACACTGTCTTCACTGCCTATTCCAAGCAATCCTAAGAGCCGCTGGGGCCCCAGGAGTTCCGCCCGGCGCCCTCCACCCACTGCCCCTTACTTACGGTTCCACAGACTCGGACGTCGTGCAGCCGGCCCCACTCATCCTCGTAACTGTCCACCATCATGACACTGTCATCCTCGCGGCCCAGCTCGGCGTTGAGGTGCAGCCGTACCTCCTCCCCCAGCGAGTGCATGCCCACTGCCGGAAACAGCCCGTCCGGGGACATGGGCATGATGGTGGAGCCCACCTGAGTTGTCAGGAGAGAAGGAAGGAGGGAGCTGCCGCCTGGCTCACTTTCCCCACGGCTCATCTAATTCTCACAAGGGGACTTTTGAGAATGATGCAACCAGTCATCACCACACACACTGACAGGAGAACAAAACAGGGGTACAGAGAAGTTTGGACAAAAGCTGCTGAGCACTCCTGGCTGAGCAAGCAATCCACAGAGCTAGAAGGCAAACAGCAAGTCTCTTGACGTGCCAAATACTTTTGATACATGTTGAGTGTGGACTGCAGCAGGAAGAGAGCTCAGGATAGATGCTAAGGGAGGAAAACCCCTCAGCAGAGAACTGAGAAAGCGATTTCCCTGGGCAGGAGGTGGGGCTGGGGAGGAGAAGGAAGACAGCCTGGGTCTCTCCTATGTGTTCTTATCCCAGCCCTCCACCATCACTCGCCTTTGAAGAGGGAAGGAAAGGAGAAGTGAAACAAGGAACACAAAACACAGAAAAGACATATCCTCAAAAGCATTCAAGTCAAACGTCCCAAGACGACCTCCAGCTTACGGAGCCAGGCCATAAACTCTCCCTCTTTTTTCCTACTCAAAACCTTCCTCCACATCACCCCATTCTGTACCCCCTCAAACTCTGCCCCTCCTCCACTGCATAAACTTGCCCCTCTGTGTCTATCACCTGGGGACAGTACCAGCTTCCCCTGGGTGAGGGGAGGGTCTTCTACATGCAGGAGAGCCCAGGAGAATTTAAGACTGAACTGAAGAAGATGGGAAATGAGCCCAGGGGGCCCTGGGCTGGCCCCAGCCAGCAGACTCTTTCATAGCACTCACACAAGTCCCTGGACAGCTTCAAGCATTGAAATCCCACTCAGGATGTCCCACTTACCCGCTTCCCATTTTTAGTGAAGAAGATCTGGGCAGTCTGCACATCAAAGGACACTGGCTCAATGCCACAACCAATCCGGTCCCCAGAGTTGCACTTTGACCCAAACTGCCGACCCTTGGCTCGGCCATTGTAAAGCCTGTAGAGAGGGCGGAAAGACACACTATCTGAGCCTGGCCTCCCAACTTCTCCCCAGTACTCCTGCTCGCCATCACTCTGCAACACCATCTACCTGCGTCCTCGTATGAGCTCCACCCTCCCCTTTAAGTCTGCAAGCCTCCAAGGAGAGTCAACAGGCCACCTTCCTGACCTGATCAGAAAAATCTAGGAAAATACCCCAAGACCAGTGAAGGAATGGCCAAAGCCACCCTGAGGTAGTCCCTTGTATCTAAGATTCCCAAATCTGCAGAAAAGGGGTTGGGTGCCACAAGAGGCAACTCACTTGCCATCATCAGCATGGTAGGCCACAGAGTCAGGCAACCAGCCAGGCTGGTGATCCAAGCTATAGTACTGAGGGACCAGTCCCACAGCAATGGTGCCCCTGACCCCACTGTCCACAATCGACACCTGGAGGGAGGAGAGCAGGGCACAGTTAGCACAGAGGGGAGCAGACATCAAAGGGGCTGAGGCCCAAAGAGCCAGGAGACAGGGGATCAAAGAGAAAGGATGCCCAGAGGAAGAACGGGGGAAAGTGAGGGCCCACTTTACCACAATTACTTACAAAATAATTTCCAAGCTATGGGAAAAGATAGGAGACGGAGTAGATGCCGGGCTTGGGTTAGGGTGTGAGAAAAGACATGGGTCAAATTCTACCTAGGTGAAGGGCAGGAGAGCCAAAGGGACAGGGTGACAGGACTCTACAGTGCCTCTCAGATTAGGCATCGTGATATTCTGGGCCCTTTTCCCAGCCAACAGGATAATCCTGATGGAAAGTTTAAAGAACTAGGTCAAGAATCCAGTAAAAGAGCTCCCTGGAGCTAAACCATTTCACCCCCTGCTCTGCCCACCCATAGCCTTGATCACCTCAAAATAATTGCTGTCCTTTGTCAGGGGTCGAGAAGCCACATAGCAGCCAACTTCACCAGAGTTTCCATGGTAACTGAAGGAGAAATGAAGAGGGAGGTCCATTAGCATCCTAGCCCAGGAGTTTGGGGGAGTGCCTTAGTGTCCCCAACCCCCACCCTGTGAGGGCCAGCTGAGAGGAGAATCCATCTGGTCACACTGGGGTCATCTGCACAAACACCATAACAAGATACTTGAGGTCACCCGCTGCCTCCAGCAAGGGTCAACCTATACCAGACCACTGCACGCCTGGCTTACGCACTGCCAGTGGGGAAGAGAAGGAGAGCCTCCCAGAGTTGCCTATTAGGCGGTCTCACACCCTGTCTAACCTCAATCCTTCATGCTGCAGCTTCAGCCCTTTTCCTCTGGCTCTGTCCTCAGTGGAGTTTGAGAATGGCTAGTCTCTATCCTCTGGACCAAAGCCTTTCATAGATTGAAAGAGTTATTCACTCCCCACTCCTCAACTTTCTTGTTTCCAGGCTAGATAGCACTACTTCTGTCCCTCTTCCAGTGACAATTCTGTGAGAGAATTCGGTTCCAACGGAGTCAAGGGAGAGTTTCAAGCCAGAAACAGAAAACAAACACACAAACCAAAGGGTTGGAAGGCAGTGAGCAGGATGCACTACCGGGCCATTCTTCCCAAAACAGGAAGTCCACTGCCTTTGAAATGGTCATTCTTTCACCAAACCCAACTCAAGAGATGCAGGCAGGAGACCCAGGCATCGCACAGACTCACTGGAGTCCTCTCGACAAGACAGTTGGGCAACTCCTGAGACCCCAGCAGCCTCCATCTCTGACATGACTACTTCCGATGCAGACCAGGACAGAGGGACCCAGAGACACAGGCCCAGAGGGGTGCAAGGTGAAGAAGCACACTGCTCCATCAGAAAGGCCTCCAGAGTCCACTGCATCCCCATGCAGTATAGACAGGTGTCTGCTTCTGCGAAAGCCCCTTTTCATCTCTGAGACCTGACATAGAAAGGAAAATGTGAAAGCCCTCCCTGAAACTCACCTCAAAGTGTCTCCATCTACAAGAATATGCTTGAACCTCTCCTGATATCGGAAAGCCCGGACCTCTCGAATCTCCCGGATCCGCCGGCGCCAATTCAGAAACCGGTAGTGCAGGTTGAGGTCATCCATCTTGTTCATGAGAACAAACCTGCCAAGGGGAGAAGGGACTTGAGGAAGAGGAAGCAGGGCCCTGAGCACCTTGGCCAGTTCTACCTAGAATGCAGAAAAGACTCTAGACTTGAAGCCAGTTGCCTAGATTGACCTTAACAATCCCCACCCTCGTCCTTTTATTCAAACATTTACTGAGCTCCCTATACGTGCTCCTGCTGTCCAAGGTGCTATGGATACAGCTGTGAACAAGGATGGGCTGCCTATTCTCAGAGCGCTTCCATTCTACCTAGACAGCGCAGGAATAAGCAGAGTGACATGATGAAAGAATAACAAGTTGAACTCTATGAGATGAAAAGGTGATTGGCATGTGACAAGCCCAAGAAAGAGCTTCCCAGGCAGAGGGGACAGCCAGAACACAGGTCCTGAGGTGCAAGGCAGCTGGCATGATAGGAAAATAGGTCAGGTGGCTGGTGTGCAGGGAATGTGAGGCAGAAAAAATGTACCAGAAAAGGATGGAAGGAAGGTAGGGGCCAGATCAATGCTCTACAGACCATGTTAAGGAGTTTGAATTTTATTCCAAGTATGATGGGAAAGCTCTGGAGGGTTTTAAGCTCGGAAATGATATGTTTCTAAGGCTTATCTGATTGTAAAGATCATTCAGGCGGTTGGCTGGAGACTAAACTCATCACAAGATGAGCAAAACAGAGTGGCAAACAATTAATCAAGAGGCTGCAGCTGCTGTTCTAATGAGAGATGGCATCCACAAAGACGGTAGTAGAGAAGATGGAGAGGAGTAGGATGACCCAGGTATTTAAACCACCAACAGTGCTAACGCATAGATGAATGAATCTTCCCCAAAGTGACAAAAAGAGGGGTTACTTTCTCTTCCCATATCCCAAACCCTGGGACAAAGGTTCCATCAAGGCCTGACAGTGTCCTGCACACAGTAGGGGCTTAGGAAGCTGGCTAGGCTAAATTCACTCCCCATGCGCATATTACAAGCTTCTGCAGTAGCTACAAGCTACTGCGTGGCTCAGAAGGGTAGGCACCTGCGGGGTAGCCCTAGGACTGGCCTCCTAGGACTGGCCTCCTCGGCACTCGGCCAGGGCTCGACCCCAGGTTGATGCTGGCGCCCCAGACCTAGGGGCATCTGCTTGCCTAGAATCCCATAGCCTTGGCACCAGCGAGAGGAGGCTGCACCGGGCCCCGCCTCCACCCGGATCACTCAGAGGAGACCCGGGGGAAAGGAGCACTGGCCCGTCAGTGTGACTACGCCCAGACTCCCCAGGCCCTGCTCTGGGCCGAGAAGGGTCCCCAGAGAGGAAGCCCAGCGACCAGAGCGCAAGGCCCCGCCCCTGACTCCGAAGCCTCCGCCCAGGACCCCCGCCTCCCGCCTCCCGCCTCAGGCTCGGTGGAGACCGACCCGAGGCCTCCGGGACCCCGCCCCCGATCCCCGCCTACCGGGGCCGCCGCGTCCTCCTCATCCATAGGCCTCTCAGCTCCGCACACTAGCTCTTCGGCCGCCGCCACCACACACATCCGGGTCCCCGCCCTT
>NW_011494955.1:6685437-6686024 GCF_000754665.1 Bison bison bison
GGTCCGCTCCCGCCCGGTGTGGGGGGGGCGGGTAAGGTCGCTGCGTACCCACAAATACTGTGACTATTCCCTCAGCGCCAGTTCCGTGTCAGACGTGATGCTAAGAGCTCTGTAGGAATGTCCTTTTAATCCACTCAACAACCTTATGAAATGAGTCTTATTATTAAATCCTGTTTGCGTGTGCAGAGCCTGAGACTGGTCTCCATAACGCGTGTACCTGTTACCATATGTTTTGTATTCTCCAGAGTTATACCATTACCGTGTGCTTTATATTCCCCCGAGCTCCATTTCATGTCACCTTGCCTTCATTCTGGGCAAGGCATTCCTACCAGGAGAAAACTTCGAATGTAAAAAGCAGAGGGATTGGTGTGACTTAAGGAAAGTTACGCTGGGGCCATAATGAGGAGGGAAGATGGATATGGTACTGACCTTTATCGCACACCTACTGGAGGGTGGTTATTGCCCTTCTGGGGAGGACGTTCCCCATTTCCTCCATTACCAAATTTCTCTTCTCCGGGTAGGAAGATTTTCTCCCCTCCTCTGTATTTCTTCTAATTCTTTTTTTTCTTTTTTTTAATATTTATTTA
>NW_011494955.1:6686162-6686879 GCF_000754665.1 Bison bison bison
CGGTTTTTTGGCCATGAGGCATGTGGGATCTTAGCTCCTCTTCCCAGGATGAACCCACAGGTTCTGCACTGGATGTGGTCTTGACTACTGGACCACCAGGGGACATCCCCCCTCCTCTGTATTCTTATATCATTTTCTTTGCACCTCATTTAGAGCACTTTATTACAGTCTTACTTTTACTATTAAAGTGATCTCTGTGTGTAGATCTCTCTTTGCTGGAGTGTGAGGTCCTTCTGACCCGTGGGAGCCATCCGATTCTTATCATAAAGAGGTGCTCTACAGATGTTGAATGAAATGGAAGCCATGCTCTCTTATAAACAGTGGCCACTTGGCATAATGGAAAGAGGTGTCAGAAATAGATGTAGACTGGAAATTAGGAAATCTGAATTAGAACCCCAGATCTCTGACTGTCCTTTACTTGTCATGTTTCCTTAGGCTCCTTAATCTGGGACAGTTATTCAGTCTTTCCTGAAAAGTAGATGCCAGTGATTTTGTATAATGTCCCTCTGTTTCATTTATCCGACTATCATTTTACTCATTATTAGATTGAGGTTATATGTTAACAACTGTATTCAGATCTATGAGTAATTTTTGTATATGTTACAAGGTATAGATGAAAGTTCTTTTGTTCTTTTTTTACACATGGAGATCCAATTGTTCCAGCAGAATTTGTTGGAAATATTGTCCTTTCTCTATGAATTCCTTTGCACCTTTGTA
>NW_011494955.1:6686979-6691657 GCF_000754665.1 Bison bison bison
GACTCCACGCTTCCGATGCAGGGGGTGTGGACTCAATCCCTGGTTGGGGAATTAAGATCCTATATGCTACAGGGTGTGGCCAAAAATAAATAAAAATTTTAAAGTGTTTTTAAAAAAGAAATCAATTAGCCATATTCTTGTGGGTCTATTTCTAGACTCTCTGTTCCACTGATCTGATTTATGTTTTATTATAATTTTATAATAAGTCTTGAAATCAGGTAGGATAAGTCTTTAAATTTTGTTCTTTTTAAAAGTTGGTTTGAGTTACTCCAAGTCCTTTGCATTTCCACATGAGACTATCAGTTTGCCAATTTCTACCAAAAAAGCACTCTGGGAATTTAATTGGCATTACACTGAATCTATTGATCAATTTGGGGAGAACTGACATTTTAACAATATGGAGTCCAATCCACGAGGATTGTACTGACGTCTTCCACTCTAATCCGGTACCACAGAGCTCATTTTAGCCTTCCTCCCTACTTCTCTGTAACTTCTCTCTCAGACAAAGAGAAACCCAATATCCATTACTTATTTGCTCAACCCCAGTGTACATTAAGCAGTTTCAAAATTTTTAATCCATAAGCCCATGAGAGACAAATTTATCAACTAGAGTACAGTTTTTATGTAGCATATAGAGCATGCCATTCCGTTTATCATTAGCCTTACAGTTTCCAGTCAAAACACTGTTTTCCAAAGTTACTTAGGTAGCACCTTTTTTCCCCTCACCACCTTAGTTGTCACCTTATGTCATACATGTCCAATATAGTTAGATTTACCTGTTACAGTCTGCATCCTATCCTGGAATACCCGACCATCCTGTTTGATTTTTTTAGGTGTTAAGCATGTGTTGGATGGACAGACATTAATTCTAAGCTCCCTGTGAATACAATTCCTCCTTAAGTATGTCCATGTCATACAGTTACATCCACATAAATAAATGCTCTATCAATCTGTTGATTTTTATTCATGTAATTATCAAAAAGAGCAAACTTCAGATGTGCAGTTATTACTCCTTCTTCACTAATGATTCCCAGTTCCCAACCATCTGGCTAACTTCAGCCCCATCCAGAAACTTCTCTGCTCCCTTTCTGGTTTACCTCTCTCTGGCATAACTGGGACACTGGGAATCTAGGCAGAACAAGTCATGCACACACCTGCTACATGACCCTATACTCTCATACCTCTTACACAAAGATGTGCTTTTCTGAGATGGCCTCCATCCTTCCCTCTCTTCAACCTATCTTAACCTATCTTTTCTCCTAAATTCTATTTTAAAGACCTATTCTCCAGGAAACCCCCTTTGATTTATCCTGGGGCCAGGTTTCCTTCTCTTATTGAACCCTGACCACACTGGGCCTCTCAGTCTCTTTGGCCTTTACTCTGAGAACAACAGGAGGGACAGGGAAAGTGAGAAGGGGGACTGGAGGACTGAGAAAGCCAAGAGCTGCCCTGGGTGGCCTGGGCTAGCTCAGAAGTATAGAAGCACCAGTGGAGCCTCCAGGGAGTTACAGTGTACCCCCCTCACCTTGAGAGGGCCTTGAGAAGCCCTCCCCCAGGACTGCCTTTGTTCGCACCCAGAACAACAACCTTTACTTGTATCAGTTCCAAACATGAGCTAGGAGCTGGGGGTCCAGAGATGAAGAAGGTATGGGGCTCTTGTTCTCAAAACACTCATAATCTAATTGGAAAAATAAGACACGAGAAAAGATGAGCAGACATTTAAGACAGCAACACAATAATATGGATGAATTCAGAGAAAGGCAGACCGCTGGCCAAGCAGATGGGGAAGAGGTGGCAGAATCTGGTCTGTGGTAAGAGGGATGGCAGGGGGGAGTTTCATCCTTATGAGCTGAAGATTTGTAACCCAGATTACCTCTGAGCATCACACCTTCACTTCCCCTAGTCTCAGTTCAGACTCAGAGATGAGAAACTGCCAAGGGGTTCTGGGGAGGGTGATCCCACCAACTGGTTGAACCAGAGTGTGCTTCCAGAGCCAACTGTCCACCGGGCCATGACTGCCATATGGGAGCACAGGTCCTTGGGCAGGAAAGAGGGGCACAGAGTACCACCAAAGACTCTTGAGGAGGAGAGAGCCACAGGAGCAAGACCAACTGGGAGGCTGCATGTGGGACAGATGGCAGAAATCGGAGCTGGAGACGAGCTGAGGTTACCACAACAGTTCCCATCAGACCCATACCAGACTCAGGCCACGTCATGATGTGATCATTCAGCCATCTCTTTGGGACTTTCCATCTGTAGACTGTGCTACCACTTGTCTTTCTGCAGACTCAATGCTCAAAAGGATCCAGGCAGGCCCCCTCCTTTACCTCTGGTTCTCAAAAGGAAGTCAGCACCCAATGGTGCTGTGGGTTTGGAGGGACCGGTTTGGGTGAGAGGAGTAAGAGGACAGAGTGTAACCTGCAAGAGGAGGACGTCCTATCAAGGTTTATTTAAAAAAGCCTAAGTAATAGCCCAAGCTGTCTAGCCTTTTCACAGCCCCAACCGAAGCTTTCTCTCCACAGAGGCCAGACAGGGTCCCAGGGGTCTGTTTTGACCCACGCTCCATCCTGAGCACTTACTGTGACCTTCAGACCTCTGCTCTGGGTGCTGAGGTGAAAGGCATCCCAAAGGGAGGAAAGCGGAGTTTGAGAGTCTCAGTCTGCAAGAAAGAGCCTAGTTAGATCTCAGCCTTGGAAGCACACAGCTCTGCACACCTAGGCTGAAGGCATGGGGAAGAGGGAAGAGCAGTGCTGGGGAGGCAGGTGGGACTGGGCTGTTCAGGGCTGTGCTGAGACTACGTGGCAGCACCAAGCTGGCAGTGGAGTATAACCAGGGGAAATCTGTAGAGGTGATGTAGGAGGGTGCATGGGGGAATTTGGGAAGGGAGCAGTGGATGTGAGAGGCTGGCAGAGTATTGGGCTTCTGTGCAATATAATCTGCAAAATCACTTTACCCAAACTTTATTTAAAAGCCACACTGAGATCCTGCAGGGAGCGCGGCCATCTCTTTCCCATCCCAACTTTCCATAGAACTTTCCGTCTTATTCAAGAGCAACAAGTAGAGTCAGGAGAAAAGCCCTAGCCAGAGACGTGTGCTGGGCAAAATAAATAGTGATAAGGACAGAGGGACAGGATGGAGCACACTACCCTGGGGTCAGAGCTGGAAGCAGGAGGCCCTAGAGCCTCCTAGAGTAGAGGAGAGCTGCCCCTCCCCACTGCCCCAGCACCCTCCTCCCTGCCTGCCCAATCTGCGTCACTGTCTCTGGGCTACTGGAAGACACTGCTTCCTAAATGTCCTAGGGTCCTGGGGTAGCCCTGCAGGGAGGGGGCTGGGAGTAACTTTTTTTTTTTTTCATTTACCGAAAAGTTCAGGAAGCTCTTGCTGACATTCTTGCTTGGGGGCCCAGAATTTAAACTTAGTCACTGCCCAGAGCCCTTGTTTTAGGAAAGAATGAGATGGCCAGTGTTGCATAACCCAGAGCTGTGTGGGTGGGGGTTGCAGAAGGAAACGGTCCTTCTTCCTCCCTCTAGGAAGGAAGGCTCAGCTAGGAGTTCTGGGGATGGGCAGGGCACTGCCTGGGGAAGGGAGGCCACGGGTGGGGGAGGTGGAGTGGACAGACCAATGGAGTGAAAGCCCCAGAGAGCAGGCTGACCCGAAACACTCAGCCCCATCACTGTCCAACCCTCCTTGGCATAGAACAGCTTGAATAATCCAGAAAACCCAATGGATGATACTGGGTGGGGATGGAGTGGGGGCCAGATTCTGGGAAAGGAGAGGAATGGAGGGGTGGGCTGACTTGGATGAAGGACAGAGGTTGGTTGAGATCTGCTCTTTGGCCACCGTCCCTTAGAGCAGCCAGAGTGTGGGTTCCTCTACCTCCCCACCCCAACCCCCCATAATTTCAGCTGGTCAGTCACCCATCCCTACCTCCCAGGTGTTCAGCCAGCTCTCCTATTGCCACACTGCCGCCTCGCTGCCTCCCCCACCACGCCCCACAATCTTTCCAGGCTCTTATGGCCCCAGTATAGTCCTCGGATTTCTGACAGTTCATCCAAGGCGTGCTCCCCCGCTTTTCCAACATCCTACTCAAGTCTGGCCCCATCTCCTGCCTTCCCCTCAGTCGCGTTTCAGGGAAACTTTCTCTTGTTCCTCCCTCAGCTTTGCTCTTCCTCTCCTCGCCCTCGGTTTACTCTCCCCCATCAGCAGTCGGTTCTCCCAAAACCCGACTTCTCCGTCGTCTCCGCCTTTTCTCTCTTTTCTTCGCCCGCATCCCCCTCCCGACCTCCACACCACCCCTTCTCCGTCCACTTAAGTCCGCCATCTTCTCCCTCCCCACCGGAATCCCTGGGTCTCCTTCACCCGCCACACACACCCCCGAACTGGCTTTCAGATTTCCCCCTCATCCCAACTCCGGTCCTCTCCTGCTTCCACCACTTCCCACCCTCCAGGGCCTCCAGCCAGCTGTCCAGCTCCCAAATTCCGGGCGAGATTCCCGGGAACAAAGCAAGAAAAATCAGAGTAATTTGGGAAGAAAACAGAAACTGGGAAGGGAGGAGGTAGAGAAGAGTGGGGAGGACCCAGGTGGAGGGGGGGCCTCTCCAGTCCCACCCAGTTTAGGGAATGCCCCTGCCTTCTCCACACGCCCCCCCTTCACCTGGCTCTTAAAGGGCCCGGCCCC
>NW_011494955.1:6691757-6710284 GCF_000754665.1 Bison bison bison
CTGCCGGCGGCTACTTAAGGCAGAGGGGCGGCGGCGGGCAGCAGCTTCGCTACGACTGCTCTGGGAGGAGTGGACGGGGCGAAAATCCTGACCATGACCCCCCACAGGCTGCTGCCGCCACTGCTGTTAACTTTGCTGCTCGCTGCCCGCCCAGGAGGCGCCTTGGCAAGGTGCCCAGGCTGCGGGCAGGGGGTGTCGGCGGGTTGTCCAGGGGGCTGCGCGGAGGAGGAGGATGGGGGGCCGGCGGCAGAAGGCTGTGCGGAAGCTGGGGGCTGTCTCAGGAGGGAGGGGCAGCAGTGCGGGGTCTACACTCCCAACTGCGCCCCAGGACTGCAGTGCCAGCCGCCGGAGAAAGAGGATTTGCCTTTGCGGGCTCTGCTGCAGGGCCGGGGCCGCTGCGGCCGGGCGCGCACGCCCTCGGGTGAGTCCGCCGCGCCCCGCCCCTGCCCCGCCCACGGGAGCCCCGAAATTCTGCAGACTGGGTCCCGAGGGATGAGCTCGGCCAGATGGACGCTTCCTTCTCCCTATCTCTGGCAGATTCCAAGCAGTGCCTGCTCCCCTCCTTGTCTTTTCTTCGCCCTGACACCCTGACTTTCCTTTCCCATCCTGAGCTCCGGGAGGGGGGTGGGAGGGGGGTATATGTTGGAGGGTGAAAGGGCAAGTGCGGGGAGCTCCTACAAGGCTGGAGTGAGGCTGCCGGCCCTAGGGGTGAAGCAGGGAGATGTCTGACCCGGCAACCTTTTTTGCCCCCTCAGCCTATTTTCTCTTGAGGGGAAAGGGAGAGTTGGAAGGGTTTAGGGACTTGCTGTATGCCACAGAAGCCCAGCTCCTTCAGCCCTAGACGCCCAAGCTGGAGAAAGCACCCAGACATTGTTCCCAGCTTCCACTTAGAAAAAGAGGGAAGAGAACTCCAGACTCCCAAACCCTGAACACACTGAGAAATATCTCCTTTTAATATCAGGGTGACCAAAGCACCTGAACGTAGAGTGAAAAATAGAAGATGGCTCAAATCCAGAGCTGTTTTAGACTAGACTAGGGTCAGAGGGTTGGCGCTGGCCCTCTCCCCCGCCCCCAGGGGGAGGGTTAGAGGTGGGAAAAGAAGGAATCTGCCAAATCAGGGTTATGATTTAAAGCTTTTCAGAACCCTCCACCCACCTCACCGCACCCTAAGCCAGAGAGGAGAATAGAAGGCTGAGTCATTGAGTGGGTGGGACAGAAGTGAGTCAGAACCTGAAAGATGGGGGGCAGCAGGGAGATGCGGAGAGCAGGAAATGTAAAACGGCCCCCACCCCAAGGGCATCTGAGCGCTTCCATGGGAAGGGATGGGAAATCAACTTTCAGTTTCTTTCAGTCCCAAATGCCTGGGTCCAAGCTGCTTGGGGTTCTCCTGGAAAGTGGTGGTCTGGGTGGGTCAGAGGAGGCAGCTGGCAGCATGGTCATGGTAGGATACTGAATAGAGAGAATGAGAGGCAAGATCTAAGAAGTGTGGAGGAAGAAAGATCAGATTTGGGGTTGCAGAAGAAATGGTTCTTGGGTTTTGAGATGGGAGCAACTGTCTAGGCTTGAGGTCTGGGGGCTGAGCAGAGCTTGTCTTTGTGCGTGGAGAGGGAGAGACGTCACTTCAGGGCTCATAATATTTCATTTCTAGCTGGGGCAAATTCCAAGCAGCGCCAACTCTCCTCCGTGTCTTTTTTTCACCCCGACACTCTGACTTTCCCTTCTCATCCTGAGCTCTCCCCAAGCCCCCCAGTACCGTGCGTGAAACTTTTTTCAGAGAAGGGAGCAGCCCGCAGGTTGGAACCTTTCATTTCTGCACCTTTACAGTCTGCTCTCCTTCCACCTCCTGGTTAAGGGCTGAATTGCACAGGTTCCTGGGACCGCGGGAGTTGAGCTTGGCTGAGCCTCAGGGGAGCAAAAGGCCCCCATTGCAGTGCCCCTAAATTAACTGTGTCTCCGGCCTGGGAGGGCTAGGCTGAGTCACATTAGGGTCACAGGGAGGACACACATTCCACTTGGGTCCCTGCTGACCCGCTCGCATCGTCGTTTCTCTTCTGCCCCATCTCCCTGGCTTGGTGCGCCCCCTGCTGGCCTTCTGTGGAACAACCAGGCCTTTTTACCCAAAGCCCCAAGGCTCTCTGTCAATGCTTGTACGGTATTGATTTTCGCTTTCCAAAGTACTTGTCTTTTATAAGCCTTAAAACTAGCCTGGGGATATTATCATGAAAGGTAATATCACCATTGTTCAGAGAAGGAAACCTAGGCCTTGAGAAGGTAACAGTGGAGCCAGACTCTAAGCCCCATCACTGCTCTGAAAACCCCGCTCCTTTCCACTTGACTCTGTTTGACATCTGGTTGATTTCCGGGCTCTTCTTCCACCATTCCTCTTGCGGCTGTAGGAGAGAATCCCAAGGAGAGTAAGCCTCAAGCAGGGACCGCTCGCTCGCAGGACGTGAACCGCAGAGACCAACAGAGGAACTCGGGGACCTCTACCACTCCTTCCCGGTCCAATTCTGGGGGCGTACAAGACACTGAGATGGTGAGTTTGGGGCTGGCAGGGTGCAGAAGGGGTGGGGAGCCCTGGAGATTCTCCTCTGAGACCACTCCCTTGGGCTTGCCAAAGTCTCCCATCCCAGTCCTGGGAGCCTGGCTGGTGGGCCCAGCAGGTTCTGCAGCGGAGCTGTCCCTCCCCCCAAGGGTCCCTGCCGCAAACATCTGGACTCCGTGCTGCAGCAACTCCAGACCGAGGTCTTCCGCGGGGCTCACACCCTCTACGTGCCTAATTGTGACCATAGGGGCTTCTACCGGAAGCGGCAGGTGAGGCCATTCCTCCCCTCCCTTGGCCCATAGTACAAGATGATTGGGTTTTACAGAGTTGGGGATTTACAGAGTTGTATAAATGAGACGCTGCCCTTCCTTTAGGGCTCTCCTAGCTTTAGGGCCACACATAGAGAATAGCCGACCGCAGCTGTGGGAGGGGTTAGATTATCTAAGTGAAACTGAAAGTCGCTCAGTCCTGTCTGACCCTTTGTGACCCCCATGGACTGTATAGCCTGCCAGGCTCCTCTGTCCATGGGATTCTCCATGCCAGAATACTGGAGTGGGTAGCCGTTCCCTTCTCCTAGGGATCTTCCCAACCCAGGGATCGAACCCAGGTCTTCTGCGCTGCAGGCGGGTTCTTTACCATCTGAGCCACCAGGGAAGCTCTTAGATTATCTAAGGAACATCTAACTCTGAGAGAGGTTCACATAAGCATCAAAATCACCCTGCCATGAACATCAGTGGCAGAGCCCTGCCCGCAGAGCCTGAGAATTTGCATTCTAATGTGGCCCCTAGTGATCCTGTTGGTTCAGAAACCACACTTTGAGAACCATGGCTCTAGCCTAGAAGAACGGGCATGCTCTGGTGGGTGGAGAAGAAAAGCCACGGAAGGGAAGCCAGTGGGGCTCACTATCCTGAGAACACTCAGATGTCTCCACAGACTCAGACTCAAGAATCCACAGCCCGTTCCCAACCCCGGGGCCCCTCCCATCTCTCCCGCTGGAGCCTCGAGGCACCTCTGATCCCTGTGCCTCTCTCCCCAGTGCCGCTCCTCCCAGGGGCAGCGCCGAGGTCCTTGCTGGTGTGTGGATCGCATGGGCCAGCCCCTGCCCGGGTCTTCAGAAGGCGGCGATGGAAGCTCCCTCTGCCCCACCGGCAGCAGCGGCTAAGCCTGGGCTGGGGGCTGCAGGGCCACTGGCAGGAGCATGGGGCCGTCCTCTTGGTTATTTGTTGAGTGATGGGTAACTACACGTTCAGGCCCTGCCCCGCTGTCCCCCTCACCCCTGGGGCCTCACATGTGGAAAGATTGTTGGTGTCGGCTTGGGGTGTTAATAAAGCTGTGTTGGGGGATCTCTGGTTTATGTCTCTGTGTTCACCTCTCACATTTATGGAGTCACTGGCCCTTCTTTCTACCTCCGCCCAGCGCCCCCATAGAAGCTCTCTTCTCTTGTGGACTGCCCTCAGTCCTTCCTGCCACACTCGGAATGACAGAGACAGCCACTGGTAGAGGTTTCACAGCCTCAAGCCTCACCCAACTGCCCACCAGGGAGTGGGAAGCAGAAGATGGGGGTGGGGAGACGTTGAGGCCTTGGCAGGCCTTGGTCTGAAGTTTTGACCTTGTTTCTACCATTGATCTTTGGACATAAAAGGAGAGGAAGCGTTAATAGTTAATCCCCACCAGGAGCTCAACAAAGAAAAACTCTTACCCTTCTGTTACTTCATATTAAAAAGGGAAGGGAATTAGTATTTATTGTGTTCTTGCCATGGGCCATGCCCTGGACCATGTGCTTTTACCTGGACTACTTCATTTTGTGCTTACCTTGTGAGATAGGGACTTTTGAACCTGTTTTTCAGAGGAGGAAACTTCAGCTTAAACTATTTGGGTCCTTTGCCTGAAATTCCACAGCCAGCAAATGATCGTGGAAGGATTGAAATCTGGTTCTTCCATACATGATAGTGCTGGGCATCCCCAGGTGCTGAATAAGTTTTTGTTTTGTCTCCTTTCTGCTTACCTGCTAACCCAAGCAGGTGTAGGGAAGAGCTGGTGTCCAGAGCCCCCAGCCCCCAGCTCCCCGGAGGGGCCACAGCCCCACAGTTGTCACAGGTACCCACCTCATAGAATAGTCATCACGTGCACACAAAGCTGTGTTGACAAGGTTCTTTCACACACCTTATGGTCTCAGGGAGCTGAGTGCCCTGATACCTGAAGATGTTGCTGACTCCTCCCCAACCTTCAGCCTACTGAGCAGGTGAAGCAGCCATACCAGGTGATAAGCCTCAGAGGAGCAAAGTCCCCCTCCCCATGACGTGTATGGGTGCAGAACCCCCATTTTTGTGGGAGAGAGCTGGGCATCTGGATGGTGGCCGAGGGTGTTTGTTGGTGGGGGTGGGGTGGGGTAGGGGAATCTCTTGTGACAGCCAACAAAGCAGAGCCTATAGCTGAGATGGTTCTGCCTTCTGGATGGGGATAGGGGATCAAATAACCTATAACCCCTCCTCCTGAAAGGACTTTAGTCTTTGGTGCTGTCAGAGGTACCGAGATAAGCGCTCAGCCAGGCAAGCTTGCAGGAAGGGAGAAAACACTGATCAGCTGCCACTGCCGGGTCAAGACTCACATCATGGAGCCAAGGGCGGCCCAAGTGCAGAGAAGAGAAAGGCTAGGAAGACAGCAGGAGGACCGGCCCTCCAGAGAAGGGGAACCCCACTCTGGGGGTGCAGAATGTCCAGGTGGCGTTGGAGGTGGGGTCACGCTGGCGAGAGGGGGCTCCTGCTATCTACCTTCAATCCTTCCTGCAGACCCCAGCCTCTGCCTCCTAACTCCCCAGCTGGGGAAATAAGGAGAAACGGGCTATTCAGTGCCTTCCCTTGTCTTTCTGACTCTTTTTCACTCCAGTCGGTGATTAAAGTAGCTTCTTGTTCCCTGGGTACCCTGTTTCCAGTAATGTCATCAGGCTCCCCGGTTGCCAATGATCTGCTCACCCCCTGCAAAAATACCCTCCTTCTGATTACCCCCAGCCCTCTCCCCCTCCCTACCCCGGCCATGGTACTAGACATTGACTGGTTGTGGGGAGGGGAGGCTGTTGAGCACACAGAAAGCGAACTTGCTGGACAGAGAAAGCCTCTGGGTCTGCACTAGACAGCAAAACCCTAACTCCTTTTCCCAGGAAACGCGGAGGTGCACAGAGGCCCAGATTTGGTGCAATGGACCCAGCATATGCAGGTGAGGGATGTCGGAGGTCAAACAGACGGTCCGGGAGTGGAGGGAGCAAGGGGTGAGGACTGGTTTGGTGATAAAGACAATTTGTTCTTGGGTTCAAACCTCTCAGATCAGGGTAGCTGCTGCTGCTGCTGCTAAGTCACTTCAGTCGTGTCCGACTCTGTGCAACCCCCATAGACGGCAGCCCACCAGGCTCCCCCGTCCCTGGGATTCTCCAGGCAAGAACACTGGAGTGGGTTGCCATTTCCTTCTCCAATGCATGAAAGTGAAAAGTGAAAGTGAAGTCATTCAGTCGTGTCCGTCTCTTGGCGACCCCATGGATTGCAGCCTAACAGGCTCCTCCGCCCATGGGATTTTCCAAGCAAGAGTACTGGAGTTGGGTGCCATTGCCTTCTCTGAGATTAGGGTAGAGCTAAGGGTTAAGACGGAGGAGTTTGAAGCACAGGTCATCAGGGGAGGGACGCAAAGTCTGCTGGTAAACAGTCTTCTGTTAGCAGGACTGGAGGTCAGGAGAGGAAAGGCTGGGGTCAGGGAGGAAAGAGTAGGAGCAGAGATGACAAGGTGGTTGGGGGTCAGATCCAGAGACTGAAATCCTCTTTCCTGCATCCTCACGGCTGCCCTGGGAAACCAGAGGGAGTTAAATTGCAGGAAAGGGGGACCTCTGGGCAGGAGCCCTGCTTGTTCTTCTGTCCATCTTGGGCCCTTAGCAGTGTGCCTGGCATGGAGGAAGGCTCGGAAAGTGTTTGGTGAATGGGAGGAAGGCTGACTGGATGAAGGGACTGTGCACCCTGCCCTGCTTTGTCCTGCAGGCTGTAAAGACACAGTTGCTGGAGCAAGCGCAGGGCCAGCTGATGGAGCTGCTGGATCAGGCCATGTGGGAGGCCGTTCAAGCTTACCCACTGCAAGACAGACCAGTGCCCTCCGTCCCTCCAGACTCCTTGCGCAAGTAAGAGTCTCAGGAGCCAGGGGCTGGGGAGCGGCTGTGTAGCCTCCTCCATCATAAGGACTATGAGCCACAGATGGTATCTCCCGGGCCCTTTTCCAGCATGGATGTAACTTTGACTTCAGTCTTCCCTTATCGCCTCTGTCTTCCTGACATTGACTACTGGGCTTTGCTCTCCATTGGCCATGAGCTTTTCACCTCGTCCTGCCTGCTGGCCCTAACCCTGACCTTCCCCTACTACTGCCCTTGGCTCCCAAGTAGTGACCTCCTGCAAAGCCCTACGCTCTGCTCATAGCCTTCTGCCTTTGGTTCCTAACCCAGAACAACTGTCTCAATTCAGGACCCGGGAGCCGTCCCTGGGGAAACGAAAAGTTTTCATCATCCGCAAGTCCCTGCTTGAGTAAGTCAGGGGTGAAGACAGAGGATGGGGAAAAAAGAAAGAGCTTTGTCTGGGGATCCAGGACACCTCATTTGTCATCCTCAGGCTCTAGGTGGTTTGGGAGAGGATGTGGAGATGGTTTCTAAGGTTCTGTTTCTCCTTTTGCCCTGGGCGTAATCGTGGAAGAAAGGCCACCAGGATGAGAGTTGTCTGGGCTGGAAGGGCTTTGGACAGAAGTCCCAGCCGTACCACAGCCTGTCCCTTCAAGTTCCCAGTCGCTAGGCCCCATCCCCACTGTGTGCAGTGCCTGCGCTGGTCTGCACCACCTCAAGGACTCTCCCACTGACATTCAGGGCCCTGTCCTTCCAGCGAGCTGATGGAGGTGCCGCACTTCCGCACCATCTACCATATGTTTGTCGCCGGCCTGTGTGTCTTCATCATCAGCACCCTGGCCATCGACCTCATTGATGAGGGCAGGTAGGCACCCCTCCCTCTCATAGGCCCGCAGACCAGATCAGAGCACCCGGGCTCCTAGAACTCCACCCACCACTGGGGCCCCACAGAGCAAGTGCATTTGATTATTAGACACACATCAACATTGCTTCCAACCACCTTCCTACCCCCAAAGCCCTCTTAGATTTCCCTGTACAGCCTTGGATGGCCTTTGGTCTGTTTACCCAGGATCAGTCCCCTGGGGACACTAGGCCCCCACTCACATCCTCTGGAACCCTTGTCCTGAGGCAGACATGCGTGTACACGCACTCGTAAGTGTGGTTCCCACCTCACTGCTCTCACACACTCCATTCCAAGACAGTGCTTTCAGTTCAAGCAACCTCCAGTGAGTCCCCGAAGTACCAGCCCTGGGGGCCAGAGGACGGGCCATGCCTCTGTCTGTGAGGCATTCCCAGTCTTGTGGGGAAGACGGATGTATGCACACAAGAGCCCAGGTTTCCCTACAAAACCCCTTCCCTCTCTGGGATGAGCCTTAGGGGACTGTGGACCCTTGGGGGTTTGGATTTGCATGATCCCGCCTCACCCTCCAGATAGCTTGCTGCTGCTAAGTTGCTTCAGTCGTGTCCGACTCTGTGCAACCCCATAGACGGCAGCCCACCAGGCTTCCCCATCCCTGGGATTCTCCAGGCAAGAACACTAAAGTGGTTTGCCATTTCCTTGTCCAATGCATGAAAGTGAAAAGTGAAAGTGAAGTCGCTCAGTCGTGTCCGACTCTTCGCTAGATAGCTTAGGAAGCAGTAAAAGGAAAAGGACCAAAGATTTGCAGGTTCAGCAACAGCACTTCCTTTTGATAAAATTGTTGTCAATCCTTATAATTAAGGATCAACTCTCAGTAAATTTTCAAATATATGCAGAGTGACTCTTCCACCATCCCCTCTATCCCAGATCACTCCCCAGAGGTAACATATTTAACAGTTGTTAAGAGTTTCTCTCCAGGGCATTTTCCGTGCCTCCACTTCCAGATGTAAGAACCAAGGGGATGTATTGGAGGGGGGAAGGGAGGGGCTTACATTACTAAGATACTTACTGTACCTTTTGCTTCCTTTTCACTCCCTAAAGACCCACCTTAGAGATCTTTCCATGTTGCTCCATTGATTTTAATGGCTGCAAAGTCTGAAAGTGCCAGCTTTTGATCATTTAGTTCTTTACTAATGGATTTATAAATCGCTTCTAATTTACCATTACAAGCCATGCACCCCTTTTCGGCCACACTGTGTGGCTTACTGGATCTTAGTTCCCCAACCAGGGATTGAAGCCGAGCTACCGCAGTGAAAGCGCAGAGTTCTAACCACTGGATCTCCAGGGATTTCCCGAACTATATACAATATATATATTATATGTATATATATAATTTTACACCGATATATAATGTTGACAATTTTATTTGGTTTTGGCCGTGCTGGGTCTTCTTCGCTGCATCCAGTTGTGGGGAGCAGGGGCTACTCTAGCTTGGTGCAAGGGCTTCTCATTGCGGCGGCTTCTCCCGCTGCAGAGCACGGGCTCAAGGCCCGAGAGCTTCAGTACTTGCAGCAGGTGGGCTCAGTAGTTTGTCTTCCAAGAGCTCTGACTGCAGAGGAAGGGGACAAGGATGGGCCTCACGCTTGTCTACTTTGTCGCCTTCCCCACTCGCAGGCTGATGATGGAGTTCGATCTACTGACCTTCAGCTTCGGACAGCTGCCCTTGGCTCTGGTGACGTGGGTCCCCATGTTCCTGTCCACTCTGCTGGTGCCCTACCAGGCCCTGCGGCTGTGGGAGAGGCCCCAGTCTGGAGGGGCCTGGACCCTGCGGGTGGGCCTGGGCTGCTTGCTGCTGGCTGCCCACACCGTGGTGCTTGGCATCCTCCCAGTCCACGTGGCAGTGGAGTATCAGCTCCCGCCAGCTTCCCGCTGTGTCCTAGTCTTTGAGCAGGTAGGTGGTGGGCAGGACCAATGGTGGGGTGGGGCCCCTGGGAGAGAGGGCAGTGGATACTGTATTGGTGGGGGCGGAGCTAATTATCAGGGGCAGAGTCCTTTGCGAGAGATTTGAGCCAACCAGCAGTCTCCAAACAAATGTAAACAAATGGACACTGCTATGCAAATATAATCATATAATCGAAGGGAGTTGGCCGACTACAGGCTCTGCCCTTTCTGGTACTCCTTTACCCTAGATTCGTCCCATCAGCCATCTGTGTTAGGCTATAAGACTGTCCAACAAAAAGATCAAAGTATGGGCTTTGACCATACAAAGTTTACAGTCTGCCCCTCTGCCTGTGTAAACGTGAACACAGAGAGGTTAAGTGATCTGTGCAAAGTCCCGCAGCACCTTAACCTCTTTTCCATTCCACCTCAGGTCAGGCTCCTGATGAAAAGCTACTCCTTCCTGAGAGAGACGGGACCTGGGACACTTTGGGCCAGAGGAGGTGAGGCCTTCAGCGGGCGCTGCTGTGAACTCAGTCCTCTTGGTTGGTTGAGTGCAGGTGCAAGAGCCTCATAAAAGCTCCAACTTTCTAAGCCCATCTTGCCCACAGGGCACACCTCCAGCCGCCAACTGGGCTCTCTGGGCCTTAGTCAATCGGCGTTCTCTTAGGTTGCACTTCTGAGAGGCTGCTCTACTGCCCAGGACTTCTGGCTCATCCTTATTTAGACCCAGGGTATGAGAGCCTTATATGAGAAAGTCAAACCAGAAGGAGAAAGAATCGGGTGGTGGGACTTGTGGGTGCCAAATGAAGCTCTGGCCACAGTAGGTCTTGTGCCAGAAAAGGAGGGGGATACCTGGAACAGAAGCAAAAGGAGGCTGTTGAAAGGCAGGTTCAACTCCTGCCCAGCTTCACCTCCTCCCCCCACCTTCAGATCCCCTATCCAGGTGCTGACCCACCCTACACCTCTATCCTCTCCAGCTCTATTCACCAGTCGCGCTGCCCTTCCCTGGCACCCCGCCCACCTGTGTCCTCTCTCCCTTCCCTCTTCACTGACAGCCCCCTCTTACTCCTCCTCAGGTGAGGGGATCCGGGCCCCCAGTTTCTCCAGCTACCTCTATTTCCTCTTCTGCCCCACACTCATCTATAGGGAAACTTACCCCAGGTAAGAGCCTGCACCCCCTTCCCCACGTGCCCAGGCCCACCAGGGACCCAGCCCTTCTACTCTCCTCTCCCTGAGGTGTTTAGTCTCAACCCAGACACTGGCCACTTTCTCAGGAAGCACCTCACAGTAAAGATGGGAATAAGGGACAGATATGTTACCCCTTCTTCTTGCCCCAGCCCATGGTGATGCAAGGGTGACTGACTGTCCTGGTTTGCCCAGGACTGCCCCAGTTTGCCCAGCATTGCTCCAGTTTTAGCACTGAAATTCCTATGTCCTGGGAAACCCCCCAGTCTGGAGCAAACTTAGTGGGCACTTAAGCTAAAATTCCACTTGTCATCTTTGTTAAGGAAGATCCAAAGTGTTCTAGATCCCCACCTCCACAGGTAATCCTCCCAGGCCTCAGCAATTGAGGGAGCTGTGGATAGAGGGCCCCGGATGCTATGCCTGCAGGGCAGGAACAAGACAAAATGATGAGAAACATACTGTCTCCATTCCATTGCTGCAACAGGACACCCAACGTCAGGTGGAATTATGTGGCCAAGAACTTTGCCCAGGTCAGCAGACAGAGTCGAAGCGTGGAGTACCTGTGACTCATGGTGGCTGAGGGGGCATTTCTGGGAGCAAAGTAGGGGAGGCCTGGGAAGAGGTCAAAGGGTTGTGCAAAGAGAAGGGAAGGCAGATGCTGGGCCAGAGTCCAGTTCCAGAGGAAGGGGGCAGTTGCCAGTGTCTTCTCTCAAAGTTATGTGTCCTCTGCCCCTCTCCAGGCCCTGGGCTGCGTGCTCTACGCTTGTTTCATCCTGGGCCGCCTCTGTGTTCCTGTCTTTGCCAACATGAGCCAGGAGCCCTTCAGCACCCGTGCCCTGGTACTGTCCATCATGCATGCCACCTTGCCAGGTATCCCCACTGGAGGCAGAGCTGCGGAAGGCTGCACCCTGGAGAAGGCTTAGCAGGGGGCTCCTCTCTCCTCTCACTCTTAGTTTCAACACCTTCTCCCTCTGACATCTGCCCGCTCCTGTGGGTGCTCACTGTCAGAGTCTCACTTCAGACTGGGGCTTCCCTGGTGGCTCAGCGGTAAAGAATCTGCCTGCCAGTGCAGCAGACACAGGTTCGATCCCTGGGTCGAAAAGATCCCCTGGAGAAGGACATAGCAACTTACTCCGGTATTCTTGCCTGGAGAATTCCATGGACAGAGGAGCCTGGCGGACTACAGTCCATGTGGTCGCAAAGAGTTGAACACAACTTAGCGACTAAACAGTGGCAGCACTTCAGATTGCTGTCCTCTCCCCAGCCTCTCCCAACAGGCAGAGGTTTTAACATTCATCTCTGTGTTCCAACATCAGGCATAGGCTTCATAAGCAAATGGACTGAATGAATGAATGCATAAATTAGTGAATGATTAATAAGTGATTGGTAGGTTGCTGGGTGAGGGCTTCCTGGGAGGACCCTGGAGGTTCATGGGGGACCAGGGAGACCAGTCTGACGTGCAGCCCCTTGTCTTCACTCCCCAGGCATTTTTATGCTGCTGCTCATCTTCTTTGCCTTCCTTCACTGTTGGCTCAACGCCTTCGCGGAGATGCTACGATTTGGAGACAGAATGTTCTATCGGGTGGGGCCTGGACCGGGGCCACCTGGGAGCTGGATGCAGGGAGAGCTAGGGAAGGACGTAGGGGAGGATGGTGGCTATGTTGGTTCTCACCTTGATACCAAACCAGGTGCATTGGCCCAATTCTAAGTCAAACACTGAGACACTGAGATTTACAGCAGAGAAACGGTTTCTTCAACAAGTAAGGAGAAGTGAGAACAATCTCAGATTTGCTTCCCCAAAGGCCAAGGGCTTGAGATATTTATAGGATAAAGAAGCAAGGAGACCTTAGGCTCGGGAAAAGTGATTGGAGGTAGAGAAAGGGTGAGGTAATCAGTGTTCTGCACAGGTGTATCTGAGTTACATGCTTCTTCATGGGATGCATGTTAAGAATGGAGACACTTGGCATGATCTGAGGGTGGAGTGTTTGGCTCTCTGATGTCAAAAAGTCATTCATCCAACAGCTTTACAGGCCCAGTTTTAGGGTCAGTGGTCCTAGCCAGTCTTAGCCCACTTGAACTAGACAGGAGCCAACTTCAAGTTCCTGGAAAATGTATGCCTCCTGTTGCTATAGTGACCCATACATCAGAGGTGTTATCTGTATGGGGATGGGTAAGGAGTCAAAAAAAAGAATAAAATAAGGCTTTGTCAGTGAAGGCAGGTTACAGCAGAAGAATTTTTGACAAACTGTTCCCTTACCTGCTATTCTGTAAGACAAGCTCAAGAATTTCTGTTAGTCACCAGTTTCTGTTAACCCCAAGGGGCACGATTTCAACCTCAGCTGTGCTGTCCGTCTCCCACAGTGAGAAATGTGCTCCTCTGGGTATGCTTATAATGTCACCCGTCCACCTCCTGACCAGCCAGGGCTCACTGCTTTTGTGGGGATGGTACTTTGGAATCTTCTGAGAGTAGACAGGGAGGGTAAGGGCCCCAGGGCCTGAGGAGGGAGTTAGGCGGATGCTTGCTGTCTCTCTCCTGCCGGGAGCCAGCCCTTGCAGAGAACACAGCCAGGGAGTGGGGAGCAGGGAGGGGCAGCTGGGAGCTGGGCAGAGACGGGGCCCTGATGATCACCTCCTCCCCCGCCCTGACCCCATCCCACCCCACCCGCAGGACTGGTGGAACTCAACATCCTTCTCCAACTACTACCGCACATGGAACGTGGTGGTCCATGACTGGCTGTACAGCTACGTGTATCAAGATGGGCTTTGGGTACGGGCTCAGCTCCCACAGTTAACAGAACCTCTCTGGGACAGCCGCTCTTTCCCTTTCTCTGCACATTCCATTTTTTCTAGACCTAAGGGCCCCTTTGACTTTCACCTCCCTCATTCTACCCAACCCAGTAGGCAGAAAGAAAGTCCTTCTTATGATCTGACTTCCTTCCTTCCTTGTCCTCAACTTCACCTCCTCCACAGGGCATGTCTCCCCTCCTTAGCCTTCTAAGGAACATGCATATAGCAATTTTCAGTTACCAAGAATTTTCCCATACCGTACAATCTGAAATGTAAGCCTGAGAAGTAAGTATCATTATATCCCCCTTTTGAAAGTGGCCTCTAAGGCCCAATAGACTAAATATAATGCTTTTAAGAAAGATATGTCAGCCTTTCTGATCCCAAAGCCCATATTCTTTCCACCATACTGCATACCCTCTGGCTTCCTTAAGGAGGGGTTCTTTGCAGAGAGGGCTTAGGGAGACTCACCTTACCCTCCTCCCCCGACCCCTGCCAGCTCCTTGGTGGCCGGGCCCGAGGCGCGGCCATGCTGGGCGTGTTTCTGGTCTCAGCAGTGGTCCATGAGTACATCTTCTGCTTCGTCCTGGGATTCTTCTACCCCGTCATGCTGTTGCTCTTCCTTGTCTTTGGAGGTGAGCTTGGCCTCTGTATGCCCTTGTAGAGACATCCCGAGGGAAGAGTCTTGGAGATTCCAGACTGATGGGAGAGGCCATGTACCCAAGACCGAAGGGGGTGTGCATGCCTCTTGGGGGAAGGCATAGTGCTGTCTGTGAGAGTTGCAGGGGGGCAGGGGACTTGGAAGCTGGGAAGGAGGTAGCATTGGGAGGCAGCACAGGGGTATCCTGGAGGGGAGTACAGTAAGAAAACACTTCTGGCTGGAGAGGAGCATCTGCGCAGGGCACACATAGAGGGAGACAAAGGGGAGAAAACTGGTGTGGGTTGGGAGGTTCAGTAAGGGAGCCAGGATAGTGAAGTGTATGTAACTGAGGAATCCTGAGGAATGCCTGAGACCTCCTTGTGTGCCCGGAGTTGGGCTCAAGATCTTCCTGAGTCTTCCTGTTCCAACTCTTCCCTGTGCCCTGAGATAAGAAGGCAGCCAGGAAGATAAATTACAGGTGTCTGGAGCTAAGCTGACCACCCTTCCTCCTGCATCAGGGCCACTGAACTTCACGATGCACGACCGGCGCACGGGCCCAGCGTGGAACGTGCTCATGTGGACCTTGCTCTTCCTGGGCCAGGGCATCCAAGTCAGCCTGTATTGCCAGGAGTGGTATGCACGGCGCCACTGCCCCCTGCCCCAGGTAAGTGGCCATGACCCCCCACCCCGCCCACTCAGCTCCTCACCCAGGAGGACACGCCTCCTCTCCCCAACAGCCAGCCCCCTATTGCTGCCCAGTTCAACAGCCATGGTCAGGGGCCAGGGCCCGGTTTGGGGATGATGGGTTCCCGTGTCTTAGATGCATAGGGTAAGCCCTGGAAGGGATCTTATTCATAACTCACTTTTCTCTGGCACAGACAACCTTCTGGGGGCTGGTGACACCTCGATCTTGGTCCTGCCATACCTAAATGCCAGGGTACTGTCACTGCGCAGATGACACCACCAAGTTCTTCTCTGCCTGCAAAGTCTGAGACCAAGGCTCCTCTCTGCATTCTCAGACCGAGCTCTGAGTCAAGGGGGCCTGCCATGCCTGACCCCACCAGGGAACTCCAGGGACTGAGATCTGTGGACCTGTGAGCATAGACTCAGAATGGTGATGACTCTTGAGCCCCCATCCCTGTGGACTGGGCAGAGGGCCCCCTCTCACTCCATGGCTGTTCAGACTGGCAGAGACATGAAGGATCTTACAGATTTGGTGAATGTGGCTTGACTTAAAGCAAGCTGAGGTATCAAGGTCTGAGAAGGATTTGTTTCTTTGTACTCTTTCCAATACAATAATAAACTGTATGTATCACTTTTTATTCATTCATTCACTTGTTGAAGACCCATTTTTTTTGGCCATGCCACACAGCATGTGGGTTCTTAGTTCCCTGACCAGGGATCCAACCCACACTCCTTGCATTGGAAGCACAGAGTCTTAACCACTGGACCACCGAGGAAGTCCCTTGAAGATCCACTTTTAAAAACTTTTTACAATTGAAGTATAAGTTGATTTACAATGTTGTGTTAATTTTTGCTGTACAACAAAGTGATTTCTTTTTATATGTGTGTGTGTGTGTGTGTGTGTGCGCGCCCAAAACTCAAATTATATTCTTTTCCATTGGGGTTTATCCCAGGACATTGAGTATAGTTCCCTGTTGTTTATTCATTCTATATATAATATAGCAGTACCTGTTGTTTATTCATTCTATATATAATAGTTCATATCTCCAACTCCCAGTCCATCCCTCCCCAATCCATCCACCTCCTGGGCAATCACAAGGCTGTTCTCTATGTGATGACCCATTTTTAAAAAAAACTTTTATTTTATACTGGAGTATAGCCTATTGTGATAGTTTCAGGTGGACAACAGAGCAGCTCAGCTATACATGTGCATGTATCCAACTCCCCTCCCATCTAAGGTTGCTGTATGGCATTGAGCAGAGTTCTCTGTAATAGGTCCTTGTTGATTATCCATCTTAAATATAGCATTGTGTACATGGTGCCCAAACCAGTCAATTCTAAAGGAAATCAACCCTGAATATTCATTGGATGGACTGATGCTAAAGCTGAAGCTCCAATACTTTGGTCACCTGATGTGAAGAGCCAACTCACTGGAAAAGACCCTGATGCTGGGAAAAATTGAGGGCAGAAGACGGAGGTAACAGAGGATGAGATGATTGGATGGCATCACCAACTCAATGGACATGAGTTTGAGCAAACTCCAGGAGATAGTGAAGGACAGGGAAGCCTGGAGCGCTGCAGTCCGTGGGGTCGGAAAGAGTCACACATGACTTAGCAACTGAACAACATGTTGACGACCCACTTTTGACAGGCATGATTGAAGAGCGTGCCTGCAAGGCAGGACTTTGTGATGGGAGGGGCTGAGGGGCTGAGTGACATCCTCCCTTATCTTTTCTCTGCCACCCCAATCCGCCCCAAACTCAAGTCACTCCTTCTTCTACCTCTACTCCTTCAGATCACATTTCCACAACCCTTTAATCCTTCTAATCCTGGCAACCTCCAGCACGTTTTCAGAGAGCACATAGCTGGCCTCCTTTCCTTCAGAGGACCCAGGAGAAGAACCTCCTATACAGACCTTAGCTAAATCTTTTAACTTCACGAGCTTCAGCTTCCACAACTATAAAATGGACATTTAGGGAGTTCCTTGGTAGTCTAATGGTTAGGGTTTGATGCTTTCACTGCTGTGATTTTCATTGCATTTGACTTTGCAATTGTAGTTCAATTTCTGAACTTTCTATTGTGTTCCATTTATTTATTTGGTCTTTCTTTATACCAGCACCACACTTTCATGATTACTGTAGCTTCATAATGTCTTGAAAACAGGTGGTGTAAGTCATTCAACCTTCTTCTTTTTCAGTCATTTTGCCTATTTGAAGTCCTTTGAATTTTCGTTATAAACTTTAGAATCGGCTTGTAAGTTTCTTTCAAAAAAAGAAAGAAAAGTCTGCTGGGATTTTGATTAGAATTACACATTATAGCTGTAGACCAATTTGGATAAAATTGACATTTAACAAAACTAAGTTTTCCCATCCATTGATATACTATATCTCTCCATTTATTGAGGTCTTCTCTAGTTTATGGCAGTAACATTTTGTAGTTTTTAGTGCACAGGATTTGCACATTTTGTAAGAATCTCCCCTAAGTATTTCATGTTTTAATGATATTTTTAATTACAGTTTCTGATTGTTAATTGCTAGTACAGTGAAGTCAGCTCTTTTTCCGGCTGCCCTGGGTCTTCATTGCGGAGGATGGGCTTTCTCTAGTCGCAGTGAGCAGGGGTGCTCTCTCGTGGTGCACGGGCTTCCCTTGCTGTGGAGCAGAGGCTCTGGGGCACACAGGCTCAGTAGTCATGGCACAGGGCCTCAGTTGCCCCCCCACCCAGCTGTGGGAATCTAAACTCCCCGACTAGAGATCAAATCTGTGTCCCCTGCCTTGGCAGGTGGATTCTTAACCGGTGGACCACCAGGGAAGTCCCAATCAACTGATTTTTGTGTATTATCCTTGTATCTTTAAACCTTGTTGAATGTACTAATTATTTTTAGGAGTTGCTTACTTTTGAAGACTCCAGAGGATTTTCTACAGAGATGGTCATGTCATCAGCAAATAAAGATAATTGTATTCCTTCCTTTCCAATGTTAATGCCTTGTATTTCTTTTTCTCGCCTTATTGCACTACCTAGACCCTCCAGCTTTGGAGAGAAGTAATCATAGTAGACATCTTTGCCTTGATCTCAGGGACAAGCATTCAGATTTTCACATTAATGTTAGCTGTAGGTTTTTCATGGATGCCCTTTATGAAGTTTAGAAAGTTTCTTTCTGTTTCTAGTTTGCTAAAAATTTTTCTTTCTTTTTTCTTACCAGAAATGGATGTTTAGGAAATTCCCTGGCAGTCCAGTAGTTAGGACTCAGTGCTTTCACTGCTGTGGCCTCGGGTTCAATCCCTCCTGGTCAGGGAACCAGGATTCTGCAAGCCATGTATCATGGCCAAAATATAAAATAAAAATAAATGGATGCTTAATTTTGTCAAATGCTTTTTCTGCATCTACTGAGATGATTATATATTTTTTCCTTTTTTAAACTTTCAGTATGTAAATTACATTGAGTTAACATTCTGGAATAAATCCTACATAGTGATGTCACATTTAAAAATGTATCATTTGTTTCTATTTACTAAATTTTAAAAATAATTCTGCATCTCTGTTCTCAGAGGCTCAATTCAGTTCAGTTCAGTCGCTCAGTTCAGTTCAGTCGCTCAGTCGTGTCCAACTCTTTGCAACCCCATGAATCGAAGCACGCCAGGCCTCCCTGTCCATCACCAACTCCCGGAGTTCACTCAGACTCACGTCCATTGAGTCAGTGATGCCATCCAGCCATCTCATCCTCTGTCGTCCGGTTCTCCTCCTGCC
>NW_011494955.1:6710442-6711178 GCF_000754665.1 Bison bison bison
CATCAGAGTCTTTTCCAGTGAGTCAACTCTTCGCAGGAGGTGGCCAAAGTACTGGAGTTTCAGCTTTAGCATCATTCCTTCCAAAGAACACCCAGGACTGATCTCCTTTAGGATGGACTGGTTGGATCTCCTTGCAGTCCAAGGGACTCTCAAGAGTCTTCTCCAACACCACAGTTCAAAAGCATCAATTCTTCAGCACTCAGCTTTCTTCATAGTCCAACTCTCACATCCATACATGACCACTGGAAAAACCATAGCCTTGACTAGATGGACCTTTGTTGGCAAAGTAATGTCTCTGCTTTCGAATATGCTGTCTAGGTTGGTCATAACTTTCCTTCCAAGGAGTAAGTGTCTTTTAATTTCATGGCTGCAAGAATTGATGCTTTTGAACTGTGGTGTTGGAGAAGACTCTTGAGAGTCCCTTGGACTGCAAGGAGATCCAACCAGTCCATCCTAAAGGAGATCAGTCCTGGGTGTTCATTGGAAGGACTGATGCTAAAGCTGAAACTCCAGTACTTTGGCCACCTTCTGCGAAGAGTTGACTCATTGGAAAAGACTCTGATGCTGGAAGGGATTGGGGGCAGGAGGAGAAGGGGACGACAGAGGATGAGATGGCTGGATGGCATCACTGACTCAATGGACGTGAGTCTGAGTGAACTCCGGGAGTTGGTGATGGACAGGGAGGCCTGGCATGCTGCGATTCATGGGGTCGCAAAGAGTCAGACATGACTGAGCA
>NW_011494955.1:6711285-6714061 GCF_000754665.1 Bison bison bison
CCATAAAGGTAGTGTCATCTGCATATCTGAGGTTATTGACATTTCTCCCAGCAATCTTGATTCCAGCTTGTGTTTCTTCCAGTCCAGCGTTTCTCATGATATACTCTGCACATAAGTTAAATAAGCAGGGTGACAATATACAGCCTTGACGTACTCCTTTTCCTATTTGGAACCAGTCTGTTGTTCCATGTCCAGTTCTAACTGTTGCTTCCTGACCTGCATACAGATTTCTCAAGAGGCAGATCAGGTGGTCTGGTATTCCCATCTCTTTCAGAATTTTCCACAGTTTATTGTGATCCACACAGTCAAAGGCTTTGGCATATTCAATAAAGCAGAAATAGATGTTTTACTGGAACTCTCTTGCTTTTTCCATGATCCAGCGGATGTTGTCAATTCGATCTCTTGTTCCTCTGCCTTTTCGAAAACCAGCTTGAACATCTGGAAGTTCATGGTTCATGTATTGCTGAAGCCTGGCTTGGAGAATTTGGAGCATTACTTTACTAGCGTGTGAGATGAGTGCAATTGTGCGGTATTTTGAGCACTCTTTGGCATTGCCTTTCTTTGGGATTGGAATGAAAACTGACTTTTTCCAGTCCTGTGGCCACTGCTGAGTCCTCCAAATCTGCTGGCATATTGAGTGCACCACTTTCACAGCATCATCTTTCAGGATTTGAAATAGCTCAGCTGGAATTCCATCACCTCCACTAGCTTTATTCATAGCTATTGATCTGTAATTTTCTTGTAACTCCTTTATTTTTATTTTAGTGCAATTCTGGCCTCAGAATTAGTTGGGAAATACTCCCTTCACTGATTTTCTGAGTTTGTGTAGAAGTGCCATTTAAAAAAATCAAATGTATGGTAGAGTTCAGCAGTAAAGTCACCTGAGACCAGAGTTTTCTTTGGAAAAAGGTTTTCAAAGTTCAAGTTCTTAAATATACTTAGGGTTTTTCAGGCTACCTATTTCCTCTTACCTGAGCTCTAGTAGTTTGTGACTTCCAAGGAAATTGTCCATTTCATCTGTATTGTCAAATTTATGGGCAAGATTCAGGACTTTCCTGGTGGTGCAGTGGTTAAGAATCTGCCATGCAATTTAGAGGACACCGGTTTGATCCTCGGTCAGGAAACAAGGATGCCAGGTGCTGTAGGGCAACTAAGCCAGTACGCAGAAACTGCTGGGCCTGGGTGCTGCAAGCCCGCCCACCACAGCTAGAGAGCCTGTGGGCCAGAAGGGCGGCCCCCAGTGCTGCGACTGAGACCTGATGCAGCCAAATACATAAGGATCTTTTTTTAATTTATGCGCAAAATTTTATTTATAATATTCCTTCATTCTTTTCCATGTCTGTAACATTTGTGGTTACGTCCATTCTCGCATTTATTGTCTTTTTTTTTTTTTTTGGCCATGCCAAGGGGCATGCAGGCATGCGGGATCTCTCCACCAGGGATCAAACCGATGCCCCCTGCATTGGGAGCATGGAGCCTTAACCACTGGACCACCAGGGAAGTTCTTTCATTTCTGATATTGGTAATTGGGTGTTCTCTCTTTTTTTTTTCCTTGATAATGTATGACTTCGGTTTATCAATTTTATTCATCTTCACACAAAAAAACATTTTTTGGGTGCATTGAGTTTCTCTATTGTTTTTCTGTTTCCAACTTCACTGATTTCTGCTATGATCTTTTTAACTCCCTTGTTTCTTACTTTGGGCTTAATTTTCTCTCCTTTCCAATATCTTAAGGCAAAAGCTGAGGTCTTCAAAATCTTTTCTTCTTTATAATATAGGTGTTTGGTGTGTAAATTTGTCTCCAAGCAGTGCTTTACGTGCCTCCCAAAAATCTGGATATGTTTCATTCAGTTCAAAATATTAATGCTTCATATTTTCACTTTTCATCTTTGGTCTGTGGGTGGTTTTGAAGTATGTGCCTTCATTTCCTAATATTTAGGGGACTTTCCAGATATCTGCTTTATTTTTTAAAAATATATCTTAATGTTTATTTATTTTGGCTGTGCTGGTCTTTGTTGCTGCATGCAGGCTGTCTAGCTGTGGCGCAAGGGCTTCTCTTTGCACCGGCTTCTCTTGTTGCGGGGCACAGGCTCTAGGGTGTGCAGGCTTCAGCAGTCGTGCCACATGGGCTCAGGAGCTCTGGTGTACGGGCTTAGTCATTCCGTGGCATGTGGGATCTTCCCGGACCAGGGATCAAACCCATTTCCCCCACATTGCAAGGCAGATTCTTAACCACTGTACCACCAGGGGAGTCCCTCTGTTTTATATTTCGAATTTAAATCATTTTTTATCAGAGAACATGCTTTGTTTGATCGGCATTGTTTTAAACTTACTGATGCTAGTAAACTAATGCTCAAAATTCTCCAAGCCAGGCTTCAGCAATACGTGAACCGTGAACTTCCCGATGTTCAAGCTGGTTTTCGAAAAGGCAGAGGAACCAGAGATCAAATTGCCAACATCCGCTGGATCATGGAAAAAGCAAGAGAGTTCCAGAAAAACATCTATTTCTGCTTTATTGACTATGCCAAAGCTTTTGACTGTGTGGATCACAATAAACTGTGGAAAATTCTGAAAGAGATGGGAATACCAGACCACCTGATCTGCCTCTTGAGAAATCTGTATGCAGGTCAGGAAGCAACAGTTAGAACTGGACATGGAACAACAGACTGGTTCCAAATAGGAAAAGGAGTACGTCAAGGCTGTATATTGTCACCCTGCTTATTTAACTTATATGCAGAGTACATCATGAGAAATGCTGGATTGGAAGAAACACAAG
>NW_011494955.1:6714496-6724729 GCF_000754665.1 Bison bison bison
TGAACTGTGGTGTTGGAGAAGATTCTTGAGAGTCCCTTGGACTGCAAGGAGATCCAACCAGTCCATTCTGAAGATCAGCCCTGGGATTTCTTTGGAAGGAATGATGCTAAAGCTGAAACTGCAGTACTTTGGCCACCTCACGCAAAGAGTTGACTCATTGGAAAAGACTCTGATGCTGGGAGGGATTAGGGGCAGGAGGAGAAGGGGATGACAGAGGATGAGATGGCTGGATGGCATCACTGACTCAATGGACGTGAGTCTGAGTGAACTCCGGGAGTTTGTGATGGACAGGAAGGCCTGGCGTGCTGCAGTTCATGGGGTCGCAAAGAGTTGGACACGACTGAGCGACTGAACTGAACTGAACTGAGACTTGTTTTACTGTCCAGAATGTGGTCTATCTTGTAAATGTCTAGTGGGCACTTGGAAACAATATGTTGTTGGGTGGAGTATCTATAAATATCAATTAGGTCAAATTATTTATTGGTATTGTTCAATTTTCTATGTCCTTACTGACTTTTCAAATGTTCTATCAATTACTGAGAGATAATAATTGTGGATTTTTATATTTGGTTTTAGTTTCACATATTTTTGAAGCTCTTTTAAAAGTAGTTTTTAAATTGTTACACAATTTTTAAAGGTTAGTTTCCATTTACAGTTATTACAAAACATTGGCTGTATTCCTCACGTTGTACAGTCCATCCTTGAGCATACCTTACACCCGAGAGTCTGTGCCTCCCGCTCCCCCACCCCTAGCCTGACCTTCCACCTTCACTGGTAACTGCTATTAACTGTTGTATCTGTGAGTCTGAGAAGCTCTTTTTGAAATTGCATAAACATTAGGTTACGCCCTTTTAATGAACTGACCTCTTTATCATTATAAAACAGCCGTTTTTGTCCCTTGTGAAATACTTGGCTTTGAAATCTATCTCATCTAATATTATTATAATCACATGCCTTTCTTCCAATTAGGGTTAGCATGCTATATCTTCTTCCATCATTCTATTTTTTTCATCATTCTATTTTTAATGTATTTGTTTCTTTAAAACGGGTTTCTTGTAAGTAGAATATAGTTGGGCTTGCTTTTTTAATCACATGTAATAATATTTGCCTTTAAATTGCAATGCTTAAACCATTTACACTCATTTTATTATTATCTACTTATTTATGGTTGCACTGGGTCTTCGCTGCTGCCTGTGGGCTTTCTGCAGTTGCGGTGCACAGGCCTCTCACTGCCGTGGTTTCTCTTGCTGCAGAGCACAGGCTCTGTTGAGCATGAGCTTAGTCGTTGTGGCATACAGGCTTTACTTGCTTCATGGCATGTGGAATCTTCCCAGACTAGGCACTGAAACTATGGTCCCTGCATTGGCAGGCTAATTCCTACCAACTGTACCCTCAGGGAAGTCCTTAAACAATTTACACTTAATATGATTATTGATGTGGTTTAAATCTACCATCTTTCTATTGTTTTCTATCTGTCCCATCTGTTCTTTGTTCCCTTTTGCCTCTTCTCTGTGTTCTTCTGAATTAATTATGATTCCACAAGTGGAATGAATGGCACATTTGATTTCATCTCTTTTTTCTTTTTTTGGCTACACTGGCCTCATTCAGGGTCTTCATTCTTCTACCAGTAATCGAACCTGCACCCCCTGCATTGCAAGCATGAAGTTCTGGCCACTGGACCACCAGGGAAGTCCCAGATTTTATTCTATTTTATTGTTCTTCAATCTTTCTATGCTTTTGCTGTTTTGAGCAAGTCGTTATTCATTGTATTTCCTCTCCTTCCTTGCTATTTTGAAAGTTCTATTAATACTATACTTCTCCATTCCTTTGATAGTAATCTTCCTTTCCAGCATTGATAATCAAATATGTATTTCTTTACCATTATTTGAAAATATACCAATTATTTCTTTCATTAATGTGTTTTATTTCCTGTCACTTTCACTTCAATAAAAGAGACTTTTAGAATTCTTTTACTTACCTCTTTCACTCTGCTTCTGATTCCTAGGTTTTGCTGAAATAGTATATTTATGGTTCTAGATATAATTAGATGCCTATCAATCTCTATAAACATTTAACAGTATAATATTTTACCAGATTTGTTCTTTCTCCTTTTCATCTTCCCTTGTCTTTACTTCTCTGTTCTCTAACCAAAATTTTCTTGAGTATTTTCCCCAGGTGAGAAATGGAATTGATATACCCTCTGAATCCTTTATATCTCCATGTATCTTTCTTTTGCACTAACAGTTGAACGCTTTCTCAGCTGGGTATGAGATTCCGGGGTAGCCATCCTTGTCTCTCAATATATGTGCAACTGTTAGATTTCAGCGCTGCAGATGAAGAGTTCTGTGTCAATCTGATTCTTTTTGCTTTGTAGATAACTTGTTCTTTCTGTCTAGATACTTGAAAATGTCTTTCTTTAATCTTGGAATTCAGGAGTTCCAAGCATAGATGTCTCCCTTCTCTTTTTGTATCTTCCTGTGTGCCCTTTCAGTCGCAAGGCAGAACTTTCTTCGGGTCAGCAAAATATCCTATTTTTAAATTATTGCCTCTCCTTCTTTTATGCCTGTTTTTTTTTTTTTTTTTTTGGAACTAATATATTTGAATGTTAGGATTACTGAGTCTATTCTCCAAGTCTCATATTTTCCTCATTATTTCCATTTCTTTGTATTACTGCTCTGTGCTTTGAAATATTTTTCCACTTGTTCTGCCAAGCCACTAATCGGAGTCCCGGCGGTGAACAGACTTCTTTCTTTCAATAAATATGCTGATTCTTGTTGTTGTTGTTGAAAATAATAGTTTTAGTTTCAGAAAGTAAATTTTTAGTACACTCCTTGAATCTTTTTAGCTGCTCCTAAAGTTTCCTTGAGTTGTCACAGACCTCTTCAGTGGTTCCTGCGCTGTCTGGCGGGCAAGACTGGCTGTAATGATCTCATTCCTGTAGGGCCAAGGCCTTCTGAGTCATGCTCTTACAATATGCCCACCGTCCTGACCTCTGCCCCAGGGCTCTCCAGAGCTGCTCTCCAGGCTCCTGTGTGGTGAAAATGAGGAAACTCCTCACCTGTCTCCACACCAGGCCTTCCCCAGACTAATGCCAAGTCCAAGCCTACACTTGCATACTCTGCCCACTGGCCCCAGCAGCAATTTGGCTAAAGAGAGAAAAGTGTTCAGAGATGGGAGTAAAAAATTCCCTTAGAACAGTGGTTCTCAAATTCGAGCATGCATTAGAATCATCTCCAGGGCTTGTAAATATGGATGGTTGAATCTTATCCCAGGAACTTCTGATTCATGTGGTCTGGGGTGGTGCTTAAGAATTTGCATTACTAACCAGTTCCCAGAGAACGCTATTGCTGCTGATCCAGGAACCACAATGTGAAAACCACTGTGTTAGAATATAACAATCCAAGTCCTCCTCCTTCATCTTCTTCAAAATGATACTGTTTTGGGGGGCACGGAAAGTAATCCAGTTCCAGGGAGGTATCATCGCCTCATCTTACATTGGGTTCTCCCATTCGTTCTTAATACCGACACTTGTACACAGCTGGGCTCTATCCAGGCCACCTCCTCCACCAAGGTTACAAGTAAATTTAGTTAATTTCTGCTAACAGTTCCTTCCATCATACTTATGTACCGTATTTTATATGTCTCTTGGACATTTGAAGTGAAATGAAGTCGCTCAGTCGTGTCCTACTCTTTGTGACCCCATGGACTGTAGCCTACCAGGCTCCTCCATCCATAGGATTTTCCAGGCAAGAGTACTGGAGTGGGCTGACATTTCCTTCTCCAGGGGATCTTCCCAATCCAGGGATCAAACCCGGGTCTCCCGCACTGCAGACAGATGCTTTACTGTCTGAGCCACCAGGGAAGCCCTCCTTGGACACTTAGTAGCGGACATTTACTTTGGAATGTGGATCATTTTAAAGTCTTTATTAAATTTGTTACAATATTGCTTCTGCTCTATGATTTGGTTTTCCAGCTGCAAGGCACATGGGATCTTAGCTCCCCGAGCAGGGATCAAACCTACAACCCTTGCAGTGGAAGGCAAAGTCAACCACTGGACCACCAGGGAAGTCCCTGCAGTGACATTTAGTATGGGCCTGAGGAGAATGGGGTTCTCTTTCGGATTTCCTAGGAACTGGTTCTTAAGACATATTTAATTTTACTAAATTTACTAAGAGCAGCCAGAAGTTCTCCAGGATAGCTAGACTTGGAGTCATTTACATGTTTACCATCAATGCATGAGATTTTCTCACATATTAAGAGCAGGAGATATTTAACTTAACTTTGTATATAAATAGCCAGTTGTTCCATTTGTTGAAGAAGACTAATTTCTCCACTGTATTGCCTTTGTAACTTTGTCAAAAACCAACTCATCCTATATGTATGGATCTATTTCTTGACTCTGATTTCTGTCCCATTGATCTATTATTATGCTAATACCACACTGTCTTTCTGGCTTTCTCTAGTTGCAGCCAGCAGGGGTTACTCTCTAGTTGCAGCGGCTCCTCTTGTTGCAGAACGTGAGCTCTAGGCATGCAGGCTTCAGTAGGTGTGGCACATGGGCTCACTAGTTGCGGTGCACAGGCTTAGCTGCTCCGAAGCATGTGGGATCTTCCTGGATCAAACCCATGTCCTCTGCATTGGCCGGCAGATTCTTAACCACGGGGCCACCAGGCAAGTCCCTCCACATGAATTTTTTAATCAACTGTTAATTTCCACAAAAATTATGCTAGGATTTTGATTGAGATTACACTGACTTTCTAGATCAGTTTGAGGAGAACTGATACCTCAGCAATACTGTCTTTCAATCCATAAACATGGTATGCCTCTCCATTTAATCTTGCTTCATTTCTCTTAGCAATGTTTCTAGTTTTCAGTGTACAGAATTTCCACATCTTTTGTCAGAGTTGTCCCTAAGTATTTCATTTTTGGTGATATTGTAAATGATAATCTTTTCATTTCAACTTCCAATAGTCTGTTGCTAGTATATAGAAAATTAATTTCTGAATTTTATATCTTGTGCCTTGTAATCTTTCTAAACTAGGTCTGCTAATACTAGCATTTTGCAGCTTCATCAGAATGTTCTACATAGATGATTCTATCACCTGAAAATAAAGACAATTTTTCTTTTTCCTTTCCAATTGCTATGTCCTCTATTTTTCTCACCTAATCGCCTGGGTAGAACCTCTAGCACAACTTTAAATAGAATGAGTGAATGTGGACATCTTTGCCTTGCCCCTGATTTAGAGAAAGGATATGTGTAGATGAGGTTTTCATCATCTTTATTCAAATATAATTTACATACCATTTAGTTTATCTACTTTAAAAGGGTAGAAATGAATAATTTTAGTACATTCACAGATTTGTGCACCATCACCAGAATTCATTCATTTTAGTACATTTTCATCACTGTCTCAAAAAATCTTGTACCCATTCCCTTTTTGGGCAGTTGTTTTCTAACAACTGGATTCTAACAAAGTGGATTCAGGTTATAATCCCACCAGAAGTGTAGGAGGCTCCAGTTTCTCCACATCGTCACCAACACTTGCTATTTCTCTTTTTAATTACAGCCGCCTTAGTGGGTATGAAGTGTTATCTTGCTCCCTGATAACTGATGATGTTGAGCATTTCGTCATGAGCTTATTAGCCATTTATGTATCTTCTTTGGAGAAATGTCTGTTCAGATCCCTTTTTTTTTTTTGGCTGCACCATGGCTTAGTTGCAGCAAGCAGAATCTTCAGTCTCGGTTGTGGCACGAAGGATCTTCAGTTGCAGCATGTGGGATCTAGTTCTCTGACCAGGGATCTAACCCAGGCTCTTTGCATTGGGAACGCAAAGTCTTAGCCACTGGACCACTAGGGAAGTCCCAATTCTTGCCCATTTTTAAAGTGAGTTATTTGTCTTTTATTACTGAGTTGTAAGATTTTTTCGTCTACTCTAGACATAAGTCCCTCTCAGATATATGACTGCAAATGTCTTCTTCCATTCTTTAGGCTGTCTTTTCACCTCCTTGATGCACAAACTTTGAAGTACAAAATTTTTAAATTTTTGCTAAGAAAAAGAAAAATTATCTATTTTTTCTTTGGTTGCTTGTGCTTTGGTGTCATACGTAAGAAGTCTTTTCCTACCCCAAGCTCACAAAGATTTACTCCTCTATTTTCTTCCCAGAGTTTCATAGTTTTAGCTCTTACATTTCGTAGCTCAGGTGGTAAAGAATCCGCCCTAAATGCAGGAAACCTCGGTTTGATTTCTAGGTGGGGAAGATACCCCGGAGAAGGGATAGGCTACCCACTCCAGTATTCTTTGGCTTCTGTGGTGGCTCAGACAGTAAAAGAATCTGCCTGCAATGTGGGAGACGTGGGTTTGATCCCAGGACTGGGAAGATGTCCTGGAGGAGGGCACGGCTCCAGTATTCTTGCCTGGAGAATCCCCAGGGACGGAGGAGCCTGGCGGGCTACAGTCTATGGGGTCACAAAAAGTCAAACACAACTAAGCACGGCACAGCTCTTACATTTAGTCCTATGATCTGAGTTAACTTTTGTGTATAATGTGACAAAGGGGTTAAACTCTGCACATGGATATCCAGTTGTCCCAGCATCATTTATTGAAAAAGACTATTCTTTCCCCTAATGAATTGTCTTGGCATCGTCATTGAAAATCAATTAAGTGCAAATGTGAGGGTTTATTTCTAGAGTCTCAGTCTATTCCATTGACCTGCATGTCTATCCTGTAGCCTGCACTGTCTTGATTACTGGAGCTTTGTAGTAATCAAAGCTTCCATTGTAATTGAAGTTCCGTTCAGGACATGGCCCTGTCTCAGCACTAATGTGTGACAGTATGTAGCAGAAGGGAACAGCACCACACACCTCCAGTTGACAGTAAAAACACTTAAACCTCTGAGCCAACTTTAAAATGTATATGGTAATAAGAAAGAGCTAAAAATAACATGCTACAAACTAAGGAAATGTGCAAGCTCATTATGTTGGCACCAGAGAACTTGCTAAAAATGTACTTCAGGAAATTTTCAAAACTAGGCCATCAGACTACCGGATTTTTCTAACAGGCGGAAACTGGATCTCAAGAACTAAAAGAGTATCAGCATAGAAAAGAAAGCACAGAACTATTGCATTGGGGGGATAAAATTAAAGAGATGGTGGCTTATACAAACAAATGATATTCCTCTTTAGAACTAAATACATGCTCTGCTTAAGAGACACTTTCATGACCTTGTTAAGAATCTGAACTTTGCCCAGCCACAGCTGCCTTATTTGTAAAATAAAGGTTTTAAAAATCTACCTACAGACCGAAGTTATACCAGACAAGTTCCTGTGCTGGCCTCTCAACTCTAAGATGGAAAATTATATGACACTTGGAATGCTAATGCTAAACCAGGGTCTATAAGAGAAATGCCACTTTATAAAAAACCCAATCGGCAAGGTTCTTCACTTAACATTAAAAAAAAAAAAAAAAACCTCTCTAAAAAAAGAGATGAATCATGGTGAGATGCGGGGAATGGGAGGGAGGCTCAAGAGAGAGGGGATATATGTATACATATAGCTGGTTCACATCGTTGTACAGCAAAACTAACACAACACTGTAAAGCAATTATACTCTAATTTTTGAAAAATTTTTTTAAAGATTTAAAAAATGCAAGGGTCTTCCCTGGTGGTCTGGTGGCTAAGACGCCATGCTCCCAATGCAGGGGGCCTAGGTTCAATCCTTGGTTGGGGAACTAGATCCCATATGCCACAACTAAAGATCCTGAATGCTGCAAATAAGACCTGGTGTAGCCAAATAAATAGATAAATGTATTTTTAAAAATGCAAAAGGAAAAAAAGATGAATAAACTAAGCACCCCAACTCTGTACCTCACCTCCCCCACTACCATCCTCGGTTATCAGTCCATTCTATCTGCTATTCCCGTGCCAGCTCCCAGGGTACATCATTTCCCCCTTTAAAGCTCTGGTCCTTGGTTTCCCTCAGCACGGTTAAGATGGGTTAGGAGCTCCCAAGGATGTTAGTATACATTTTAAGAGTACATGAATACATCCAGTGTCAATGAACACACCTGTGCCTAGGTTGTGGTTTCTAAATGCCGCTCTTCACTAAAAGGAATCAGGGTTCCTTGCAGATTGCAAGACTGGGCAGAGAAGGGACAAGGGTTTTGCTGTGCCAGAAACAAAAGCTGTGTGTTTTTGTTTTAAGACATGTCTAAAGGACATGGGCAGAGAAGGCAATGGCACCCCACTCCAGTACTCTTGCCTGGAAAATCCCATGGACGGAAGAGCCTGGTGAGTTGCAATCCATAGGGTCGTACAGAGTTGGACACGACTGAAGTGAGTGAGCATGTGTGCATGCATTGGAGAAGGAAATGGAAACGCACTCCAGTGTTCTTGCCTGGAGAATCCCAGGCACGGGAGAGCCTGGTGAGCTGCCGTCTATGGGGTTGCACAGAGTCGGACACGACTGAAGCGACTTAGCAGCAGCAGTAGCAGCAAAGGACATGGGAGCCAGATAAAAGGAGCTCTCTGTGGTCAAACTGGGACAATTTGAGCATTAAAAAATAAGTAAAGATATAAATGGATTAAAAATTACTGAATAAAACAAGTGTCCATGTTGAAAAAATATAGACGACTAAATTAGTAAGGAGAAGGGAGGGCTCTTCGTTATAGTCCCATACAAATCCCAAATTGTAAAAGTGGAGGGAGTGTTGGAGTTACAAAACTACCATTTGGCAACCATTATACTAAAAGGTGGCTTGGCAAGATATATGAGAGGATGCTAAGTCTAGGTGGGGAAAATATGAAGAGGAACAGGATATTTGCAAAATCTCAGAATGTCTCCTCAGATTATTAGATGCAAAGGGAATAATTGTAACTATGCCATGGAGAAACCAGATACCACCTTGACCACTTTTGACCTTGATGAAAGTTACATCACCAGTAAGGAGCAGATGGACATTATAGACCTTGGGATGTGCTTCTCTGAAAGGACACACATGGCAAATCATATTACAGCTTAGAATGCATAACCTGAATCCAGCTGAGGAAGCAGCAGGAAAAAACAAGCTGATGAACGTTCTATAATACAACTGGCCTGTACTTTTTTTTAATGTCAAAGCTAATGACAAAGAAAGGCTGAGGAACTATTTTAATTAATTAATTAATTTAGTCTTTGGCCATGCCACACGGCATGTGGGATCTTAGTTCTCCAGCCAGGAATCAAACTTCTGCGTTAGAAGCTCAGAGTCTTAACTACTGGACCAGCAGGGAAGTCTTGGAGTTAGCTTAGAACAAAGGAGACAAAAAGACACGACAACAAAACGTAATACATGATCTGGGACTAGACTCTCATACTGGAAGGGGAAAACCCATTGTTGGGACAATCCACAACTTCAGAATAGAGCCTTCAGACGAAAGTATAGGGTCATGTTAAATTTCCTGAATTTGATCATTATATCGTGGTTAAAACAATGTTCTTGGGAAATATACACTATAATATTAAGAGATAAAGAGTTGTATTGTTTATGACTCTCCAATGGTTCTGAAAAAAATAGGTTATAGTACATATATAGTGATACAGAAAATTTGTGAATATTATACATTCAGGTAAAGAGTACACTGAAGTACTTGCAGTTTCAAATTATTTCAAGATACAAAGATTTTTTTAAAGTATATAAACAGAAGAGAAATAGCCAACTGAGGACCTAGGATGCATTAGAACAGTTCCAAGTATCCAAATACTAATTTACTATAGTCTGCTCCCTTTCATCCACTCTCCTAAAAAGCCTCTCACCCCAGTCTCAAGAGTGCCACATCCAATGTGCCCACCCAGCTTTTAGTTCCCCAGATCTTGGCCTGCCACCCCGTAAAGTCACCATCTTCCTTCTCGAGCCATGGGGAGGCTAGCCTCTTTAATACTTGACCCCTTTAAACAAAAACAAAAAAATACCCATTCCAATATTGTAATTCACCCAGGTGTTCCCAAAAAGTTTATTTCCTGTTTGACAGAAATATTTCTTGAGGCCAAGGGCAAGGTGAGGGACCAAACCCGCGCATGCCTTCATCCTTCCCCACAAGCAGATCCATGGCACAGGGTTCAAAAAACAGCCCCGACATGCACACACCTATGAATTACATCAACCTGTCATCGGAAGCAGACTAGACCCACGGTTCAGACCCGGAGGAAGATGGTCTGAATTTAGCTTTGACCCAGCACTTAAAAGTTACGTGACTG
>NW_011494955.1:6724829-6740996 GCF_000754665.1 Bison bison bison
ACTCCGAGCTCCCAATGTAGGGGGCCTGGGTTCAATCCCTGGTCAGGGAACTAGATCCCACGTGCCACAACTAATACCCCACACAGTCAAATAAATTTTTAAAAAAAGTTATGTAACTGAGAGCAAGTCAACTAGTACCTGGAGTTCATGAAACACTCACTCAACATTACCCACCTGGGAAGTACTAGACTCCAGTTTGGGAGGCAGTGATACAAAATCTCTGCTCCCAGAGCTGACATTCCAGTTGGGTGAGACCCACAGGGACAGAGGTGTTGCTGGGTCAGGGGAAGTAAGTAAGTAAGTTAATTAATTAGTGTATGCCAGATGCTTATACATGCTATAGAGAAAAACAGGGGAGATAAAAGAATAGAGGGTGAAAATGTAATTTCAAATAAAGAATTCAAGGAAGGCTTCACTAAGGATATAACATCTGAACAAAAATCTAAAAGCAATGAGGGAGCGAGAACCATGTCGACGGGTGAACACTGAGGCCAAAGGGGACAGCAGCGCCAAGGCCCTGGAGCAGGGACAGGCCTCAGTTGAGGAATGACTGCTTCAATCTTAGTAGGTAGCTCTTGGAAGGCAGGGAAAGGAATTACCACACAGCGGGAGCTCAGTAACTGTGGATGGGAGAAGAAGAAAGAAAGAGGTCACCATATTGTATCCAGATTTTGAGGCTGAATTTTGGGAATGGAGGAAATAAGAATCAGTTTCATAAAGCTGGAGAAAAATATGTGATTGATTTTATGTCCTATCTTTCTAGCCTTAAAAGATACTTTGCTGATGGAGGTGAGTCAAGAAATTTGAAGATTTTTTTTTTTTGCTTTCTGGTTTTGAGTTGAAAAACAGGGATTTTTTTTTTAGTTTGCTTTTACAGTGTTTAAGACATTTTTCAGATAAATAACTCTTTAAGATTAGGGCTTGGAGCTCAGATTACTAGTACTCTTAAAACAAATTTATTATTTGGAAGAAATTAGATATCATTTATAACAAAAATAACAAGTTTATAGGGAAATTATTAGTAATTTATGAATAGAAAGTCTTTTTTCCCCCAAATGGTCAAAAGAATTGGGTTGGAGATTTGGATGTTCTTTTACTATGGTTTGTACAGTCTGTATTTGCCTCTTCAAATAATTTTGGATGACTTTTACATGACCACGTTATTGTTTTCATAAATGGTATTTTTAGGAATTGGAAATAACAGAAAGTTCTGGAAGACTTGCCACTTGTCCTGAATAACTTGTGTAGCTAAATGCCGCTTTCCAAAAAAGTGGCTGAGAAGCAACACCAGCCTAGGATTTTAAGTGTTAAATGGATGTTTTTATGTAAGAAAATAGCAATAATAGAAGACATAACAGTGGCTGGTTTCGTCACTGGGTTTTGTTTTTTTTTCCCAGCTTGGTTTCTGTTGTTTAAATTAGAAAGGGAAGATTCTTACCTTTTTGGTGTATGTGAAGATTTTTTTAAGAGTGATTAGTGGACAAGGTTCTGGTCTCAAGAGACAATCGGTGCCCATTTTATTTTCAGTGTCATTAAAGTACAATTAACTTCAGAGCAACTCCACTTTTGGGCTTTCTCCTCCCACTCAAGATTTCTGGGAAACTTTTCCCCTATTTTTAGCCTCTAGTATACCTTTTTAATGAATTTGCATTCCCCACTATTTTGTTGAAAGGTAACAAACTTTATATCTAAATAATATGGCTGAAAATTTTTTTATTATTTTCCTATTATAAACATAATAGATATTCATTATATCATAAAAGCAGGGAGCACAAAAAGCATAAAGAAGTTCATTTTCAAACTGCTTATAATCCCACCCCAGGTAAAACTATTAATATTTTGGCATATTCCATCTCATCAGTCTTTTCCTATGTATTTTTGAATACAGGTCAGATATTACCATATATACAGTCATATCCAGCTTTCTCAACATAACATTGTATTAAAATTATTTTTCTCCTATCTATAAAAGTCCTCTTTGTAAATACAATTTAAATGGCAGAGTAATATTCTACCATATAGATATCATACCATTTATTTAAACATCCTCTTAATATAAAATATTGGGTTGGCCAAAAAGTTCATTTGGGTGTTTCCATAACATGTTATGAGGAAAAACCAGAACCAACTTTTTGGCCAGCCCAAAATTTACAGGAGAGCTAGCGGGTCAAAGCACATAAAAATGAAGGCAGCTTTGTTTCCTAGTGAGTTTCTTCTTGAGAAGGTAGGGAGGAGGTTCAGGGAGATGGCGAGGCTGGGGGGAGGGGCCCAGGCCAGCAGCAAGGTGGAGCGACTCAGAGATCCTGGCCCAGCCGTTCCAGCTCGTTCAGCAGGAAGTCCATATCAGCCCGTGTCAGTGCAGGGTTGGCCACAACCATGCGAAAGAAGTTGCTCCGGGTACCATGGGGCTGGTAGCCAATCATCATGGAACCCTTCCTCACCATGCGCTCCTTGAGGATTGGGGCTACCTGCGGGAGGAGAGGAGGGACCCTTTAGCTGCAGCCTGGGGTCAGGGGAAGGGATGGGTTCCCCGACTTGCATCTCTCTCCACCTAGCTGCCTTCCAGAGACAGCAACTCACTGCCTGGATTCTGACCGTGGCCCCAGTTTATTTACCTTTGCCACCACACCTGGCCCACTGGACCTTCTCTACCTCCTGCATTCTTCTCCATCTCATCATTCTCCAAGTTGTCACATGGGCCATTTTCTGCTAAATCCTGACTTTTCGCTGAATCTCAACCACCGCTTTTTCAGTCTAACTTCAAGCCTTCATCATCCTTGACACCTTCTTCTCCCCTCTCTGAATTCCTATAACATTTTTTATCTGCACCCTGTGATCCAATATATAATTTCCAAGATTGCCTTGAACACACCGGTTTCAAATAGGTAATGCTTGTTTTCTAAATGAGTGACTCCTTAAGGGTGAGATTCCCTGGCGGCTCAGATGGTAAAAAGTCTGCCCCCAATGCGGGAGGCCTGAGTTCAATCCCTGGGTCAGGAAGATCCCCTGGAGAGGAAAACAGCAACCCACTCCAGTATTCTTGCCTGGAAAATCCCATGGACGGAGGAGCCTGCAAGGCTACAGTCCATAGGGTCGTAGAGAGTCAGACACGACTGAGCTACTTTACTTTAAGGGTGAGAATATTCTTGTCCTTTTGGATCATCTGCCACCCCTAGTACCGATCTAACCTTAGGGGCCAGGACATATCTCCTGGCCTGACAGGGTTGTTCTGTACCCGGTATCAGTGAGTAAAACTGAGACTTTTCTGCCTCACTCAGCTCCCAGAACGCCCCACACAGCCAGTCTATGTACTGCACACTGGTGACTTCTGTAATGTCCCTCTCTGTCTTCTTCTTCCTTTATAGAAGCATACCTTATCCTCCATCCCCCAGGCTCACAGAAGTGGGGACAAGCGGGTGTCATCTTCTGGTTCACTGTCCCCACATCAGAGCAAGAGACTAGCAAAGGTGGCTGCCATGCCGCTTACAGCCAGCAGGGGGCGGAAACGCACCAGCTGCACTGGTTAACCAGAGCAGGGAGAAAGCCTACCTTAGACAGCCTTTCACTGTAATCTGGACTCCCCTTCTTCCCGCGCAGACTCGGGGGCACGAACCAGAAACACACATTGACAAATTCAGGCTGGGAGGAATAAACAGGGGGAAGGTGTAAGCAGAGGAAGAGGGGCCGTTCCCCTCTCACCGCCCCTCTTCTCCCATCAGGGTTTGGCGTGAGACACAGGCTGGGGGCAGGGGGCCGGAGGATGCAGAAGAGCACAGGGTGGGTCATACCTCCATGACCAACTCAAATCCCTCCCGCTTCTTCAGCTCCTCCACCAGGTACCTGTGATCAGAGAGTGAGAAATCATGGGTGGAGGAGAAAAGGCAGAAATACAGAAACAGAAGCGACAGAGAGGGTGAACCAAGAGGACACTGAGAGCAGGCAAGGGGTGCAGGGCTGTAGTGCCCACTCCTACCGGGCAAGGGCAAAGGCCTGGTCCACACGGCGCTGCAGCCCCTGCTCGCCCTGTGCCTTCCACATGAGCCACAGCTTCAGACAGTCCACACGCCGGCCACACTGCACCACCTTGTCTCCCGTGTCCAGAGCCACATCGTAGAACTTGTCCTGCTGGAAGAGGTAGCTGGCCTGGGACCCGTGACAGCGCTTGAGCAGGTTCTGCGGAGGGTGGGGGGACAGTCAGACTCCCCCACTACCCCACGAGCTTCCCCCCAGGGCTGCGCTGGGTGACTTCTTAGCTCAGTCCACATGTTTCTTTCCCTGGAATCAGGCAGCACTGATGGGATGGCTGCCGGCTTACTGAAACCCTTTCTCTGGGTTTTCTTCCAACACTCGAGAGTTCCCAAATGACCCAGGATCCCTCTGATTATACTTTTGTTGGGAAGTTTTTCCTTTGCCTGAAGACAGGGGGAGTGAGAGAGCCCACTACCGGGGATTAGGGTGGTCACAGATAATCAGCTTCAGATGGGATGGTAAGGAAACTATGGTAAGGCCTGAAGCTCCCCCCAGGTGAGACAGAAGAGAAAACAGGTTCAGGGCAGGAGCAGACCTACCGAGGTGTCCCGGAGAAGAAGAGCTGAGCACTGCAGGCCTGTGGAGAGGAGCTTGTGGGGATTCCAGGCCACGGAGTCAGCCCTGGGGTGGGCAGAGCAAAGCAGGGTCAGCCAGCTCCCAGTCAAGCTGTCCAATTAGAGCCTCCCCACCCTTTCCAGATCTCCAGTAAAAGGGGCTTTGGTCTCACCTCAGCCCAGAGGAGAATTCCCAAATCTGATGTCTAATATCCCAGCCCCAATCAATCATCTCTCCCACTTCCCTCCCACCAGCCTCCTTCCCCTATTCCCATCTGAGCTCCCTGGCCCAAGAGTGTTCTCTGGATCAAGGATTTGAAGGGTGCAGGTCAGGGTGTGGGGGCCATACGCACCTCTGGATCCCAGCCAGGAGATGTCTATGTGTCTGTGACAGCAGGACGCTTCCACCCCAGGCAGCCTGTGGAGCGGAAGGAGCAATATGGGCCTTGGCCTTGGCCCAGCCCACCCCATTCTTAGGCCCGTCCCAACTCACGTCCACATGCAGCCACAGCCCGTGATGCTGGCACACGTCTGCGATTGCCTCCAGGGGGTCAAAGGCCCCCAGCACTGTAGTACCAGAGGTGGCACTGACCAGGAATGGCACGGCACCCTGTGGCAAGAATGAAGAGGGAGCCCAAGGCTGAGAACTCATCTGGAGAGCTATCCAGAGCCTGGCGCTGAGCTCTAGAAACTCTTCACAGGCCTGACCTGGGCCCTGGCAACCTTACTATGTGTTACTGCCCCTTTCAATTTGCTAGTGAGGACACTAGGGTTCAGAGGTGTTAAGAAACTTGGCCCCGAGCTGCAACTCCAGAGATAGAATTCAAACCTAGGTCTGTCTAATAGTCTATCTCCAAAGCTTATACTCTTTCAAAAAAGTTGAATGTCTTACTGAAGATCAAAATACTATTTTAAATATTCTAATAGTATAAAATTAACGCAGAAATTGAATTAGTATTAAAAAAACTACTACAAAGAAAAGTGCAGGCCCAGATGGCTTCACTGATGAGTTCTACAAAACATTTAAGAACTGATACCAGCTCTTCATTAACTTACAAAACAAACAGAAGAGGAAGGAACACTTTTGAATTCATCCTATGAAATGAGTTTTACCCAGATACCAAAACTGACAAAATATCACAAGAAAAATATAGAATATATCTCTTCTAAATAAAGACATAAAAATCTACAAAACACTGCTGCTGCTGCTGCTGCTGCTAAGTCGCTTCAGTCGCGTCCGACTCTGTGCGACCCCAGAGACGGCAGCCCACCAGGTTCCCCCGTCCCTGGGATTCTCCAGGCAAGGACACTGGAGTGGGTTGCCATTTCCTTCTCCAATGCATGAAAGTGAAAAGTGAAAGTGAAGTCGCTCAGTCATGTCCGACTCTTAGCGACCCCATGGACTGCAGCCTACCAGGCTCCTCCATCCATGGGATTTTCCAGGAAAGAGTACAAAACACTAGCAAGCCCAAATCAGCAACACAGAAAAAGAATCATATACCATGACAAAGTGGGATTTTTCCCAAGACTGCAAGTTTGGTTTAACATCCAAAAATCAATTAATATAATATATCCTATCAATAAAATAAAGGGAAAAAAAACCCACATCTTAATGTGGTATAGTGATCATCTCAGTGGACATACAAAAACATTTGACAAAATCCTCACAATAAAAACATTCAGGAAAAAAAAAAAAAGGATTTGAAGGGAATGTTCTTAACCTGATAAAGGGCAACTACCAAAAAACCCACAGCTAACATCACACTCAATGGTGAAAGACTGAAAGCCTTCCCCCTAAGACCACGAACAAGATAAGGATGTTCACTCTCCTCTCCTCATATCTATTCAACTCGGTGCTGAGGTTCTAGCAAGGCAATTAGGTTAAAAAAAATTAAAATAAAAAATAAAAGGCATCCAGGGACTTTCCTGGTATTCCAGTGCTTAAGAATCCGCCTTCCAATACAGGGGACATGGGTTCAATCCCTGGCCCAGGAACAAAGATCCCAGATGCCACAGGCAATGAAGTCAGCGCACTGTGACTACTGAGCCCGCTGAGCCCACATGCTCTACAGCTCCTGTGCCACAGCTAGAGAGGAACCTCGAACCACAACAGAGATCTGACACAGCCAAATAAATGAAACAGCGTTAATGCCAATCTTGTCTAGTTTGTGATTAAAGAGAAAATTAAGTTTTTTTTTAATAAGAGGCATCCATATTAAAAAGGAAAATAGCAAATTATCTGTATTTACAGATAACATATTATATCTAGAAAATCCTAAGGAACCCATTAAAAAGACAGAATTAATAAATGAGTTTAACAAATTTGCAGAGTACAAGATCAATATTCAAAAATCAGTTGTATTTTTACACATTAGAAACGAACAATCAAAAATGGGAACAAGAAAATTTCATTTATAAGAACACTGAAAATAACAAAATACTTAGGAATTAATTCAACAAAAGAAATGCAAAACAGATACTGTGAAAACTACAAGGCATTGTTGAAAAGAAATAAAAGAAGACCTAAATAAACAGAGGCATTCCATGTTCATGGATCCACAAATTGAACACATCCCTATCAAAATCCCAACTGGTTTCTTAGCAGAAATTGACAAGCTGAGCCTAAAATTCAAGTGGAAATTTAAGGGACCTAGAAAGCCAAAACCATCCTGACAAAGAACAAAGTTGGAGGACTCACAAACACTGATTTTAAAATTTACTACAAAGCTACATTAAGACAGTGTGGTCAATAGGATAGCCATGCAGATCAATGGAATAGACTGAGAGTCTAGAAATAAATCCTCACACTTAAACACTCTTTGGGTTTTAACAAGGGTGCCAAGACAATTCGCTGGGGAAAAACAGACATTTTCAAAAACTGGTGCTGCACATTGTTTACAATAGCCAAGACATGGAAGCAACCTAAATGTCCATCGACAGAGGAATGGATAAAGAAGATGTGGTACACGTATACAATGGAATATTACTCAGCCATTAAAAGGATGAAATGATGCCACTTGCAACAACATGGATGGACCCAGAGATCGTTATACTGAATGAAGTAAGTCAGACACAGAAGAAGAAATACCCTATGACATCCCTTATACAAGGAATCTAAAAAGAGATGATGCAAATAAACTTACAAAACAGAAAGAGATGCATAGACTTAGAGAACAAACTTATGGTTGCTGGGGATGGGGGAAGGAGGATGACAGAGTTTGGGATGGACATGTGCACACAGCTATATTTACAATGGATAACCAACAAGGACCAACTGAACTCTGCTCAATGCTAAGTGACAGCATGGACAGGAAAGGAGTTTGGGGGAGAATGGATACATGTATCTGTATGGCTAAATCCCTTTGCTATTTACGTGAAACTATCACAGCATTCCAAAGGTTCGTCTAGTCAAGGCTATGGCTTTTCCTGTGGTCATGTATGGATGTGAGAGTTGGACTGTGAAGAAGGCTGAAGTGCCGAAGAATTGATGCTTTTGAACTGTGGTGTTGGAGAAGACTCTTGAGAGTCCCTTGGACTGCAAGGAGATCCAACCAGTCCATTCTGAAGGAGATCAGCCCTGGGATTTCTTTGGAAGGAATGATGCTGAAGCTGAAACTCCAGTACTTTGGCCACCTCATGCAAAGAGTTGACTCATTGGAAAAGACTCTGATGCTGGGAGGGATTGGGGGCAAGAGGAGAAGGGGATGACAGAGGATGAGATGGCTGGATAGTATCACTGACTTGATGGATGTGAGTCTGAGTGAACTCTGGGAGTTGGTGATGGACAGGGAGGCCTGGCGTGCTGCGATTCATGGGGTCGCAAAGAGTCGGACCCGACTGAGCGACTGATCTCATCTGATCTGATCACAGCATTGTTAACTGGCTATATGCCAATACAAAATAAAGTTTAAAAAAAAATGGTGCTGCAACTATTTGCATGTGGCGATATAAACATATTTTTAAAATTTATACTTAAAGTACATAGTTGAGGCATTTTCATGTGCTTTACATACCATTAATTTCAGCCTTATAACAACTCTGATTAGTTCTATATCATGCTCATGTTGCAAAGGAAGAAACTGACACAGATACACTGTAATTTATCTACTGATGAATACTAAAATGTTTTTTAAAATTTTATACTTTGCCCCAGTGCACACAATTCTAAGCACTTTGTAATGAACATTTATAGGCTAATCCTAGTAGTAGGACTCTGAGTCAGTGGATCAGATCAGATCAGATCAGTCGCTCAGTCGGGTCCGACTCTTTGCGACCCCATGAATCGCAGCACACCAGGCCTCCCTGTCCATCACAAACTCCCGGAGTTCACTCAGACTCACGTCCATTGAGTCAGTGATGCCATCCAGCCATCTCATCTTCTGTCGTCCCCTTCTCCTCCTGCCCTCAATCCCTCCCAGCATCAGAGTCTTTTCCAATAAGTCAACTCTTCACATGAGGTGGCCAAAGTACTGGAGTTTCAGCTCCAGCATCATTCCTTCCAAAGAAATCCCAGGGCTGATCTCCTTCAGAATGGACTGGTTGGATCTCCTTGCAGTCCAAGGGACTCTCAAGAGTCTTCTCCAACACCACAGTTCAAAAGCCTCAATTCTTCGGCACTCAGCCTTCTTCACAGTCCAACTCTCACATCCATACATGACCACAGGAAAAACCATAGCCTTGACTAGACGAACCTTTGTTGGCAAAGTAATGTCTCTGCTTTTGAATATGCTATCTAGGTTGGTCATAACTTTCCTTCCAAGGAGTAAGCGTTTTTTAATTTCATGGCTGCAGTCACCATCTGTAGTGATTCTGGAGCCCAGAAAAATAAATTCTGACACTGTTTCCACTGTTTCCCCATCTATTTCCCATGATAGATACATTTAAAAATGGTACAGACAGTGCTGAAATGCCCTCTAAGATGGCTGCAGTATCTCTGTGTCCCCCAGGTGAAGGGGCCTCCACACCTCCCATCACTCCAAGTCCACGCTGCTCGCCCTGCACAGACCCTCCCAACTCACAGAAACCTTCTGTGCTACCCTCCAGGTCCCCAACATCCTCCCTGCAGTGCTCCTTGGGACTCTACTCAGAGACTCAGTTCTGCCCTTGTCCCAGGGTCTGATCCTGCTTGTGGGTCTCAGCAGGACTGGGATCACTCGGGAGGGAGGGATCACTTCAGCCCGCCAGGGAAGACAGGCACAGAGTGCAGGGGGAGGGAGGAGGGGAGCCTTGAGCAGGGCCAGTCAAAGACCCTCCAAGAAAGGAGCAGAGGGGCCCCGCTCCACTGCCCCAGCGCCTTTCACTCACTCACCTCGGCCTTAGCCAAGCTGATCTGCCTCTCCAGATCCTCAGGGATCATTTTCCCTCTAGAAGAGAAAACTGAGTGGGTAGAGAAGTAATAGATTCTCTAGGCTAGGCGGCAGAACTTTCAAGAGCAGGGTAACATGTGGTTAGCAATGCGGAGGCCACAATGTTGATTTTCCCTAAGAGGGGTAAACAGATCTCAGGGGATAGGGCGGAGACTCCAGCAGGCACTGGCAGACAGAAGAGGCAGCTCGGAGGGAAGAGAGCGGGGAGAGAAGTCCGCCAGGGTGTGGGCCCAAGGCCAGAGCTTCTGGCAAGGGGAAGACATGTTGTGCCAGGCTGGGTCTGAGCCACGCAGACAGAAGGACCTTCACCTCTCATCTGCCTTGACCACTCGGACACTGTCGGTGCCAAGTCCCAGAAAAGCGGCTCCTTTCTTGATGGAGTAATGACACTGCGGGGGAAGGAAGAGGGCAGGGAGGGTGGGGAGGAAAGAGACTGGTTAAATGGTTGAGACCCTGTAGACCAGGGCTTCTCAAACATTCACATGCCTACAAATCACCAGTGTGTCTGGTAAAGATGCAGATTCATATTCAGTAGGTCTGCACGGGGGCCAAAGATTCTGCATTTCTAACAAGCTCCCAAGTGATACTGATCTTCCCTGGTGGCTCCGTGGTAAAGAATATGCCTGCATTGCAGGAGACACGGGTTTGATCCCTGCGTGGGAAAGATCCCCTGGAGAAGGAAATGGCAACCCATTCCAGTATTCTTGCCTAAAAAATCCCACGGCCAGAGGAGCCTGGCAGGCTACAGTCCACAGGATTGCAAAGAGTCAGACACAACTTAGTGACTAAACAACAAGAAACAAGAAGTGATAGTGGTGCCACTGGCCCATGGACCACACTCTCAGGAGAAAGGGTGTGGACTGTGCACACTGCTGCTGGATGCCCCTCCGCTACCCCAGACAACAGGCAAGGTGACAAGGGCCCTTACACAGCCCCTCTGATGGAAGGAAGCACATCCACCTATGGGGCAGGCCAGCCTCAGAGAAGGGTCTGGGGAGGCTGAGTCACGGGTCCCGGACTCAGCTGGCTGGACATTAGAATCGGGAGCCCAGGGTAGGCCTGTGCCTCTTCCCACCTCTTTCGATGTGAAGAGGGCCAGGGGCGGCAGTGCCCGGAGGCCCCTCTGTTTGCAGTCTGGGTATCGCTGATAGCGGGCCAGGTTCACTGCATACATGTTGGAGATGGAGCCACCTGTCACAGGGAAGGAAGGGGTGGTGGCGAGAGGGAGTGGCAGTGGGAGCTTGGCAAACTGGAGCTTGGCTCTCCTGATCTCTCCACCCAGAAGCACAAGTGACTGGCTACCGGGCCACGGGTTCCGAGGACTTGACAAATGGCATGCTGGTGACCCAGAATGGCAGGATCTGCAGATCTCCTGATCACCCCTGCTCCTCACCCTGGGCCGATCCAGGAGCCACTCCCACCCCCCGCCAGGACAGCAGGCACCAATCCCATGGACTGTTTGGCAAACACGAGGATACAGGGGACTGGGCAGCTTCTCTCTGCTTTGGCCCAAGCCCAGTTGGAGAAGAAACAAAGGAGAATCACCCCTCCCAGCCAACCCAGAGAAAGAGGATGGCGGGGGAGGAGGAACTCTCGAAAAGGCCCCCTCCTCTTCACATACCAGGGCAGAAGACCCCATCCCCAGAGCTCCAGCCCACCAGGGCCCGGAGTTTCTTCAGCACCTCCTCCTCCATGAGGACAAACACAGGGGCGATTTCGTACGTGTACCTGCCAGGAGAGGGAATGATGAGAGTGGGAAAGAGACTGGGAGGGACTCTCAGAGGAGGTGGAGAGTGTGAGTGAAAGGAAGGGCTGAAGAGACAGCTGGGCTGGTGACAAAGAACCAGGAAAGAAAGAATGAGAAAACACTGGAGCCGGGATACAAGAGAGAGTTTGGGAAAGGAAACCCGAATGGGTAGGAGGGGAAAGACTCTGCCAGGAGAGATTCCCCGAAAAGAGAGGGGGGCAGACACCATTCTCCTATCTTGCTCCCGGGGTCTGTCTCCCGCAAACCCAAATCCTTTGTGGGGTGGAGGGCAGGGGTCCTGGGATGGCTCACTGGCTGGTGTTGAGGCTCTCTGTGACAATGCGCCCGGCCAGGGCATGGGGATCCAACCCTGAGAAGAGCTGGTTGAAGAAACGAGGGTGACCTGGAGAAGGGGGACGCAGGCTCAGAGTGGATCTGGGCACAAATTCCAGACACGCCTCCCCCAAGCCCCACACGCACAGGTCTTCACGCTGTAGCGGATCACGGCCCGGCAGTGCTCCAGGATCTGCTCCTGTGACTCGCCCTCGTGCCGCAGCTCCAAGTCCAGCAGTTGCTTCAGCTCCTCGGGCTCCTTCCACTCACAGACCTAGGAGAGCAGCAGGAGACTCCGGGGGCACCGAGGCACGCAACCAACTGGCTGCTCAAACCACATCTCAACAGACAATAGACACCACAAACTGGCACTCAACACCAGTTTGGAATGTTTTCCACGCAGCACATGAACAAGGATAAATAAACACAGTCTGATCCAGCATGCAATCCCTGAGGCACACAGTGAGGCGGTGATGGGTTCTGGGGAGAAGCCTGGACAGAGGGGGAAATGTCTGAGTCAGGTTTGACGGACAGGAGGAGGAAGAGGGAGCAAAGACCCACCTTCTCGGAGGCACTGGTCCCTTTTCGAATGACCTCATCCACCACAATCCCAAACACGTCCTGGAGCAAGGCTTCTGCAGCCACAGGGTCCCCATCAAGGGAGAGGAGAGGCTGAGAGTCAGCCATCAGGAGAAAATCTGTGAGCAGAGCAGGAGTTATTCCCTACTCAGCCTGTGGACCCCACCCAGACCTAATCTAATGCATTCCTCAACTCCAGAATGGGCCTAAGGCCCAGCCTTCACTGTACAGGTAAGGGCAAGTGAGAGCGTCCAGGGAGAGAGTCGGCAGAGATGGGCGGGAAAGAAAAAGGAGGTTAGTGCTAAGCAGGTAGAATCCAGTGGCCCCTGTTCACCGAAGGCAAAGGTGAGAAGCTTACCTTTCTGCTCTGGTCTCTGTCCAGATAAACTGGAGGCAGGGGACACAGTTGGCTTTTTAGAGTGTTAGGACCAGGGAAGCAGAGGGGGCAAGGTATAGGCAGCAATCACATGACCGTGACATCACTCTCATGACCCTTGCCCTAAAGATTTGGGACAGGGCCAGCAGGTTGAGATAAGTTTCCTGAATAATCGTTAGCTGACACGATGAAGTGAGGAGAGAAGATATAAGGCAGAAACAAGTGCCACCTCCACTTCAGGCTGGAGGGGAGCAGAGAGGAGAACCAGCAGGACATCGGACTTCCCACCGGAACCCAAGGGCCTGGAGAGGGGATGAGAGAGGGCTGCTCGGCTAAGAGATAAGAGCGGGGAGTGGGGCAGAGGCAGGAAACTGCAGCAGCTGACCCTAGAGGCTGAGGTGGGGAGCGACCTGAACAAGACTAGGGAGGTAAAATGGTTTAGGCAGGCCTCAGAGGTGGCTCAACGGGTAAAGAATCCGCCTGCACTGCTGAAGACCTGGGTTCAATCCCTGGGTTGGGAAGATCCCTTGGAGAAGGGAATGCCTAACCACTCCAATATTTTGGCCTGAAGAATTCCATGGACTCTACAGTCCATGGGGTGGAAAAGAGTTGGACACAACTGAGCAACTTTCACTTTCAGAGACCAATCTCTTTGCATCCCAACCCCTGGAGTCTTCTCAGAACTGTCCTGATTTCTAAAGCCCTCTCCTTTGAAGAGGAGGAAGAAAGACGGTCACACTGAGGGTAGCAGTGCGATAAACAAGTAGAGTCCTGTGCCTTGCAGGCTGAGCCGCTCAAGAAACAGGGAGTGGCTGTCTAAAGTAAGCACCAACTGTGCTCACACCAGGGTGCGGGTGGAGGCGGCACCATCTAGATGCTGACCCCCAGCGCCACTCAGGAGAAGAGGAGAGGGATGAAGGCTGAAGACAGGGGAAGATCTGCAGGGGAACTGGGGCTGTGTCTTGAAGGAATAGGAGGCATGCAGGGCCAGGGGAGGAAGGCCACGAGCTGACACTGGGGGTGAGTGTGGTTGATTCTCGGGTCCGTGAAGGCACCTGGCCACTGGAAAGATCTGCAAGGACATGATGGAGAGAAAGGCGAGGGGGGCAGGGCTGCACGAGTTATGGACAGCCTTGAGTACCAGCCAGGCCAGGAATCTAGATTTTATCTGCAGAAAATGGAAAGCCGTTGAAAGATTTCGTGGTGAGTTAACATGATGAAAATGACACGCTCAGAAGACCAGCGTATGGCAGCCGGACGAGGAAGAATGAACAGGCCATTGGTGTGAGCCAGGAAAGAGGTGACCCACGTGTGAACAAGGGAGATGTGGGTAGGAAAGGACAGGCAGAGGAGCATGCAGGCTTAACCACTTGCCGGTTTACGCTCAGTTCAACACTTACGGAATCTACATTGGAGGGGAGGGAAGGGTCAAAGATGACCCTGGGGCTTTAAGCCCCAGGAAAAAGAACAGTGCCCCTAAGAAAAACAGGGATGCGCAAAGCGGAAGCTAGATGGAAAGCAAAATTGTTATTTCTTGGAAATACCCAACCAAGTGGAGGAGACTGGGGCTACAAACACTCATTTGGGAGGAAGTCAGGTCCAGTGCTCTGATGAGATGTGAGAGAAAAGCACCCTTGGGACCTGGGGTATAACCGAAGCCTGGTGATAGGCTCCATTCCCCCAGGGGAGAGAATGCTCAGAGACATGGCCAGGGAGAGAGGGGCAAAACCAAGGCCTAGGGAACCCCCAAATGAGGAGGTAAGAAGATCCAGAAAACATGGAAAGGAGGAATCAACCTCAAAGTGGACTGATCTGACACAATCCATTGTCAGAAGCCACTGGACCCCAAGGAACCAGCTTAGACTTCTCCCCAGTAGATTGGGTTTGGGGAAACCAGAGGAGCAGGCCAGCCTTGAGAACGAGACTCGATCCCTCATCAGCGCTCACTCTGGCTCCCCTGACGGGGCATTTCAGGTGCAGAGGCTGGTAAAAATAGGCCCCATAGAAGTATTCACCACATGCCTCACTCTGAACTTAACATGCATCAGTCTAACCTTCACAGTCATTGAGGGTAAGCTTATGACCCACATTTAAAGATGAGGAAATGCGGCAGGGGAGGGATAAATTGTGAGGTTGGGACTGACATATACATACTACTATATACAAAATAGATAACCAACAATAACCTTCTGCATAGCACAGAGAACTCTATTCATACTCTCTAACGGCCTACATGGGAAAAAGAATCCTATTTTTTAAAAAAAGAGTGAATATATATTTATGTGTATAAGATTCACTTCTGAATCTTATACACATATATAAGATTCACACCTGAAACTAGGGCTTCCCTGGTGGCTCAGATGGTAAAGAATCTGCCTGCGATGCAGGAGACCTGGGTTCGATTCCTGGGTGGGGAATATCCCTTGGAGAAGGGAATGGCAACCCACTCCAGTATTCTTGCCTGGAGAACTGGAAGAAAAGCTATGACAAACCTAGAGAGCATATTAAAAAGCAAAGATATTACTTTATCAGCAAAGGTCCATCTAGTTACAGCTATGATTTTTCCAGGAGTCAAGTATGGATGTGAGAACTGGACCATAAAGAAAGCTGAGTGCTGAAAAATTGATGCTTTTTAACTGTGGTGTTGGAGAAGACTCTTCAGAGTCCCTTGGACTGCAAGGAGATCCAACCAGTCCATCCTAAAGGAGATCAGTCCTGAATATTCATTGGAAGGACTGATGCTGAAGCTGAAGCTCCAGTACTTTGGCCACCTGATGGGAAGAATTGACTTACTGGAAAAGACCCTGATTCTGGGAAAGACTGAAGGCAGGAGGAGAAGGGGACGACAGAGGATGAGATGATTGGATGGCATCATCGATGGACATGAGCTTGAGCAAGCTCCGGGAGCTGGTGACAGACACGGAAACCTGGTGTGCTGCAGTCCATGGGGTCGCAAAGAGTCGGACATGACTGAATGAACCGAACATCCGAAACTAACACAACATTATAAACAAACTACACTCCAATAAAAAAATTTTATTAAAAAATGAGGTAACAGATTTCAGAGACAGTATGGACATAACCTGTCCAGGTCACACAGCCAGCATGTGTCTTGAGTTGGCTCTGGACTTTGAAGCCCCCATCCTAATTTGCCATGCTCCACAGCCTCACACAGGGCTCCCT
>NW_011494955.1:6741096-6752271 GCF_000754665.1 Bison bison bison
TTTGATCAGCTCAAGCCATTGGATATGGCAAGCAGGCCAGTAGGGCAAAAAACAGGCTGCAAGGAGGGAACGACTGGTGAAGAAAGGGAGACCCCAGCCTGGACGGGGGCTCTTTCCAAAGCTCTGAAGAGAGGTCTGCATGGAAGACGTGGCTGTCCACCTGGCCCCTTCTGTATCCATCTGACCAAAGTTACTGCTCAGAAATGAAAGGTGGGGGCTTCCCTGGTGATTCAGTGGTAAAGAATCTGCCTGCCAATGCAGGAGACACTGGTTTGATCCCTGATCCAGGAAGATTCCACATGCCTCAGAGCAACGAAGCCCATGTGCCACAACCACTGAGCCTGGGCTTCAGAGCCCAGGAACTGCAACTGAGGAAGCCGCGTGCGCTAGAGCCTGTGCTCTGCAACAAGCGAAGCCACTGCAATGAGAAGCCCAAGCGCTGCAACAAGAGAGCAGCCCTCGCTTGCTGCAACTAGACAAAAGCCTGCACCACAATGAAGACCCAGCACGGTCAAAAATAAAAATAAATTTAAAAAATAGCTTGTAAGAAAGAAACAAAAGGTGAGGGCTCTGAACGCCCAGTTTCCTCCAGGGGTAATGGGAAGATGAGGCATCCGTGCCCTCACACTCCGTACAGAATCCTGTCTTGGGGAAGTGAGGAAGGGAACAGCCCTTGCCCACACACAGTCTTCTTTTTAAAAAGCAATGGTGGGAAGAAGTGGTGAAGCAAGAGGGACATTAACCCCTAAAATAGAATAACAAAGCCAAGAAACAAGAATACACTTAGGGAGGGCGCTTTCACCCCTGGCTGAGAAGATGCTGCAAGGGCCAAGTAGGGTTCATTTGGAAACTGACAAGTTTTTCTGACTTCACAGGATCTCCAGTTCATAAATTCCTCCAACCATCGACTCGTTTGTATCTTTCTTCCCTTTATTTACACAGCCCGGGGTGCACAGTCCGCTGCTTCAACCACCCTTTGTCCAAAATCCTCAACTCCCTAGCCCTAATGTCCTTCCACCGAACTCACCTGGCAGGATCCCACTCCAGCTGGCCAGTCCTTCTCTTACCAAATCCACCCGGACTGTGGATTCTGCTAGTGAAAAACCACCTAAACATTCAAATTGGTTTTGCTATAAATTCATGGTCTCTGTGCTCATTCCAATTAAACATGGCAGATTAAACACATATGTTTACCACTACTCCTTCCTGAAACCCCACTAAAATTACATCAGTGGAATTTTAAATCCTGAAGAATAAAACAGAGACAGGAGGTGAGAGATGTCAATAACTGTAGAGGAGAGAAAGCAGATGAGAAGTGGTAACTGGTTCAGCGAATAACAGAAAGTCAAAGTCAGTCTATCTGTAGGGGGCTATGCCAGAGGGATATAAACTGATTATTAGGGCAAAGGCCCAGAAAGGCTTAGGAATTTACAACGTTAGGTATCCTGGAAGACAGGACGGAGAAGCACAACTAAAAACATGAAAATTAGATGAAAATTTCTAAAAGGAACATTTAGACCCTCACTCTCCTCCCCTGCCCATTCAGCCAAGTGACTCCCCTCTCCTCCACCAGATTCCAAAGAAGCTGGAAGTAGAGAAACTGAAAGTCTGGGACTTAAGGATGTCAAGCACAGCAGGAGGTGAGGACGAAGCACTGTAAGGAAAAGATTAGGAGGAAATAACCTATGGAGTCAACTCCTTTCTCCCAACCAATGATCAGAGTCAGCGGCCAGAGGTAAAGCTTCCAGGAGACTACAGCGTTCCCTCTCTGGAGACACTGACCTCAATGAGACTCTTCAGTCCTTGACCAATCACCTAGTCCATGATGCTCACAACCCAATGAATACATCCTACATGCACTTGGGCCTTCAGTATGCCTTAGTGCCTCACTCTTAAATGAAAGCAGACAGTCCGGGACCACAGGACATTTGAGGAAAGCCCCTAATGTGAACCACAGAAGCAAAAACAGAGAAACTGGCATTTGGTAGAAGAGGAGAAACACAGGAAGCAGAAGGAAACGGAAGATACTGAATCCACTAAGAAAAATAGACTGCTACACAGAGAAGCAGAAGCTCTAGAGTTTTAAAACTATGACAACTGAAATGACAAGGTCAAGAAAATCACACAGCAGATAAAATATAAAGAGATGGGCAGTAAAAGAGAAAAGAACTTTAGAAAAGATCACTCCAAAAGTCTCAAGAGTCAACTAACAGAAGTTACAGAAAGAGAAGGGGCGGGGGGAAAAAGGAGGAAAACAATAAAAATTTAAAAAAAGAAAAACTTTATAGAACCGAAGGATAGACCAAAAAGATCCACTGAATGACCAACAGAAAGACAGATTATAATACTGTTTCAGAACAACGGAGGATCCAAAGACTTCCAGAGACAAGACTAAACAAACACACCAAAGCAGGTCATGGACAAAGGACAGAGAATCAGACCACGTCAAATTTTGCCCAACGCAGGAGAGAGGTGAAGGGAATTCCCAGGACTGTAACGAGGGTAGTGACCATCTTCAGAGGCAAAAAGCAGCAGTGACCCTACTTGACTGAACACACAGCACTGCCTGGAACATTACTATTCTGCTATTGACAGCTCTACCTCCAGTCTCTGGAGCTATTATTTCAAAATTTTCCACACCTCTCAAATGACTGACCCATCAATCTTCTCCGTTTCCCTCTCACTTCAAATTTCTCATAGCAAATAAAAAGCCATTCAAACTCACTCTTTCTGTCACCTGCACTCTGGAGCCCTTCTTTTCTTTAGTATTTATTCAGTGTCTGGTATATACATTCCAGACTTCCCTGGTGGCTCAGCAGTAAAGAATCCCCCTGCTAATGCAAGAGCCGCAGGAGATGTGGGTTTGATCCCTGGGTCGGAAAGATCCCCTGGAGAAGGAAACGGCAACTCACTGCAGTATGCTTGCCTGGGAAAATCCCATGGACAGAGGACCCTGGCAGGCTGAGGTCCATAGGGTCACACAGAGTCAGACATGACTGAGCGACTGAACACACACACACACACACACACACACACACACACACACACTTTACATTTAACTTTTTGAGGAACTGCTGACATGTTTTCTAAAGTAGCTACGCTATTTTATATTGCCACGAGGGTTTGCATTTCTCCGCAAACTTGCCAGACTTGTTATTGTCTGTCTTTTTGACTACTGCTAAGTCACTTCAGTCGTGTCCGACTCTGTGCGACCCCATAGACGGCAGCCCACCAGGTTCCCCCGTCCCTGGGATTCTCCAGGCAAGAACACTGGAGTGGGGTGCCATTTCCTTCTCCAATGCATGAAAGTGAAAAGTAAAAGTGAAGTCGCTCAGTCATGTCCGACTCTTAGCGACCCCATGGACTGCAGCCTACCAGGCTCCTCCGTCCATGGGATTTTCCAGGCAAGAGTACTGGAGTGGGGTGCCATTGCCTTCTCCGCTTTTTGACTACAGCCACCTGCATTTGTAACCTCAGTAAGCATTGCCAACATCCATGAAGTGATACCAAATGTATGAAAGAGCCTGTGTTCTCAGCCTCAGTTAAGAGTGTGCTGTCAAACTTCTGAATTTTTTAAACTGTAGAAGTAAAAATTACCTTAATATAGTTTTAGTGGAACTCCTGTATTAGTTTCGCTGTGATAAATAATGGATTCAGAACTCCACTGCCCTGAGACCTCCTTGGCAGTCCAGGGGTTAAGACTTGGTGCTCCCACTGCAGGCGTGCCCTGGTTGGGGAACTAAAATCCCCCAGGCCTCATGGCACAGCAAAAAGAACAAACAAACACTGCTTTACCACAGAGATTTATTTCTCTTTCATGGCTTACACTGGATTAGCTATAGCTCTGATTCATGTACCTTTATTCCAACACCCAGGCTGAAGGAACAGCCCTTACTGGGGACACAACATTCTCACTGCAGAGAGGAAAAAAGCAAAAGGCAGAGAACACCATGCACCAACTCCCAAAACTTCAGCTCAGACCTGGCACGTGGCACATCTGGTCAAATCCAGTTGACCAAAACAAGCCCCGGGGTGAGTGGGGTAAGGATGTGTAATCCTCCCAGAAGTAGGCACTGCAAAGCGCGGGGCGATGGTTGACAAACCTCACAACTAGCCCCAGGCCCTTAGGATTTTGCATTGTTTCCCCTTAGCCCAGATAGCCCACCTTACTCATCTGCTTTACCAACCTGGCCCTGTAGACGTCTGAGTTGGAACCACTGATCTAAAGACTTTCTCTCCTCTTCCTTCATGGATACCCTCTTGATTACCCCCTCCTATTTCTTCAACTCTCCTTCCCACTACCTCTTTATCACAGCATTTTAAATTGTCTAAACCTCTCACGTGTTCCCAACTCCAGCTACCTCCTCTTCTCAACCAACCTTCTTAAAACAGTTAGCTCCACTCCATTTCTTTCCTCTCACACTTTCCTGAGCCCACTACCATGCAGCTTCCACCTTCAAGGCCACCAAGAATGTCCCTGCATCCAAATCTAACGGATACATATCATCTTTATCCTACTTGACCCCTCTGGGGCCATTAGATACCGTTTGCATTCCATCTTGAAATATTTACTTTCACTGGCTTGCATGTGACTACTCCTGAGCATTCCCTTAGTTCTCTTTGCCCCTTCACCTTCCTCTGGCCCTCCCTTGAGAGCCGCTCAGGGTTCTACTCCAGGACCTCTTTCATTTGTGTTCTGCACCTCTCCCTGGACACTCATCTACTCCCAGGGCTACAGGCTGGTGACTCCTTCATCCAAGAGCTCTCTCACCAGCCCAGATCCACGATGCCACCTGCCTAATGTGGAAGTCTCACAGGACTTCACACTCAAATGGTCCAAAAGTGGACTCGTTATCGGCCTTCTCAAATCTTCTCTTGTCCTCGAGTTCCCTGGTTACATGAATGGTATCATCTTCTGAAACCTAAACTCCAACTGAGCGCCTCCCTCCTCCTCCTTGTTGATTTTTTTTACTTTTTATTTAAAAATCTTCAAAGGTTACTTTGTCTTTCTCTCTCATTCAAAACATCAGCACAACACTAAAACCTGGATAAAGCTTTTTCTTCTGGGTAATGTTGTAAAATTCTTTTCCTTAAAAGCACTTTAAAAAGAAGTGGTAACTTTACAGCAGAGAAACCTGATGAATATCAACTTACCCAAGTAATTGAGGATAACGTCACCAATTGTGGGGCAGACAGTCATTGTGGGTCTCCTGACATGAGGGATGGAAAAGCTCTCAGCATCACTGCTGCCAAAAATGCACCATCTGAATTTAACTATGAGGAAACATATCTAAATTGAGGATCATTCTACAAAACAACGTAGCCTGTAATCTTCAAAAATGTCAGTATCATGAAAATCAAAGAAAAACTAAGGAGCTGTTCCAGATTGAAGGAAAATAGAGACATTACACGGAGAAGGCAATGGCAAGCCACTCCAGTACTCTTGCCTAGAAAAATCCCATGGATGGAGGAGCCTGGTGGGCTGCAGTCCATGGGGTCGCTACAAGTCGGATGTGACTGAGCGACTTCACTTTCACTTTTCACTTTCATGCACTGGAGAAGGAAATGGCACCCCACTCCAGTGTTCTTGCCTGGAGAATCCCAGGGACAGCACAGCCTGGTGGGCTGCCGTCTATGGGGTCCCACAGAGTTGGACATGACTGAAGCAACTTATCAGCAGCAGCAGCAGAGACATTACAACCAAAAGGAACACATGATCTTAAATGGGTTCCTGGATAAGGAAGAAAAAGAAACTGCTGTAAAGAAAGTCACTGGAAGAACTGGTGGAATCTGTGAATGGCTTGATCTCTGCATTGCAGTTATGGAAGAGAATGTTCTTATTCTTTGGAAACATATGCTGAAACATTTAGCAGCAAAGGAGCATAGTATATGCACTTTCTCTCAGTTTATAAAACAATACTATGTGTACACACCTACAAGTGTTTTTTTAAATATAAGAGCTTTATTGAGATATGATTCACATACCACAAAGTTCACCCTTTTCAAATGTACAATTCAGTACTTTTTAGTATAGTCACAAAGTTGTGCATGGATCACACTATCAAGAACATTGTCATCATCCCCAAAAGAAACCCCCTATCTATTAGCAGTTACTCCCCATGCATTTTTTTAAAAAACTGGAGAAGTCTTTAAAATATTAACTGTGGTTATTTCTAGGTATTGGGATTATAGACAATTTTTCATTTTCTTATTTATGTACTTCTATATTTTTATAATTTTCTGTGATTATTCCATTGACTTACGTAATTAAAGATTATTTTTAAGCAACATGAAAAAAGGAATGAAGGGGCAACAAAAATTCCAAACTGTATACCAGGCTCAAGCAATGACCCCATTACATCGTGTGGTTTCCTAACTCCTAAAATTCACTCCCATCTAAAAGGTCTACCAGGTGACCAACGTAGCCAATACCGCTCATTTCTACTATGCAGCCCAACTGGCTCTGAGAGAGGAACGGGTTCAGCTAGTTCAACAGCGACTGAGTATCTGCTGCCTGGCACTGCCCCAGATACTGTGTGTCTGCTTTGCTCACTTCAGCTAACAAGTCACGAGGGAGGCCAGTGCGTAAAATTAAGGCACGCTCGCTCCCTAGAGAAAGGGAAGGCTGGTTAACTCCACTCAATTGGCCCAGGGCAGCCTTCAAAGAGAAAACACTCCGACCCTCCTTAAGGTGATAGAGAGCTGACGCAGGAAAAGACTAATCTGAAAAGACCAATCTAATCAGTAATCATTAAAACACAACTTGAAAAAGTGATGGGGTGGGCCTGAAGGTAGGGTGTACCAAGGAAGCTGAGGAAGGCTGCCCAGGAGGAAGCCTGCAGGAGGGCAAAGGGATTAGGGCACGTGCTTCTTAAAGCACTTTCAGTCAGGTTTATTTATTGTTAGAAGGTGAAAACACTGACCTCTGTCTACCTATTACTCCACTGACTCCACCCCCACGTTAATAGTGGTTCCGTTCCTGTGTGTACAGTGTCTTCTGCCCTTCTGAAAGACTGTAAATTCCTGGGCGGGGAGAGGTCTAAGTCTTATGCTTCCTTACATAAACCATGCGTGCATGCATGCTTAGTCGTGTCCAACTCTGCAACCCCAAGGACTGTAGCCCACCAGGCTCCTCTGTCCATGGTAGTTCTCCAGGCAAGAATATTGGAGGGGGTTGCCATTTCCTTCTCCAGGGGATCTTCCCAACTCAGGGATCAAACCTGTATCTCTTGCATCTCTTGCATTGGCGGGCAAATTCTTTACCACTGCGCCACCTGGGAAGCCCTTTAAATAAAGCACCAAATACAAAATAAGCATTCAGGAAAATATTTGTCTTCATCTTTCCCACTCTTCTCTTCCTTCTGCCAAGTAGTAGTAGTGGGAAAGATGAAAATTAATACTTTTCCTGAATGCCTATTTTCTATTTGGTGCTTTACTTAAGGATAAGACTTAGACCTCTCTCCCCTCACCCAGGAATTTACAATCTAGAAGGGGAGAAAACACTACACACAAGACCTGGAGCCATCACTAATGTGGGTGTTGAGTCGGCAAGGTAATAGGTAGACAGCAGCACAGATGTCTCTTGCACAAACTTGAATAAACTGTTTCCAGGTTCTGAAAAATGTTTCACTTCACTTACATATGATGTGTATAAACCAAAAACCAGTATTAATGATACTTCAGAAGATATGCAAAGGGTTTTTTCTTTCTTCTTAAAGACTTTTCACCTATGGGCTTCACAGGAGCGCTAGAATTAGCCTGACTCTCATCTTCAAGTCAAGGACTCTTGCACCAGACAGAGTGAAATTAATTTGTCCAAGATGACAAAGGTGACATCTAGGCGAGGACCTTTCCTGCTACATCACCAGTCCCTTTTAAATCTGGCATTTCTCACGACTTCTCACCACACACAAAAATAAACTGCAGCTGAGGTAAAGGCGTAAAACAGAAAATATACAACTCTAAGAATACCAGAAGGAAATACAGGGAAATATTTTTATAATATTGAGGTAGCATTTCACAAAAACCCCAAAACCACAGGCAGATTTAACTACATAAAACTTTAAAAATTCTGTTTAAAGAAAGACACATTAAAGTGGTTAAAGATGATTCATGCCTTTACTTCCCCTGCCCCATCATCGTTTTACCTATTCACTGTTTTCCAAAATGGTCTTTGCTCTCTTCCAATTATTCCTTTCCTTACAAATTTAAAAGTCACTTCAAGTTCCATGCAAAGTCCTGTTTTAATAATAATTTAACTTAATCTAAAGCAAAAACTTTGTCTCTATAATATTAAGTCTTCCTATTCACAGACATGATAAAACTCCACCTAATCAAGCATTTGGGGAAGTTCCTGGTGGACTAGTGAGTGCTTTGCCCTGGTCCAGGTTCAATCCCGGGTCAGGTAACTAAGATCCCACAAGCCATGAGGCACGGTCAAAAATCATAATAATCAAGCCCTTTTTGTCTTCCACTAAAATAATCTGATTTTAACACATAACTTGCCAATTTCCTGTTAAATTTATGTCTACAAATGTAAACTTTTTTATTGTGAATGATATCTTTCTACGATATTTTTATGGTTGATTATTGTTCTCGTATTTTATTTATATAAGTTGTTTGTTAATCATACATCTGGCGATGCAGCTGAACTCACTGGCTTTAGTATTTTGTCAATTTGATTCTCTTTGTGAATGGATAGATCATGTGAAAATACTGAATATAAAAATATGAAAATTGGAGTTTCCTGGTGGTCCAGTGGTTAAGAATCGCCTGCCAATGCAGGGGGCAGGAGTCCTATCCCTGCTCCAGGAAGACTCCACATGCTGTGGGGCAACGAAGCCCGTACACTGCAACTACTGAAGCCCACACACCCTAGAGTCCACACTCTGAAACGAGAAGCTGTTGCAATGAGAAACCCAGGCACTGCAACTAAAGAAAGCCCACTTGCAGAAACGAAGACCCAGCGCAGCCAAAAATAAATAAATACTAATAATGACTTTTGGATGGCCAGGATCTCTAATAGAATATTAGTGTTGATTGTAAACATTCTTTTCTTGTAACTATTTTCATAGAAATGTTTCAAATATTTTCCCACAAAACACAACTTCCACTCTAAAAAAAAGTTCAAAGATAAATGAAAAATAAGAGAAAAAAATTTTAAAAGCATATGACAAATGAAAAGTTAGTGTAACATGGAGATTTCTACCAATCAATACAAAGTAGACAAACGATCTACTTTTTCCTTAACAGGCAAGAGATGTGAATAGGCAGTTTACAAAAACAATTAAATGGTTAAAAAGCAACAAGAGATGCTCAACTTCACTATTAATGATATGCAAATTAAAATAATAAAATTACTATTTTTTACCTGTCAAGTTGGCAACTGTATAAAAAATTCATAGCATCCAGTATTGCCAAGATTGCAGGAACTGGGGACTTTTACACATGGCTCTGAATGTGTAAACTGTTACAAACCCCTGAAATTCAATTTCACAGGACCTATTAAAATTTTAAATGCCCATTTCCTACCTATAAATCTATAAAAACAAAAGGATCACTATAAGGATGTTCATACAGCATGGTTTATAAAACAAAAAAACTGAAACTAACCTGAATGTTCATTGAGGATGGGCCTAGACAAACTAAAATACAAATTGCTGGAATACTGAAACAATTTTTAAAATGTGAAACTGCTTAGAAGATGTGTAAAACACTTTTGTCTGGTCCACTGTGGTGCTCAAAAACAAATTCTGGAGGAAAAAAAAAAAGTTTTTATGAACATAGGAAGAAGCCTGGTTGTATATACAACAAACTGATAAAAGTGACTACCTTCAGATGGCAACATTTTTTTTGCTTTTAATTTTTTTGTGCTGTGTGGACTTATTAAAATAAGCATGAGCTATTTTTTTAAAGTATTTATTGGCTGAATCAGGTGTTAGTTGCAGCAGCCCTCTAGGGAGTTGCAGCACACGGGCTTAACTGCCCAATGGCATGTGGAATCTTAGTTCCTCCACCAAGCATGGAACGCCCATCCTACCCCCTCCCCATTATAACGGGGATTCGTAATCAGTGGACCACCAAAGAAGTCCCTGAGCTATTTTTTTTCTTAATTAAAGATTTATTTCTGATAATCTCACTCAATTTTATCTGTTCTATGATGATCTTAAGACCACAAAGATTTGCTGTCAATTGGTAAAAAAAATGAAGTGCTCACAGAAACGAAATCTATGTACATAAAGTGGCTGGAAATTGTCTTCATTCATAAACAAAGCTTTTTTTTATTTATTTAGGCATCTCCGTTAATTCCCCTACACTCACAACCTGACAGCACCTAAATAAAATGGACATTTCCTTCCATCAAGTGCATTAATGCATAGTCCATCTCTAGCAGAAAGTGAAAGTGTTAGTCCCGCAGTCGCATCCAACTCTCTGCAATCCCATGGACTGTGGCCCGCCAGGCTCCTCCATCCGTGGAACTATCCAGGTAAGAATAATGGAGTGGGTTCCCATTTCCTTCTTCAGGCGATCTTCCCAACCCAGGGACTGAACCCAGGTCTTCTGCATTGCAGGCAGAATTTTTTTACCCTCTGAGTCACTGGGGAAGCCCATCTTTAGCAGGAAAGTTGGGAACAGAATTTAAAGAAAGGCTGGAGTTTTCCTAATGTAGCTGGGCCAACAGGCCACCCTGCATTGCCAAATCTCCAATGAGACCACAGTTTCCTACTGAGGAGAGCCCTATGCCTTTTCGGGGAGAAAGCCAAAGTTAGATGCTGGATGGTCTAGAAATAAAGGCGGAAGCACTATGAAGAAATAAAAAACTCAACATTCAAAAAACTAAGATCATGGCATCCGGTCCCATTACTTCATGGCCAACAGATGGGGAAACAATGGAAATAGTGACAGACTTTATTTTCTTGGGCTCCAAAATCACTGCAGATGGTGACTAGAGCCATGAAATTAAAAGACGTTTGCTTCCTGGAAGAAAAGCTATAACCAATCTGGTATTAAAAAGCAGAGACATTACTTTGCCAACAAAGATCCGTCTAGTCAAAGCTATGGTTTTTCCAGTAGTCATGTACAGCTGTAAGAGCTGAACCATAAAGAAGGCTGAGCGCTGAAGAATTGATGCTTTTGAACTGTAGTGTTGGAGAAGACTCTTGAGAGTCCCTTGGA
>NW_011494955.1:6752371-6753635 GCF_000754665.1 Bison bison bison
AGAGCTGAACCATAAAGAAGGCTGAGCGCTGAAGAATTGATGCTTTTGAACTGTAGTGTTGGAGAAGACTCTTGAGAGTCCCTTGGACTGCAAGGGGATCCAACCCGTCAACTCTAAAGGATATCAAGCCTGAATATTCATTGCAGGGACTGATGCTGAAGCTCCAGTATATCTGAGGCGAAGAGCCGACTCTAGAAAAGACACTGATGCTGGGAAAGACTGAAGGCAGAAAGGGACGACAGATGAGATGGTTGGACGGTATCACGGACTCAACAGACATGAGTCTGAGCAAGCTCTGCGAGACAGTGAAGGACAGGAAGCCTGGCGTGCTTTAAGTCCATGGGGTCCCAAAGAGTCGGACACGACTGAGCTACTGAACAACAACCGGAGAGTCCTATGCGTTTTCGGAGGTGAGGCAGCCAATATTACATACTGGACGGTCTAGAAATAAAGGCGGAAGTGGTATGAGGAAATCAAAGACTTCGGAGTGCGATTAATATGCCAGGGAATCCTTTCTCAGACTGGAGTTGAGTGTACTCAGCAAGATAGTGCAAAAAACTTCCCTCCCAGCTGACGGGCGGCCCTCGGAATCTGCAGATCTGCGCCTGATGGAAAAGCTCGGGTAAAGATGATCTCGACAGAGCTACGTGAAAGGCCTGGTACTAACTATTCTGGCACTATTTGGGGCTCCAGACTCATAAGCGACAGGGAGAACATCTGCGAGAAAGGGAAAGTGATGACGCTTCTTCAAGGAATCCTAACAAACTCACCTAGCAAAACCCTCAACAAACACTCGGCATACCAACATTTCAGGGCCTTCTTTCCTGCCCTGAATAAAGATGGCCGCGGGGGCGCGTCCGCAACACGGCGCACGCGCCGTACCGCCGGTCGGCCCTTTTCCCGTCCTTCTGCGCGCCGTCGGCACTGCCCACTCACCAGCTGCACTCCCTCGGTGCGCCCTCAGCCTCACCCCTTTTCTGTCTGCCCCCGCCCGGAAGTGGATAGTGCTGCACAGAGGAGAGGACGGAGGGGGAGGGGAAGTGCTTCCGGGGAAAGGGGCCCCTGGTTGGTGTTTGTAAACTTGCCTCGGTCCCGGTGGGGGCAGCGGCGGCCACGGGGCTGGCACGGAGTGCTGCGGCCTGGAGGAGGCGCCGCGCAGCGGGGGAGACAGCGGGAGGCCGCGCCTGGCAGGTAAGAGCACGCCCCAGGGAGCGCAGCGTTGTGGAGGCAGGCGGCAGCGCTCCAGCAGCTCGCAGGCCGTGGG
>NW_011494955.1:6753801-6759957 GCF_000754665.1 Bison bison bison
GGCTGGCTGGCTGGCTGGAGGGAGGGAGGGAAGATGGGAGGGAACGCGCAGCGTCGGGCTTCGCCTCCTTGTCTTCCACCTCCGCAGCGAGTTTACGTACCTTGGGGCGGTCTCGGAGAATGCACACGTGTGGGCCGGCCTGGGCTTGTACTGCTGGTCCGGTTTCTGCCTGCTGCTGAAGCGCCCAGCGTTAACCCCTGAGCTTTTCTCTACCCCACTTCGGGTCGCCTTGATAGAGTGCGAGCTTCGTGGGCCAGCCCACTGGACACAAAAGCCCTAGAGAGCCTCCGCCTCCTCCTTCCAGTCCTAAGTTGGCAAATCCTAGCAGTTGGCCTGCTGCAGTGCCTCCACTAGAGGCCGAAGTTACTTTTACTCCTGTCGAGGGCCTGGAGACCAGTTTCTTCTCATGACCTAGAAAGAGAACTCTGATGTCTTCGTTTAGAGTTGCACAGAGAGCACCTGGCAAAATAGTTCAGCCCACTCAAGGTTGTATGGCCTGAGAATGTTGCACCTAACAGCTCCATTTCCCTTTCTGGTTTCAGGTTTCTGAAACAAATCGTGAATTTCATTCAGAGAATTCAGCTGGAAAACTGAGACTGGCAGCCTTTTTCTTCAGACAATAGGCAGGAGCCGAGCAGAGACCAGGGATTCTTGGAACATCTATCTTTACTTTGGAGGACACTAAATTCTGTTTGAAGACAAAGGCATTTCAGTATGGCAGCAGGACTGAAGGGACACGAAAGAGTTGTTACAGTGGTTTGGTGACAGTTCTTCAAACAACAGTGTCTTAAGGAAAGGTGGAGCAAGAAACTCGAACTTTTGAGTTGCATTAAGTGAGAAATCAGCATGGCTCAGGTAAAAAGCTCTAGAGTCCTCCTCCTTCAAGATCACTGGGAAGCGTGTTTGCAGTTTCACTCTTGAATGCTGCCTTAGTCAACATATTGACCAACCCAGTGAGCCAAGCTCTGTATTAAACACCAGGGGGAGATCTAGAGGAAGGAAAGGAGACAGGCCACAGCCCCTGCCTTCAGGGAGCTTCCAGTCAAATGAAGGAGGTAGGCTATACTGCATCACAGGCCTTGATGGGACATTTACAAAGCAACATGTACTCAGTTTACACTTGGTACAGTAACTTTTGAGGGGCATGAGGGAGTAAACAGTCTGGTGAATGCTTCATTTGTTTTTTTTTTCAACAGGAATTTATTGAGCTCCTGTTACATGCAAGGCATTGTGCTGGGGATACAAAGATGAATAAAATTGACCCTGACCCCAGCAGGCTTCCAGGCTAGTTGGGTTGGGGTTGGGGGAGATGAAGAGACAATCTGTTATTTGTCTTTATATACACAACACTGCGTGGTGGCTGGCTAGTAGTACAGACTCAATGAGTCTGTTGATTGAAGGAATATGCAATAATAGAGGTATGTACACCGTAGAGGAGGGAATGAGCCTTTTGCCTGGATGAAAAAAGAAGTTGAAGCTGGAAGGATGCATAGGATTTTGCTAGATAAACAAGTAGAACAGGGCGTTAAGACAAGGACAACTGCCTGGGCAGAGACTTAGAGTCCTGGGAGGATGTGGTGAGCTGGGGAGTACTGCGGGCAGTTTGCTAGTTACGGAGGAAAGGATTGGGGTGCGGGGTGGATGGCTAAAGACAGGAGATAGTGATAGACGGCCACGTTAGGGTGAGGGAGTTGTTTCCTGGAGAAGTAGGCTGAGTGTGACTGAAGGGTTTTTATCCCTTACTGGGGAATTAAACTGTATTCCATAAGGAATGGGGACTCTCTGAAGAGTGTTAAGCAGGAGAGTGACGTCAGATCAGTGTATTTGGAAGGTACTTGTCCTTCCAAATCCCCCTTGTGGGGATACAAGATGGATTGGAGAGACAGGATGGCTCAACAGGTTATTGTAGTTATCTGGGGAGAAAAGCTGTCTGTAGCATCCCTGGAGCTTTTGCCAGCTTCCTTCCAGGGACCCTCCCCTACCAGCCTCACCAGGAAGAAATCACTGGCTTTCTTCCAGCTGCATGCATAGCTTCCTTCTTTTCCATGCAGAGGAGGAGCCGTGCAGTTTCTTCTTCCTTTGTTTGCAACCCACTTCACAGCATCCTGTTCACTCTAGCTCTGAGAAGACTGCTTTTCCCTAACTGCTAACTTTGTACTGGGGTGCTGCTTTTGTATGTTAACTCATCAACCCTGTGAGGGTAGATACCATGGTAAACATTTTGCATTTAAGGAAACTGAGGCTTAAAGAGGTGGAGTAATCTGCCTGAGATTGTACAATGCAAACAGCAGAGTTAAGTCTTGCCTCCAGACCTTTCCCTCCGAAGTCCTTGAAGATGAGAGGGGGAGTTCCTGGGATGTACTGATCACCTGAAAGGAATTTCTTTTTAAATTACTCATGGAAGTTTGCTGACCAACTGTTTCTTAAAAGTGTTTCTTCAGTAAGAAAAGGATATTGTCTAGTGCTGGCTAAATAAAGTCAGTTTGAAGAATGTAGCAATTTTCCTAAATATCCCTTACTTAAGTAATTTTTAAACTATGTAGAGCAAGGACTGTGAGAAATGTGAATATGCACACATGAATGGTGAGGACGGGGAGGAGGAAGAGAAATTGTATATTCAACTCCAAAATCTTCCCAAGTGGTTTAATTGTCATCTTTGTTATAAAATATAAAATTTTTATATTTGACAGCACTTAGAGAATTTTAAATCTAAAGGGAGAAGTGACCTAATTTTACTGGTACACGTTTGTAGAGCTTGATAGACTATACATTTGGCACCAGTGAGATCTGCCAGTCAGAAGCGGGTTCTGTGTAGCTAAGTGTCATCAAGAGAGAAAGAAGGAAGTTCCCCCAGAAATCTCCCATGTCAGTGGGTCAACAGGACGGACTCTTGGTATTTCTAAGCCTCGTGTAGCTTCAAAGTAATGTATAGATAGACACTTTACCCAGCACAGTGCTAATGACAAAAGCGTCAGTAGCATCTGATTATTCACTTAGTCTGTGTCTGAATGCTGACAGCTGACAAAATGAATAACTAGTCCTGGTGAGATGAGTTAGGAGGACTCTCGAAGGAAGCAGGGTTTTGTGGTGAGGAGGAACGCTCCTTGGAGAGAAGCCGCATGTTGGTAGCTGGGTGTTTAAGGTAGTTCTTTGGAAATTGGCAGTCTGTTTTTGCCCTGCCCTGCCAGGTGACCTGACACCTCATCTCCTTTCAACTTAGGCAAGTCTCCTGGCTTGTGAAGGCCTAGCAGGTGTGAGTTTGGTTCCCACTGCAGCCAGCAAGAAGATGATGCTGAGCCAGATTGCCAGCAAGCAGGCCGAGAATGGAGAGCGGGCAGGTAGCCCTGATGTGCTGAGGTGCTCGAGTCAGGTACAGCACTTGAGCCCATTGCGGCACCTGGGGGTCGGGTGGCCCAAGCTCTCTGCCAGGAGGTGCCCAGCTCTGAGTCCTCAGTGCTTTTGTTTAGGGAAGTGGGAAAGGGGATACAGCTGGGCCATGAGTACGGGTATTTTAGAGGGTACAGGAAAGGAAGGTCTTTCCTGTACAACAGCTCGTTAAAACCAAGGTGCTTGGAGAGGAGATGGATGCGTACTTTCTCTAAACCTCTGGGGCAGGTGATTCACAAGTTGTCTCAAAGCACCTTTTTGGCTTCCTGTCTTGTGTTCTCAGATTGACTGTGCATTTAGATTTGATTTGTATTTAAAGGGCCACCGAAAAGACAGTGATAAATCCCGGAGCCGCAAAGACGATGACAGCTTGGCTGAGGCCTCTCATTCAAAAAAGACTGTTAAAAAGGCAGGTAATGGGGAATTCCTTGGCAGTCCAATGATTAGGACTCCACGCTTTCATTGTTGAGTGCTTGGGTTCATCCCCTGGTCAGGGAACTGAGATCCCACAAGCCACGCAGAGTGGCCAAAAAAAGGAGAAAAAGGCAGGTAATGGGGAAACGCCCAAACTGATTCAGTTTGGGAATAAGGCAGCCCTCTTCTTTCTTCCCTCTCTGGCTCAGCCCTGAGCTCTCCTCACAGCTGGTGAGTGAGTCACCCTGGCTCCATCCAGAGACCACTTTGGCAGTTGATCTCTGCCCTCTGTGAAACATCCTTGGTAAGGGGAGGGTCGGGGGAGCATGAGGTCCTGTGGCAGAGGGGCAGGCAGTCTCCCTCTAAGGTCAGTTCAGAGTGTGAGGTTTGACCAAGCAGACAGCTTGCTCACCCTGCCTCCTTCCTCCAAGGGTCTCTCAACTCTGAGGGATGTGGGAGATGACAGCATCAGAGAAGTTACTTTGTCCAGCAGTTGAAAATAGGGCCAGGGCAGAATGGAGGCAAGAAGGGGCAGAGGGATAGGGTAGCCTCATGATGCGCCTGACTCTTGCCCCCAGGTGGTGGTAGTGGAACAAAATGGTTCTTTTCAAGTAAAGATTCCCAAAAATTTTGTTTGTGAACACTGCTTTGGAGCCTTTAGGAGCAGTTATCACCTCAAGAGGCACATCCTTATTCATACTGGTAAGTCTCTTGCTCACATTCAGAGGGGGAGTATAGTCCATAGTTTGTGTTACATTTGTATGTAGCTCCTGTTGGGTTTATTTTAAGGAGTAAGTATTAGAAGTAGGGGAAGAAGGTAAGTGAATGAGGCAGAAGAGATTGTATGTATCTGGTGTTGCTGAGACCAGCAGCTTTGGGGACCTTTCCCCATTAGCTGTTTACACGTTACTAAAAGATAAAGATTTCTGGGAAAATACCTGGAGTGAGGTCCCTGCCATGTATACCTCCTGATGCTCCCTTCTCTCTGATTGGGCCAGGTGAGAAGCCATTTGAGTGTGACATATGTGATATGCGTTTCATCCAGAAGTACCACCTGGAGCGTCACAAGCGTGTACACAGTGGGGAAAAGCCCTACCAGTGTGAACGGTGTCACCAGGTAAGCTCACGTGTCATGCATTCACACCCACACACAAACTTTCTTCCCCAATAGCCAGGGCTCGCCCCTACTCCCTGCTTAACAAGGGGCCATCTCGCAGTCCTGGCCATGATGGTGTTAGTACATCGGGGCGAGGTATATCTTTCTGGCCTTATATAGGTATATCTTTCTCTGCCTGTACCAGGCACAGTGAGACCATGTGTGACGTTACCTTCACATTAACTCCATGAGGTAGCTGTGTGGCCTTCATTTTGCCCATGGGGAAATTGAGGTTTAGAGAGGTTGAGTTTCCCAAGGACACAGCAGATCAGGGATTAGAGACACATTGAATGGAACTTCAGGACAGGTGCACTTAGGAGGAAGAGAGAAAAATTCCTGCCCTGAGGGAGCGGTCAATATCTGATGTGTTGTGAGTATAAAATCCAGGACCAAAACGAGACACAAACAAGAGATGAGAAATGATAACAGTGAGCACTTTCTGGATGCCTTGCTGGGTCTCAAGCTTTGCTCCACGCTCTCAGGCTGTATCTGCAGAACACTAGTATGAAAGCTCTGTGGGGCAGAGACTTTGTCCCGCTGGTTCTCCACTCTGTCCTCAGCCCCAGGAACTGTACCTGCCTTGAGATACTGAATAAATACATGATAAATGAAGCAGCCGCTCTGTGAGTAGGTACCTTTAGCCCCATTTTACAGATGAGTGGACACATTCAGGGCTGAGATAGCTTGCCCAAGGTTGCGTGGCTACTGCGTGCTAGGCCAGGATTGAGACTTCAGCGTTGTGTTCCTACCACTGTGCACTCATACTGTCTGTGTACATGCCAAGGGAATGTAGAATGGGACGTGCGCCTCTCCCATTTGGGAAGGACAGCTCTAGCCAATAGGTAACCAAGTTTCTTCTCTCAGGCACTTAACCCTCCGTTTCTTCTCAGTGTTTTTCTCGGACAGATCGATTACTCAGACACAAACGGATGTGCCAAGGGTGCCAGTCCAAGACTTCCGACGGGCAGTTTTCTCTCTAGGCGCAGGGGCCCCGGGTGGTGGGAGTAATCAGAAGAATCCACCGAAGAGTGCACCCCCTCTGGTCTGATGGTCCCACCGCCGCCCCGTCTGTACCTGTCTCCCTCCTGGAGGAGTGGACCCAGGAGACCGGAAGAGTGCATCAGGGGACGGCAGGCCCCAGAGCTTCAGCTCTGTAAATAATCTGAGACTCTGAGTATCTCGGGGAAGTTCCTTCAGCA
>NW_011494955.1:6760162-6760594 GCF_000754665.1 Bison bison bison
GGGGAGCAGACAAGGGCTGGATCCAGGAAGAGTGGGCAGGTACCTCTCATTTCCTTCAGGGAAGAGCAGGAGCTGTGGCCTGGGCTATTGCAGTGGCCGGTGCCACACTGGTACCTAATGGGGTCAGCTCAAGTGCCTTTTGGAGGAAACTTGGGTGAGAGTGGCCCTTGAAGCCCCTTCCCTTTCTCTCCTTGGGTAGTTGATCTTGGAGATAGTTTTTGGCTACCTCGCTGATACTGACTGACTCCTAAGCCAGACAGAGGTGTCGAGCAAGGAGTCGCAGATGATACAGTGGGTTCTTTCTCCTTGTGCCCTCGTAGGAACCACCCAAGACTAGCCCCAAGTTCGGTGACAGCTGTTGAAGACACAGAAATTTGGTGTCCCCTGACGTGACTGTTGAGCAGTGTTGTGCTGTTCTCCTCGCTCACGTCC
>NW_011494955.1:6762636-6779333 GCF_000754665.1 Bison bison bison
CCCTTCCTCTCCACGTTTTTTTTTTTTTTTAATATACTTATTTTGCTATTAGGGGAGGGGAATATCAAATGAACAAGATCACTTTTAAATGGTAGTTTTTATAAGATGTTATAAACTTGTATCTTTTTACCATTAAAGTGCAGTGTATGTTCCTTCGTGATATATTTAGGATATTTAAATAAAAAACAGGGCTTTTGTACATACTATCTCCTCTTTGGGAAGAACATCCTTGGGAGAAGTTTTTTCACTGGGGCCAAAGTAGTTTTATTTTTTCCCACCAAATGTAACCAACCACCCCACAACTTCCAGCACCTATGAGCTCCCCTTCACAGAGGCACAACAAGCAAAAGTAAAAACAGGCTATCAGTTCTGAATAAGGAAAGAAAAGAAATGTAGCAGGATAGAACGAGGCTAGACACCAGCCAAGGCAGCGTTTCTCCAAGTGTGGTCTGTTGCGCTCCTTCGTCAGCTCAGCTGAGGATTCACTCGCCCACCCAGCCCGGTGCTGCCGCTGCTCCCCACGCAGCCCAGGTCATCCTTGCACACTGTTACCTTGAGAAACTCGCCCTCAGGTGGTAGGGGGAGGACTGCATGTGAGCCTCCTGAGGCCCAGGCTCCACATGTCCTGGCCTGGGGCAAAACAAACTGACCGGTGTGCTCTCAGGTAAGACTTTATTGTAGACCTGGCTGGGAGAGCCCCCACTCCTTGTGAGGTAGGGAAGCAAGGTCGCAGCAGCAGGCAGCCCTTTCAGTGCCCCCTGCCCGGCTGTAGCCCGATCCACCCCACGCCTCAACTCCTTTGGTCCCAGAGAAGAGCCCTGCAGTGATTTTCTCTCCCCACTTCAGAGAACGGGGCTGTCTGCCTCTTGAAAGCGGGGGTTGACAGTGGTCGTGATGGCGCTTTGGTAGAGAGGATTGTGGTCCTGCGGAAAGAAGTTGCCAGTGATGAGGAAAAGTCCCAGGACTCCTCTTTTATCTAGTTCTAAGAAGCCAGCCTAGAACTTGAGCAGGAACCCCAGGAACTGATGGAAATGAGCAGAGGAACCAGGGTAAGCCTGCAGAGGAGGCACAGGCCTGGGGTGTGGGGTGTGTAGAAAGAATGGGGTGGAGTTGGGGATGGTGAAGCAGAAAGCAAAACCCCTGTAGCCAGGGGAAGCATGGAAAACCCCACCCAGTGGGGGAGAAGGCAGGCTCCTCACCTGCTTCCAGTTGAGATGCTGCCGCTCCTTTTCAAAACGATGGAATTCTCGGCGGTCATAGATCTCCACTGAGAGCCGATAAGCGAGGACCAATCCCAGTCCCACCGCCACGATGCCCCCCACACAGCCCAGCACAATGATTCGGGTGTGGTCTGCTCCCTCTATGGGGAAGAAACAATGGACTTGTGGGGGCCAGGGCCTAGGAATTGATCACCCGTCACCCACAACATGTCCAGCCCCATCAGCCTCCCTAGTCTTGCCTGTCATTGAAAACAAAGGGAACTTCCACAGGATCAGGGTTATCCCAGCACTCAGGGCCTCAGCCAGGTCCACTTGATCCAGCATCTGCACTCTGCTTGCTTCACAGCTCTGCTTCAGTCCCCAGCCTGATTGCCTGGCGTTTTCACCTCCAGAGTTCTGGCCCCCTACCCATTAAACTTGCAGGACTTCATGTGGCATGTCCACAGTATCCCTGCCCACTTACCCTCTGGAGGTCTCACTGTGAGCACAACTCTGCCTCCAGCTTCATCCTCTGCCAGAAAGAAGAAGAGCTGGTTGTCCTGGGTTCTCTCTTTACACCAGCTGTCATCCAGGGTAGGGGTCAAAACCAGAGTCATGTTGGCGTGGGCACACGCTGTGCTGCAGTTCCTGGCCAGGGGACCAGTCCCAAAGGCTTTGCACTCTGCGCAGTCCCTGTCCAGTGGGTACCAGTAAGTTACCAGCTGGGCAGTTGTCACCCAGATGACCCACAGAAAGAGCAGGTGGGCAGGAGGGGCTCAGTGAGCCCTGTTCCCGAGGTGCAAGGCCTGAGGGCTCACCTGTGTGTCTCGCATGGTGTCTTGCAGCCTGAGCATTGATCACAAAGGGCACCATAGTAGCCGTCGTCGCACTGGCAGCGGTCGCAATTGCAGTGTCCGTGCCCATTGCAGAACCCTCCGTCAGGACTGACACAGTTGTCCGTGTCGCCACTGCATTCACATGCTCTGCCCGTGCGGTTGGCGTGACAGTGACACACTCCACATTGGCAACGGCCAAAGCCTGAGGTAGGGCCACACAGAGGGTGACAACCATCCTCCACAGCCACTGGGCACCACATGCCATCACGGGCTGCCTAGAGCTGATCTGCTCCTGTGCATCCATTTCCCTCTCGAGTGTGTCAGACAACTTCTAACCCCTACATCACAGCCTGATTCCTGCCCTTGGTATCAAGAAGTTCCCAGAGCCTCAACGCCCTTGGGGGGCCACTCTGACCCCACCCTTCTCCCCAAGTCTCCAGGTACCTCCACAGAGGATGCCTTCATGTCGCTCACAGCTGGCATCGTCACACTCGCACAGGCGTCCAGAGCTCTGTCCACTGCAGGTGCAGCGTCCACACTGGCATTGTCCCCTCCCGCTGCACAGGGGCCCTGTGCCGTTGGGGGCCCGGCACCCAGACTCCAGATCTGGGGAGGATAGCTCAGCCTCCGAACACTCACAGAGTCGACCCAGGCGGCCGGGGACACAGCTGGGAGGGGAAGGGAGGAGGGAAAGGGGGGATCAGAGAATTTGACCATGTCTTGACCTGCCTTTCCCCAAACCCTCTAAACCTAAGATCTCAAGATAGCTGGAGAGAGAGCGAGGCTGAGAGGAGCATGGACTATAATGGAGTTCCGAGGAGTAGAAGAGCAGGGAGAGTTGCAGCAGAAGGAAGAAGCTTCAGGAGGTGAAAGTCAGGGTCGAGTCTTGGAAGGTCTACGAAAAAGATACCTAGAGACAGAGTCGCGGGTGGAGGGATGGAGGACGAGGTGGGAGTACGGGGGAGCCATATGGGTGAAGGGAAGTAGGCCCTCACCTGCACACCCCACACTGGAGGTGCCCCTGGCCATCACTGCAGTGAGGAGCCTGGAGCTGGGCGTCGCTGCAGTTACAGTCACACACTGTGTGCAACTCCACAGTCAGCTCCTCGGAGAAGCCACGGGCTCGGAACCTCAGCAGATGAGGCTCTGGGAGGCAGTGGGTAGCTTGGAAAGTAACCCAAAAATTCACCTGAGGACAGGGCAGGGGGGAATCATACTAAGAGAACCGTGAGCACACACACTCCTGTGCACATACACACATCGCAAAGCCATTGGTCATCCAGAACACTACTTAGCAAATGAAGGGGCAGGGTCATGCTAACACCCATCTCCTAGAAACATTTGAGGAAGCTGCTCATTAAAGTGTCTGAGAAAGGACAGGTGGAGGACACCCCAGGCTTTTTACATTGTTTCCCAGGCCTGTACCCCCCATCCCCTCCTGCCTGCTCAATTTCCCGCTCCCATCCCCACACCCTTCCTTCTCACCGTCTGGTTGATTCGGACTTGGTTGCACTGTACCCAGTCGCCAGCTTCACTCAGTCTCTTCTCAGAATCCCCACATTGAGATTCATAAGAGATGCGGACCCCCGGAGGGAGAAGAGAGTGTTCGTGTTCGAGGGTCACAGTGGATGACAGTCTCTGGGGAAAGAGCGAGAGAGAGTGACCATGTGAAGGCCAGTTACAGCTCACACCCTCTCCAGCTGTTCCACATTCTGCCAGAACCCCACCCTCAGCCCACCTGGGGGCTCCTTCTGCTCTGCCCAGTCAGGAGGAGTTTCTGCAGGAAGGACCTGGGATGGCCTTGAGCGAGAACACAGGGTCCAGAGGTTTCCAACACGGCATCTCAGTGCCGCTGTGGCAAAGACCTGGTGGGGCTCAGGGGCTAGCCAGCGCTGTACACATGCAGTAGCTAGGTTTTTCAAACCTCATGTCTGGACATGTCATCTGTGAGCATACAAGGTCTAAAGAACACATTCTTTCCATTGAGTTTGTCCTGGGAAATTTGATATTGTCTCACATTTTCTCACCATGGGTTTAGAACACAGTCTCTGTTATCAAGAAGCCTACAGTCAAGTTGCAGAGATAAGACCTAACCCCAAGAAACATGAATTTTTATGGTTCTGTCTACCTGTAAAATTCCATGATTCCTGTGAAGAATATCTCTGAATTATTGATAAGCTTATAGTGAAGGCAATCTCCAGATATGACATTCTTTGTGTATAGACAAGTGCCAGCCCTTGCATCTGTTATCTGTGTGATCTTGGGCAAGTCACTTAGCCTCCTCCCCATGGATAAAACTAGAGTAATAGTTTCCAAGCAGGGAGGGGGTTTAGTGGAGTAAATGAGACAGCAAACAGTGTGTACCTGGGATGGTGCTTGGCATGAAATAAAAACTCAATCAATATTAATTCCCTTTCTTGCCCAGAGCAGTGCTTCATGCTCTGTAGAAATCAGCCACTTAAGATTTATGAATGAGTGCAAGACTGAGTGAGCTGTTAATGACAACCACACACACAGACTGTGGGCAGGAGCTGTGGGGTGTGATACCAACAGGCGATTGTCCTCTTGGTTCTGCCATCCTACCTGGGGGTCCCTTTCCACTTTCCCCAGTGCCCCTCCCCCCCAGCCCCTCACGTTATAAGCATCCATGATGAGCTGCACCACATTGCTGGAGTCCTCACTCAGCTCCCCCACTGCAGACTTGGGAATCAGGTTACTCAGCTCCTGCAATGGGGGGAGTTGAGGGAAATGGTGGGTCACAACTCTCAGGAAATAAGCTTGCCGTGGGCGGGGGGCGGGGTGGGACTCTGGAAGGAGGGCATATCGGGAGAGGAAAATGGGCCTTTGAGGGAGCTGAGAAAGGCTGGGCATGGGAGGGTTTGGCATTCACACAGCTCTTACCCGGTAGACAGGTAGTGTGGCACTGGTGACAGCAAAGATGGGCTGAATGTTTGCCGCAGACAGGGCCTGGGCTACTTGACCCACAGAAGGGTAGTCCTGGAGCAAGGAGTGGGGACAAGGTGAGTACCCCAGGCCCCCCTCACAGAATGTAAGGTACCCTGAAAATCCAGGGTTCCACCAGCTAGAAGGAGGGGAGGGGCTGGGAAGTAGAGGGACATGGAGAGGAGGAGCTGCTGAGGAGGATGGCAGGGTGGCCACCATAAGGACAGTGAGGCTACAGGGAGAGGTCCTGGGAGAAGAGGTGTGGCTCCCACGGGGAGGGCGGGGAAGGGTGGTGACTCACAAACTCTGGGCTGCGACTGTAGAGGCCATTGCTGTCCAAGTGGCAGTGCCCGTCGCTGGGCATGAAGATGCCGCCCAGCTTGCCGTCCCCAGCTGTGTGGAATGTGTCATCTGACGTGAACACCAGCAGGCGGGACACATTTCTCCAGCCAATCTGCTTCTGGAGTGGGGTGGGTGGGAGGCTGTGCACCTGAGCACGGAGGGCCCTTGAGCTACCCCCACCAGCTCTACTAGCCAAAGATGTGGCCGGCCTCATTCTGACTCAGTTTGTCCATCCCCCTGTCTCCAGCTCCTTGCTTCTCCCCAAATAGGGTTGCTGCTAGTAGAGGCCTTGTAAATTAGAAAAGTATGCCTCTTCCTCTAGACATTTCACTCCAAACCACCAGGAAACTGTCAAAATAAATGTGCAAACTACAGGGACTATAACACAAAGGGCACCCCTAGAACTGTGCACTGACTAACCACAGCTGCCCATCTTGGCTCCAACCAGCTCATCCAACTCAAAGACCCTCCCCACCCCCTCACCTGGCAGAGGGCAGCCTGCAGAATGGCATCAAAGCCACCTTCGGGCAAGTCCAGGTTGCCGGACACGTTCTGGCGTCCCACCTCCCGCTCGAAGGCCTCTGCATCCCCAGTGAGGGACAGCACATGGTGAAAACTGAAGGGTGGCTGGCAGCTCTCCAGCCGGGAGGGGCAGGGGTGACGAAGCTTGGAGGGCACTGTGCTCACGAAGGGCAGCACCGTTTTGTCCACGAAGGAGCCAAAGCCTGGGAGGAGTCATGAAGGTAGTGCCAGATGTCACTGGGTGGGGGGCCACTGCTAAGGACTCAGGAAGAGAGTCCCCAAGAACTGGGGTGGGGGACAGTCACAGAGGAGCTAATGGGAGAGGGTGCTCCTAAAGGGCCAGGGACCCAGGACCCAGCAGGGGCAAAGGAGCGAGTGCACAGGCTCAGGGAAGTGGGGAATGGATATGAGGAGGAGGACATGATGGGGGCAGGCAGGGGTTTGGTGGAAGCTAAAGAAGCCTCGAGTGTGCAGTGTAGTAATGGCAGCAGCAGCAGAAGATGAAGCAGGGATGGTGGACAGAGGGATGCAAGCAGGTGCGGCAGGGATGGTGCACTTAGACCTTGGCCAGGAGACGAGGCATCAGGGGAGTGTCCAGGTGGCACGTCTAGGGCATCTCTGATGCTGGTAGCTGTCTGAACAGGCTCTCCAGATTCGGGGACTCAGTTACCCTTCCAGTAAAATTAGGGGTACTACAGGATCCCTAGCTCTGACCTAGAAGATGTCTCTGGGGATAGATATCAGGAACCCGTGGCCTGGCCAGGTCTGTTAGAAACCAGGAGAGGGCACAAGTGTTTCGCCCCTTCATTTCTACGCCCCAGGTAACCGGCTTGCAGGAAAAAAACCTCAGGGCAGCCTCTTACCTGAGTCTGCCTGCTCTCTCTCCCCTTGAGAGCACAGTTTCACTTAAATAAACCCTCGCTTTACTTTCTTATCCTGTGTTTAGTCACTCAGTGGTGTCTGACTCTTTGGGACCCTATAGACTGGAGCCCACCAGGCTCCTCCGTCCATGGGATTCTCCAGGCAAGAATAATAAGTGGGTCGCCATGCCCACCTCCAGGAACCCAGGTCTTCCTCATTGCAGGTGGATTCTTTTTGTCTGAGCCCCCATGGAAGCCCAGGACTACTGGAGTAGGTAGCCTATCCCTTCTCCAGGGAATCTTTTCGATTATTTTCTTGGAGTGTGGGGGGTGGGCAGGAGAGGGCAGGTGAGGCCCTTGTGTGTCCTAGGCATTGGCAGAGGGTGGGGTGCGGCTGGTTAGAGGCAGAGGGCAGGCAGGAGCAGGCAGGGCTCCGCGGGGCTTACCGATGCGCACGGAGTCAGTGACCTCCTGCAACCGCACCAGCAGCGCGTGCCCGAGCTGTCGCACGCGCTCCAGGTCGTCCTTCATGGAGTAGCTCAGGTCCATAAGGTAGTACAGGTCCACGGGGTATCCCTCAGCTCGAAGGAAGCGGACCCGGAGCTGCTGGGGCTCCCCTGCGGGTAGAGGTGATGGGGAGGTCAGCGGGGCGCGGTGGAATCCCAACCCCCGGCCTCACTGCCCATCACCCCTTAACTCACCCGGCCGCAGCGTGACCCGGACCCGCTGCGGCGCCAGCTGGGTGGCCCCCTCGCCGCGGGTGCCCTGGCTGAGCGGGTCATCCTGCAACACCTCCTGCCGGCCGCGGGGCTCCTCCAGCTCCCCCAGGAGGCAGCCCCGGGCCAGCAGCTCTTCTCGCCGAGCACAGCGCCGCGCCTCCGCCTCCCCGGACGCTGTGAAGTTCTGCGCGGCAAGGGGAGGCGCGTGGGGAACCCTGATCCCCCGAAACCCTCAGCCCGGCTCCCGGAACCACCCTGCCGTCCTGGCCACTTCCAAGCCCTCCCCTGTCAGGCAACTCCCTGAGCCCCGCACCCACCCCCAATTCCCTCCCCTCCCTTCCTTCCACAGCTACCCTCGAACCTCGTACTTACTTCCTTGTCCAGAGCCCACTTCCTACAGCATCTCCCTTCTCCTACCCTCATCTCGACACCCCCTTTCCGCCAGATACCTACCTCTCACCTCCCACAGCAGGACAGAGTTCCTGCTGAGATCTTAGGGACCTCACTACCATTAAAAAAGGAAGAACCTGTCCTCCTAGTCCACCCTCGCCCTGCCCCGCCTTTCCCTGCTGCAAACTCAGGCCAAAAAGGGAAGGGGGTCAGATTAAGACAGTTTCTGGGAAGGGAAACGATAGGGACAGAAGAGAATACCCCCTTCTCCTCAGTGCGTCTGGTACCCCGGGACTGGCTGGGGAGCCACAGGGGAAGGAAATGGTTAGAGCAGCTTCTCAGCTGGCCCAGGTGCCAGCCAGGCTCTGGTCTGGGGACTGGAGGAGACTGACTCGCATCCAGCTGGCCCAAGAGTCCCTGCCTGGCTCCTCTGGCCTGGCACCTCTGCTCTCTGCCTCCCACTGACTGTGTCTTCCCCTTCCAGGCCTCCCAGATTCACTACGTGCCTTTCTCCTGGACCCACTCAGCTCTGGAGCTCTGTCTTCCCCCCATGAGTGTGCCCGCCTTTCTTATCTCATCTAACTCCCCATTTCCTGTGAGACGGTTCTGCCCCATCCCCCCAGCTCAGGCACCCCTTTTGCTCTGCTACACCAGAGCCCTGTCTCTTTAAGGCATGAACAAAGAACAGCTTTGTTTGACCAGCCAGGAAGACACCCTCTCCCCCACCCCCCACATCCTTCTTGCCACTTAGGTAGTTCAAGCCTTTGCCCCAAAGCCCATAGGCTTCCAGCTCCTTCCAGCCTACCCTCCCAGTCATAGGCTGCTGCATACCCAGGAACACACCTCCACCCCCAACCCAGATCCAGAAACCCAATCACACACTTTTGCAGTGGACTGACCCCCAACATGATAGTATGTGGAGTTGGGGCCTTAGAGAATAAATTAAGGTTAGATGAGGTCATGTGAGTAGAGCCCTCATGATCTGTTGATTAGATCCCTATAAGAAGAAACACCAGAGAGCTTGTCTGCAGCCCATTAGCAAGCCAGGAAGAGAGCTCTCACTAGGAACTGAATCAGCTACCACCTTGATCTGGGATTTCACATCCTCAATCAATTTGTTTGTAAAATAAATTCCTGTCACTTAAGCCCCCCCCACCCCAGTCTATGGTATTTTGACAGCCCCAAGCTGACAAATACACTTTCTCATGGATATACCCACAAAAGATCCCTCTCGCTATACACAAACAAGAGTTCAGTAAGAACATGCTTCCTCCAAGTTTAAGGTCACAAGTCTTCTCCATATATACACAGATACACAGATGCAGACAAACATGTGTGCAGAGGACTCTTGCATGCATGTGTGTGCCCACACACATGCAATCACAGACAGAAGTCATATGTGCACAAACTCAGTCATATACAGGACTACAGAGCGTACCCAGAACGTCACACATGTACCCACACAATCATACTTGTATATCCAGGTTGCACACATTCACACACACACACGGTTCAGAGGTCACAGGCCGATCTTTACCAGTTGCTTGCACCATGCACAGCTCGGGTGTGAGAGGATGCACTTTTGGCAGGAGGGAGCTGGCTGGCAGGACCCTGGCAGGGACAGACTGGGATCCCTCCACTCTGTGGCCTCCTGTGGGGATGAGCTCTTGGCGTCCAACTCACTTTCACCTCTGCTCAGGGCCAGCAGGAAAACAAGGACCATTGACAAAGCCACCATGGTCTGTAATAGGATATAAAGGGGGTCACGTGGGTCCTCAGGAAGGGCCCCCAAACTCTTGGTCCTCTAAACTTAGCCTGTGGTTGTCCCTCTGAAAACTCTACCCCAACTCTTTATCTCCCCCCATAGTTTCACTTCCCCCTGTGGATTCAGCAGTTTCTTCAAAATGGCAGGAAAAGGCACGTCTCAGGCTGGGGTAGGAGCCTTGGAAAAGACCTGTCCCTCCCGTGTGCAGACTTTATGAGGCCAGAGTGGGCAAAATGGCCTAAGCAAGAGTCTGGAGAGGGGACATGGATGCAGGAAGGTCTGCACATAGGGCTCTTCACCAATTCCAAGCTATAGTGGAAAGAGAACAAAACAGAGAGGAAATGGACCAGGTCTGGTCCAGTCTCAGTCACTCACTGGCTGGTGTCAAGTCAGACTTTCTCTCTGAGCCTTAGTTTCCATAACTTAAAGTAAGTGAGCTGAAAAAAATAATCTGACAGTCCTTTTAGCTTTCATAACCATGGATTCTAAAGGAAGAGGGCCAGGGGCTCTAAATAAGGGGGGTGGGAAGTCAGGGATTAGGAATGAGAGGAAAGAATGCTGGAGCAGATGAGGGAGTATGTGAAAAAGGCAGGGAAATCAGCTGTAATTGACCAAAATGACAGCAAGAGGAATAACAATTAGACCTTAAGAAGAGCTGTCTAAAAGTCTGAGATAATGAAGAAAGGAAGGCCAGAGTTGGTAAATTTTTCTCTTTACTGTACATTGCACAAAGGGGATCTAGAGTTTTGGAGATAGAGCTTGAAGTCAGGGTAATTCCTGGAATGACCTATATGGAAGACCAGGCAAATTTGAGAATTTTAAAAACTTATTAATTGGGACTTCCCAGGTAGTCCAGTGGTTAAGAATCCACCTTCCAATGCAGGGGATGCAAGTTTGATCCCTGATTGGAAAACTAAGATCCCACACGCCACAGGGCCACTAAGCCCACACGCTGCAACTAGAGACCCCTAAGATTCCACATGCCACAAGGTCACTAAACCCACATGCTGCAACTAGAGAGGCCTCTGTGCATCTCAAGTAGAGAAACACCTACTTGCCGCAACAAAGAAGAGCCTGCACACCGCAACCTAGCACCGCCACGAAACAAAATGGAAACTTACTAATTAAAATTTGAATAGGCAATTCAATATCACATTTCAAAAATCAAAAAGTTAATCCCAATGGCCATTTTTATAGAAATGCAAAGGTGATCCTAACATTCATATAGCATTGCACGAATAGCCAAAACAATCTTGAAAAAGAAGAACAAAATTGGAAGACTCACACTTCTTACTTTCAAAACTTACTACAAAGCTGCTGTATTCAAGATAGTGTGGTATTGGCATGCGTGCTCAGTAGCTTCAGTCATGTCCAACTCTTTGTGACCCTATGGACTATAGCCCGCCAGGCTCCTCTGTCCATGGGATTCTCTAGGCAAGAATACTGGAGTATGTTGTCACGCCCTTCTCCAGGGGATCTTCCAACACAGGATCAAACCCACATCTCCCGTATCTCCTGCACTGCAGGCATATTCTTTACCCACTGAACCACCTGAGAAGCCCATAGTATCAGCATCAGTTCAGTTCAGTTCAGTCGCTCAGTTGTGTCCGACTCTTTGCGACCCCATGAATCACAGCACACCAGGCCTCCCTGTCCATCACCATCTACCGAGTTCACGCAAACTCACGTCCATCGAGTCGGTGATGCCATCCAGCCATCTCATCCTCTGTCGTCCCCTTCTCCTCCTGCCCCCAATCCCTCCCAGCATCAGAGTTTTTTCTAATGAGTCAACTCTTCGCATGAGGTGGCCAAAGTACTGCAGTTTCAGCTTTAGCATCAATCCTTCCAAAGAACACCCAGGGCTGATCTCCTTTAGAATGGACTGGTTGGATCTCCTTGCAGTCCAAGGGACTCTCAAGAGTCTTCTCCAACACCAGGGACAAGCAAAGAGATCAATGGAATAGAATTGAGAGTTCAGAAATATACAAATCTAGACTTGCCTGGTGATGCACTGGTTAAGAATCTGGCTGGGGACACAAGTTCGATCCCTGATCCAGGAAGATTCCACATGCCACGGGACAACTAAGCCTGTGTGCCACAACTATTGTGCTTGAGCTCTAGAGCCCGCAAGCTGCAACCACCAAGCCAGTGTGCTGCAACTCCTGAAGCCCATGTACCTAAAGCCTGTGCCTGCAACAAGAGAAGCCACCCCAGTAAGAAGGCCACGCACTGCAACAGTAGCCCCTGCTCGAAGCAACTAGAGAGAGCCCTTGCAAAGCAAGGAAGACCCAGCCCAGCCAAAAGCATTAAATAAATAAAAGAAAGAAATATACAAGTCCATCCCTGTATGGCCAATTGATTTTCAACAAAGCTGCCAAACCATTCAATACAGAAAGAAGTCTTCAGCAAAAGGTGCTAGAATGACTGGATATCCACATTTAAAAGAATAAAGTTGGACTTCTACCTCACAACATACACAAAAATTAACTGAAAATGGACCAAAGACCTAAGTATAAGTTCATAAACTATAAACTCCTAGAAAAAAATATAGGGGTAAATCTTCATAATTTTGGACTTGACAATGGATTCTTAGCTATGACATCAAAAGCACAAGCAACAAAAGGAGCTAGATAAACTGAACTTCAACGTTTTAAACTTTTGTGCTTTAAAGGACATTATCAAGAAAGTGAAGAGACAGACCACAGGATGGGAGAAAATATTTGCAAATCACATATCTGTCAAGTATCCAGAATATATAAAGAACTCTTACACCTCAACAAGAAAGAGAAAAACAACCTACTTTTAAAATAAGCAAGGGACTTAGATGTTTCTTTAAAGAGGATTGATAAGTGAGGAACAACTGAGTAAAAAATGCTAAACATGATTAGCCTTCAGGGAAATGCAAATCAAAACCACAGTGAGATACCACTTCACACCCACTAAGATGGCTAGACTTAAAAAAAAAAAAAACACACAGAAAATAAGTGTAGATGAGGATGCAGAGAAGATGGAACCTTCATACATTGCTGGTGGGAATGCAAAATGGTACAGCAACTGTGGAAAACAGTTTGGTGATTCTTTATGAAGTTAAAGCACAGAATCACCCTGGTACTTGACAATTCTACCCCTAAGGATATCCCTAAAAGAACTGAAAACGGATGTTTAAGCAAACACAGACTTGTGCAGGACTCTTCATCGCAGTACCATGTACAATAGCTGAAAGGCAGAAACAACCCACCTGATGAGTGCCCACCAGAAATGCCTACCTGATGAATGGATAAAATATGGCATAGCCATACAACGAAATATTATTTGGCCATAAAGAAGAATGAAGTATTGATACATGCTACAACATGAATTAACCTTGAAAACACGATGTTCAATGAAAAAAACTAGTCACGGACAAGCACACATTATACACCTCCATTTATATGAACTAGCCCAACTAGGGAGAAAGCAATGGCACCCCACTCCAGTACTCTTGCCTGGAAAATCCCATGGCAACTTAGCAACGGGTTTGCTAAGAGTCAAACACGACTGAGCGACTTCCCTTTCACTTTTCACTTTCATGCATTGGAGAAGGAAATGGCAACCCACTCCAGTGCTCTTGCCTGGAGAATCCCAGGGACAGGGGAGCCTGGTGGGCTGCCATCTATGGGGTCGCACAGGGTCGGACACAACTGAAGCGACTTAGCAGCAGCAGCAGCCCAACTAGACAACTCCATAGAGACAGAAAGTAGCTTAGTGATTGCTAACAGTTGGGGAGAAGGGGAGGATGAGAAGTGACTGCTTAATGGGCAGTTTCCTTGTGAAGTGAAGAGAAAGTTCTGGAACTAGATAATAGTGATGGTTACATAGCATTGTGAATGTACCTAATGCCACTGAATTATACACTTAAAATGGTTTAAATGATCAATTTGATGTGTATTTTAGCACAATGTTAAAAATCAAAAAGTTAAGATCGTGAGAAATGCCCTCTCCCATTCCCAATCCACCCGTGTCCACACTTACACCAAGCAAATAACCATCATTTATTAGTATTTTTTGTTGCTTGTCATCTTTCAAGAGATTTTTAGTGTATATACAAACTAACATGAACATACGTATAGTCTTCAAGTGCTAGAATCCAATGATGGAATTCCACAGATGCTAGAATACTTGGCACCCAGTTTTGCATCTTCCTCAGTTTCACTACTTTTCTTGGAGTTCCTACTGCCCAAGAAATAAAGAAATCCCTTGTTCTGTATAGATTTCCATTGCACGGATATGTCATGTTGTATTTAGTCTTTGTGATGAGAATTTATGTTGTTTCTAATTGTTCACTATTATAAACAATACTGCAGTAAAAATACCTGGATTTATCATTTCACAGGTGTGCATGTTGTATTAATAGGATACACCCTGGAAGAGGATTTGTAGGGTTAATAAATAGGAATCATTTGTAATACTGGTGAGCAGTGCGGGCATAACCGACATGACCTCCTGAAGGGCTGCAACAGTTCCCACAACCATCAGCAGTGCATTTGAAATGCCAGCTCACTCTTTCAGGAAGCATCAACATCCTTCTCAGCCTGGGCTGAGACTCAGTACCAGACACTCGACGAGGGGTGTGGGGAAGGGGTGGGGTGTCAAGCCGCTGACCGCTCCCGTCCTGCTCCCCACCACCTGTGACCTCAGGCGTAGTAGATATATATTTAACAGAGCCTCCACCCTCTGCAAGAGAGACAAGCTCAGGGCTAATCCTCTGCTTAACCTCAGGCTTGCTGGCTCGGCTCGCCTGTGGTTGCCCAGGCTGGGGATGCTACAGCACGAACAGAGTTTTGACTCATCTCTCACAGGTGGGGCTCTGGGCCACACTGGTTCCCCAGGAGTTGCTCATCTCCCCTAAATGGGGCCCCAGACATGTCCCCCCAACCCCCTTCTCCCCTCCTTGGGATGCAGGACTTGCCACCAATTGTATCTTAATCTGTCTTTCCCTTTCTCTCCCCTTCCTATTCAGAAATCTGATTACACCTCTAGTCTGCTTTTCTCTTCTCCATTTCTTTACAGTTCTTCATTTTACTTCCGTTCCCCCTCTGATCCTAAACATAGAATGGAGAAATCTATTTCAACCCCGTTTTTTCTCAGATGGAAACCTGAATCCCAGAAGTGGTGAGTGACTTGCCCAGGGTCCCCAGCGAACTTGAGCAGAGGCAGGGGCTGACACCGACCAGGTCTCTCACTTTGTGCTGCTTTCCTCCCCTCCAACCCAGGCCCCATCTTCATGGGAAGTTTCACCTTCTCTGCACCAGTCCCCATGGGCTCTACCTAATCCCCTTTCTCTTTCCTTGGGGTCTTCTTTGATCTTCCCCCTTCGCTCCCTCTGGGTTGTCCATTTTCCCAGACTTAATTCTGACTCCAATACCCTATTGCCCCCCCAGCAGCTGAGAAAGAGAGCATCCTCCTCACCCATCCAGAATTCCCAAGTCAGGAGGAACCTCTGCTGCCCACTCAGCGTCACGAGGAGGAGACAGAACTGAGCCACTGAGCCACTGTCTCCAAGGAGTGTGGGATCTGCCCAAGGGGAGGAGGCCTGAGGGGAGCACAAGGCATTAGCAGGCGTAGCGGCTGGGGAGTAATATAGGGAGAACCTTACCTTGTATTAGTCCTTGACACATAGCCGTAAAGCAAATGATGGGCTCATACATCCCCGCCCTCCTTTTCCTGTCTCCAGTCCCACTCTTGGGAAACCAACCCAGGAGAGATGGGTGGGGGGAGGGAGGGTTTGTGAAACTCGGTGAGGGGAAAGGAACAGGAGATCTTGGGAATGCAGAGAAGATTTCAGAGCCCTTCTCAAGACTCAGCTGAACCCTGGGTGTCTTCGGGCCACAGCCCTCTTCCCAGGAGGCTGGGACCAGGTGGGGCCTGGGTGGGTAGCGAGAGGAGGCAGAAGGGCTGGTGCCCTGGTACTCACAGGTGCGTGCTTGCGTGCGGAGCAGCCCTTCCTCCGGCAGTAGCAGCAGCCTTTGTGTACTGATCTGGGAGGCTGCAGAGGAGGAAGTGACACACCCCGGGGTGGGGGAGACTTGGGGGTGGTGGGGGTGACTGATCTAGGAGACCACGGAGCAGATAAGGGTGAAAACAGGTCAAGGGAGTTGGTGACACAGGGGTCTGGAAGAAGGAAGCTCATCTACTGAGTACCTATTGTGCGCTGGATGTACCATCATAATGTTATAATTCATTCTCACAAGAACCTCATGACATAGGTGTGAAACTTCCCCCAGCCCCCTAATTTTACAGACGTAGAGGCTTAGAAGTACAAGGTAAAGAATTTTGCCCGAGATCACATAGTTAGCAAACTAGCTGATCTGGATTTAAATCCAGATCTGCCTGCCTCCCAAATTGATGATTTCTCTACTTCCTCATACAGGAACATGATGGGAAGGAAGAAATATGGAGGCAGTAAGTACTGTAGGAGGGGGATGTTAATGACTATTGTTCTTTCTGAAAACCTGGCGCCCACTGTCTTAGAGTGGGTGCTTAACTACATTGACTCTGGAGCCAAACTGCCCAAGTTCAAATCCCTGGCTCTGTCACTTACCAGTAATGGGGCCCCAAGTTATTTACTTACCATTCCTGTGGCTGCTTCATCTGTCAAGTGAAACTCATATGATTGTTCTGAGAATGAAATGAGATTATTTGTATCAATTGTTTAGTGGAGAAGGTGGCACTTATCACTGGCTGGATAAGAGTGAGAATTGATGGGTGAGAAGTAATAGAAATGGGAGAATGAAAAATTCAAGATCCAGACGCTGGAAAGCTGGGAGACATTGGCACAGGGCCAGGCTCAAAGGATGAGGTTGGGAGTCCAAGGAGTCAAACAGTGGTGGAGCCTGGGATGGGGGTGGCAGAGGTGAACTGGGCAAAAATGAGTACCCACATGGCAGCTGGAGTCGGGCAAGGATGAGGCTGCCGGGAAGAGGTTGAGGCCCGCAGTTGACCACGGAGTTTTAAGAAGGAACTGGACGTGATGTCTGTTCACAGGTCTGTCTCCTCTACTGTGCAGGGACCACAGAGCCCATCTCCTGGCAGGGTGTTCAATGAACACCAAGTCGGGGGAGGGGTGTAGCTGCCAGAGGAGC
>NW_011494955.1:6779433-6780487 GCF_000754665.1 Bison bison bison
CCAGAGGAGCAACTGGGGAGAAGGGGGTCCTCCTCTGGGTGGGCTTCAGCCAGCCTCTGGCTCTCAGACCTCTTGCCCTTCCCCCACAACTAGGGTTGCCACAGCAATGACCCCTCCTTCCCTACAGGCCCTGTGGTTTCCTCTAGAGCTTCTTTCACTTTCTTCTTCTGCTTTTCCCCCCTCTTCTCCCCTGCTCCCACATCCTCAACCTCTCTCCCTATGTGCACAGGTCCTCGGGAGACAGCCAAGCACAGGTAGGCAAGGCACTATCCCAGGGAAGAAGGGAGGGGTGGGTGTTGATGGGGAGACACAGGGGTCCAGGGAGAGTCCAGGGGCGCAGTGGCAGAGGTCAAAGGCAGTGGGGCTAAGATTGGGGTGCTGCAGGGGCTATGGCATGCAGGGGCAAGGAGAGGAATTCGGACAGAAGCTAAGAGTGGGGTCGTGGAGGGCAAGCAGGGTCATGGAGAGAAGGGTGGGCTCAGAAAGGGTAGATGGATTGACTCAGAAGGTGATCCTGGGATCACGGGGGTCGGGGGATGGCGCGGCTCATGGGGTGAGGGGCTGGCGTAAAACAGACACACCGTAACTGAGATGTACACCCTGCTTCTTTTCTTCTGGGGCCAGGGACCCTCCTGAGAACCAAATGAAACGGCAACGACCCCCTCCACAGAGAAGGGCAGATGTGCACGTCTACAGAACTGCGGGTGGGGACAGCTTAAAGACCTCTGAGGCCCAGCACCTTCCTGGAGGTTCACAAAGTCCAATCTAAGCACCCGCGCCTGGTGAACATGGGTGGCCCAGATGCTCAGGATGGGCCCTTGTGGACCCCCTTTGGGTCCCTCTCCCACCACGCCCACCCAGCGCGTCTCATCCTATTTCCCAGTTGCCCTGAGGAGCCTGCACAACCCACCCTCCTCATCCAGTCCCTGTCCAGGTCCCCTAGTTGCTTCCCCCCCACCCCAGGGAGCCACATTACATGAGTTTCCATCACTTTATTTTGCAAAAATAGAAAACTCAGCAATATGCGATACAGCGGGGCGGGGGGCGGGGGGTG
>NW_011494955.1:6780587-6791984 GCF_000754665.1 Bison bison bison
GACAGCACCCGGGCCCCCCAGAGAAAAAGGGGAGCCAGAGGGAATCTTATTTGGCAGCTAAATACAAACTGGGGATTGGAGGAAGGGAGGGGTCACAGGGGCCCTGGGCTCCCCCTCCCAAGTCCCCTGGAGGAAGGGGTCAATTCCAGGGTGTAAACAAAAGCTAATAAATAAATAGAGGCTTCCTCTGGGTCAGGGCAGGATCAGCTAAGCAGTGCCCACCCCACCTCTCCCTGGGCCAAGCTGCTCTGGGGGGTCAAGGGGGAAGGCACTAGGGGGAGAGGGATCCCCCTGGCCCCTCTGTAGTGTAGGAGGGTCCCTGCCCCATGGCTGAGATGAGGGGCAGGGGGGCCCAAGGCACGTGACAGGGCTGGGGGAGGGGCTTGTAACGGAGGCCCCAGTGAAGAGGTGCGGAGTGATCCACATCTGTCCCTTTCACCCTCTGCCCGCCCCCCAACAGGGCCCGGGCTGCCCCACTCTGACCTGGCATGAGGATGGGGCACAGCGGGCAGGATGCACCCGGCAGGTGCCTCACGCAGCATTAGGCACCAAGGACAGGGGCAAGAGGATGGGCTCAGCCCTCCCTCTATGGCCCCCTTTTTGGTCTCTAGTGTTCCTGTTTGCTCCCAGAGGCCTAAGCACCCAGCAGAGGAAGGGGCTGTGGAATGAAGGGTCTTCCTCCTGCCCTGGGGAGCCTGGACCCTGGTGTCTGAGGGGCAGTGCTAAGATTTCAGAGTCCAAACCCAGGCTCACCCCTCTGCCCTCTCTCCTGGAGGGAACAGGGCAGGCCCCCAGGACTGGAGAGGGAGCCGGTTAGAACAAGATGGGGATGAACACAGAGGCACCCCTGGAAACTTTGGCAAAAACAAGGAGCTCATTGGAAGGGGTGGGGAGAGGGCAGAGCAGGTCCTCCCCCAGTCACTGGCGGTGTCTGGGAGATGGTCAGTCTGCTGCCTGGAGCCCCAACCCCCAAGGCAGGGGAAGTCAGAGACCCTGGTCAGGATGGGGGCTGCGGCCCCCTCTGCCCTGGCCCCCGGGAACCTCATCCTCGCTGGAGGCCTTGGGGTGAGGGCCAGGCTGCGAGGAGTCGTCCTCAAACATTTCGGGGTTCTCCAGCATTTCTCGGATCAGGGGAGGCATCGGGCCTGGAATCTCCATCTTCAGGGTAATGGCCCTTTCTGCTCCTGCAGTGGAGGAACAAGGAGGTTCAGGGGGGCTGAGGTACAGCACCTACGGCGGCCTCCCTAACTCTGCTTGACTGCCCTCTGGGGCTCCCAGCACAGGCCTGTTACCTCTGTCTGCTTCTTTCTCTCCCTCTTTCTACTGTAGAGCTCCTGGGGCCCACTCCTCTGCCTGGAGACTCTGCCTGTCTTCTCTGCCAAGTCCACTGCCCACCTTTCCTTTCAGGCTGTCTCCTCCAAGATCACACAGCGCCCACCTTCCAGCCACACACCCTGGACCCCCTCCGTAAGCCCATGGCTATTCTTAATAACATTTATCACTAGGACTAACATTCATCAAACACCGCGTGCCAGGCATCCAATCAACCTTCCTGTGATGCTGGAAACATCTGCTCCATCCAGGGCAGGAGGCACTGAACTTTATAACTCAGCACAGCTGTAAGTCTGTTGTGTGTTAACTTGTTTCATCCTCACAAACAGAAAAACAAGGTACAAAAAGGAAAGGTATTTTGCACCAAGTGTTCCCACTAGCATGCAGCGGAGCGAGGATGCGAGTGCAGGCTGCCTGATTCTACCCCACTCTGCTCTTGTCTCTGCCTGACCTGGGAGACCGGCAGCTCCGAGAAGACAGAGGGGAGGCTTGCTCCCGACTAACCCTTGGTGCTGATGCCCCGGAGGTCAGTGATCTTCATGAGCATCCTGGGGAACATATAGGGCTGACTGGGCCGCCGGCGCCGGGCATAGAGCCTCAGGGCTTCAAGCAGCGGTTCCTGCAGCTTGTCCACTTTCTCAGGCTCCTCCAGGTCCATGCGGTCTTTGGGGATAAGCACAGGTGAGTGAGAGAGACATGGAAGACAGTGATGAGGGGCTGATCCCAAGGTGCCCTGCCCTATGGCCCTCCAGGCCCCAAACCCTGACCATGAGCCCCACTCAGACCATCTCCCCTGCTCCAATCCCTATACCATCCCCTCTCTGGCAAGTGGTTTTCTCTGGTAAAGCCTGCCCAGGACTTCCCTGGTGGCTCAGTCAATAAAAGAATCTGCCCGCAATGCGGGAGACCTGGCGGGAGACTTGGGTTTAATCCCTGGGTTGGGAAGACCCCTTGGAGGAGGGCATGGCAACCCACTCCAGTATTCTTGCCTGGAGAATCCCCATGGACAGAGGAGCCTGGCGGGCTACAGTCCATAGGGTCACAAAGAGTCGGACACGACTGAGTGACTAAGCACAGACCTCTATGTCAGCACTAGTACCGGGGGTCTCCTCAGCTCCCTGCCCCCCGTCCCGGCTCTCCCCCTCTTCTCGTTGCTTGTTCCAGGCTGCTGGGCAGTCTGTAACTGGAGCTGAGGAGTCCGGGGTGGGACCAAGGTCTCCAGCCAGGTTGTGGGGTGCGGTGGGAAAGTAATCTGAGTCAGCGCCAGGGGGCGCCCCCGCACCTCCGCAGATGAGGCAGATGGCGCTGAGCAGGCCTGTCTCTGTGTCGTCCATCTCCAGCGGCAGGAGCTGCCCAGCGAAGGCAAAGACGAGGTCTGTGAGGGGCCCGAAGCCGGCGTTGTGCATCTGAGTCCGGTTTAGGGTCAGCCCATCGGAGAACGTCATAGTGTCCTGCTCTGGGGTGTACCTTGTGCAGATCCGCAGCATCTGGAGGTGGGGGGAGGGTTAGTGCTGTCTCTGCGAAGGAGCGCATAGGGTGGGAGGGAAAAGAGCATGAGGTACAGGTAAAAAGTGAAGCAGTTAGGTCCTAAAGGAGGGCCACCTAAAGCAGGCAGGAGAAGGAAGGCAGACAGATGGAGTGTCTGAAGTTGGGGGAAGAGAAGAGAAGTCAGAAGGTAGGGCATGCAGAAGTCTAGGATCAGATCTCAGGGGCAGAGATTAAGACAAAAAAAGAGCTTGGGTTTCGAGGATATCTGGGGGAGTCCCAGATTGGAGTGGGGAACAGAAATAATGAAATCTTTGTGTGGACCAACTCCATGGTCTCGTCTGAGGGTCAGGCTATGATGGGAGACAGAGCCAGGGTTTAACTCACCAGGATGTCCAGGCAGGCGGCCTTGAGCAGAGTGATCTGGTCAGCAATGCTGAGACCGGTGAAGCCAGGTAACCGCTTGGCAAACTCCACGATCTTGATGATGCACTTGGTGGCTAGCTCGCTGAACTTGTCCCACAGCCCCAGATCCAGCTGCACCCGGTGGTCTGCACTGGAGTTCTGCAGCAACAGCAGATTAGAAAGCAAACTAAGGCTCATCCTGTCTTCCTTTTGCCAAAACCCCTGGCTCTCCCTCTGCATGCAGATGCCCTGACCGTTGTCAGCGCCAGACCACGGCCTCCAACACCACCCCACCCATTCTCCAAAGTCAGCGGCCCCTGCCCTCACCACGGCCCTGCCCACTCCTCACCGTGGTGTACTTGCCCAGCTGGCAGAGCGAGGGGAAGGTCTCCTGATGGGCCTTGCTGACCTTGGTGATGAGCTCTTCTAACTGGGGGCTCAGCTCATAGCTGTCAAGCGACCCTTCTTCCTTCACCTCTTTCTTCTTCTTGTTGCGATCATTCCGTACGGCTTGAGGGTAGAGGCAGATGAGGAAAGGGTCAGGACTCTCAGAATCTCCCTCCCTATCCCCTCTCACACTGGAGAGCATCCATTCCCTGGGACCCGGTTGGGTTCTCTGTCTCCTACACTAGCTCCCATTCCCAGGCTGTCTCTCCCCAGCCCCACCCAGGGCCTGCAGCCCCTGCTCCCTCCCCAGGCCATTCGGCTCCATCCTGCCCTTCCTGTCACCCTGCAGGAGCTGGGGAGGGGGGGGCAGGATATGCAGGCGGCAGGATATCCACTTATAGCCTTGGCAGCACAATGGCGCAGGGGAGGGGGGGCACCCCAGATCCACCTCAGGCTCAGTGCTGGGAGCAGGGGAGGGGACTGGCAAGCCCCCCAACTTGCCCATGAAACAAGGAATGTGCAATGGTAACCCCCATTCCCTCATTCAGACGAAGGGTTAAGCTCTGAGAAGAGGGAATGGGAAGGGGTGGGGTCTCCTGGGTAAATGGAACTAATCAAATAGGACTGGCCGAGGAGGAGGCAGCACTCCAGGGCGGCTGGAGGCTGATCACAGAGGTCAGGGAAGTGGGGGCAGCCAGTGGGAAGAGGGTGGCAGCCACAGGCTAGGACAGGAGTGCTCCTGCCCAGGCAGGCCTAAGGGCCTACCTTCCTTGGACATGCCAACTTCAAAGCATTTCTGTAGCCGGCAGTACTGGCAACGATTCCGGGTCACCTTGTTGATGATACAGTTTTTGTCGCGGTGACATGTGTACACCATGTTCTTCTGGATGCTGCGACGGAAGAAGCCCTGGGGTTGGGGGTAAGGCGCGGAAGGTCAGTGAAGCAGGATGCTGGGAGTATCAGCCTCTTGCAGGCCTTGCAGGTGGTCCCAGGCTCAGCCACGTCTGTGCAGAGTAGCATCCCTCCCACCCCAGAGGGATACCCACCCACACACAGTCTCTGATCTCACCCAGTCAACTCTGGATGCCCAATGCACCCACATCCACCCCGTACACACCTTGCAGCCTTCACAAGAGCTGACCCCATAGTGGTAGCCAGAGGACTTGTCATTGCACACGAAGCACGGCTTGTACACCCGGGGAGGTGGAGGGGGCGAGGGCGAGCTTGGCACCATCTCCTCTGAGCTAGTGCTCTGTGTCTCCACCGCTGGGGAGAAGCAGTGATGTGAGGGTCAGGGGAGAAGCCCCCCTCAGATCTCTAGGCATCCTCATCAGATACACACCCCACATTCCCACTTCTTCCTCTGGCTCGGTGATGACACCATCGCCACCACATTGATTTAAAGTCCCAACAACCCATATACAGCCCCAGAGTAAACACTTCCAGAAACCCTCAAATGACTACTATTACCTCCCAACCTGGCCACCTCCCCCTATAATAATGTCCTATACAACTGCTCAATTCTCCAAATTCTGGGTCCAGGCCATCCCGGAAGTTAAATTCTCTGGGCCTCAGTTTGCCCAGCTACAAAGTGGGTGTGTAAAGGGGTATCGGCCTGTGGTTCTGAACTCTCCAGCCACTCCTCACATTGGGTCCCTGTCAGCAGACTCCCTCCTACCCTTCTCCTGCTCAAGAGGCCACAGATCTGGGGGTGAAGAGGCAATTCCAGGTCACCTGTGGCTAGCACCTGGCTAAATCACCTGCCAGGAGACTCAGAAGGTAGAAGAGAACCTCATCCTCTCTCAAGCAGTACAGGGGAGACAGTCCCGGATCTTTTCCCCCCTCAATGTGTGTGTGCGTGTGCACTCTCAAGTCGTGTCCGACTCTGCGCCCCCATGGACTGTAGCACGCCAGGCTCCTCTGTCCATGGAATTTTCCAGGCAAGAATACCAAATGGGGTTGCCATTTCCTTCTCCAGTCCCCCCTCAAACCATCCCCCAAATAACCACCAATGTCCTTTTCCCTAGAAACCGCTGAGACAGTAGAGCAAATGGGACATAGGGACTGGGAAAGTAGGTTAGGGCACATGCAAAAGCCTTATGTTACACCTGAAGACATGGAGGCCTATGGAGGGATGGGGCCAGCCCAGTGCCACATTGCCAGTTATGGGGGTGGGGAGGGTGTGGGGGTAGTAGGGAGGAGCGGGGAGCGGAAGATCTCAGGTCTAGATCTAACTGGCCAGGCCAAGAGTGAGAGAAGTTAGGAAAGGGAGGCAGGTGTTTGCTCAGATTCTCAGGTCTATAAGTTGTTGGGGTGTAGCAAACCAGAAGTCAGGTGACAGTGGGTTGTATCCGGGGTTGATAGGGGAGGGGAGTACCTCTGGACCCTCTCTGAGCTATGTCTTCACTCCTAAACCTCCCCTGCAAAAGCTACACACTGCTCAAAAAAGATCTCAGCCCATGCCATGCAGAGTTTGTGGAGAGGACACCCTCTGTTTAGGAGGCTGCTGAGTAAACCTCTTTTGAGTGTGTGGTCGGGTCTTCAGAGGGTGGGGAAAAAAAAAAATCTGTAAATTATTCAACCTGTAGGACCAGTTGCCGAAACCTGGAAGGCCTAAGTTAATGCAAGAAAACCCTAAAGCCTAACGAGTGTCCCTTGCTTGCACCCACCTCGTGAACACCTTCTTCCTTCTAAGCTGCTGTAGCCCATCTGGTCAGAAGTCCACCCAGGCTGCCAGAAGGACAGAAAGGCCTGGGATGCCAGGATGCTGGGGTTCCGGATTAGCTCCATCCTCCCCACAGGAGCGAAGCCCTCCCTCCCCCCAACACACACAGACACTCCATTAGCATAAGAATCTAGCTAGAGTGAGATTCCCCAATGAAAAAGGAGAGCGAGGAGTGGAGGATAGGAGGGTGCCTGGAGTCTATTCAGAACCAGGCGGGAAATGGGGGGGCGGTGCTGGTGCTGGGAGATGGGGAGTGGGCTGGGATGCCTTTCTTTCAGGATGGCCCCAGTGTCTGAGGGCACATGTGCTGCCCACAGGCCAGTGCGTGGGGTGGTGCTTACCCGCACTGACGCCCTCCCTGCCCGCAGAGCGCTGCCTCATTTCCTCTCTTGCGAAAGGGCCTGGGTGCGGTCAGACTGGCATGGGCCTGTGCCAGCCAATCATGAGAGTGGGGGTGGCAGGGAGACAGGCCAGGGGCAGCTTTTCTCGTACTCAAGGTACTGTGGTCCCTTCTCGGTACCCCTCTGACACACCCTCACCCTTGAACCCTAAAGTGCAGCCCAGCGGCTCTGGTCAATCTGGAGCGAAGGGCACAGGAAGGCTAAGTGGGTCAGCTCTGCTCAGATTCCTTTCTCAGCCCTGGGCAGAGACCCCACCATGACGATGCCTGGCCGGGCTAAGCAGGGGCCCCTGCTGTGGAGGAGGGGGGTGGGCTCTGGGTTTTTCTCCTTTTAAAGCCCAAATTGCTGAAATTGAGGAAATTCCTGGCCAGGCTGAGCGGAGCTTCAAACAAACTCTTTATAACCGGCTGTAAACACTCCCAGCTGCGAGGCCCAGGGCTGAGAAGCCCGGACTCACAATCTGACGACACACACCTCCTTGGAGACACTCTCACACATCAACAACACACAGGGCACAAAAGCAGGCACATTACCAACCAGCTCCTATACCCCTATACTTGGCACAGAACACCCAGGTGGGCACAGAGGCTCATGCACTCCAGCCACAGTGTGGAGGTGGATGCACAAGGCAGACACACAACATCCAGCATTCGCTTCACAGTTGCAAGCAAGAAGCTCTGCCACCAGACAGACACCCGTGGCCTGCCAACGCAGCACCAGAATGCTGGCGCTGCCAAGCACTCACAGACACACCAAAGGACTTCTTTCCTTCCCTGGTCAAGACACATAGGTCTAAACTACTTTCTCTGAAAGTGTGTGGGGCAGGCCCGAACCCCCGCAAGGCCCTAGAAGCCAAAACTGTTGGTCCAAACTGACTTGCCAGCCAAGTCCCATGGGCTTCTCTGGGCCTGAAAAAAACCAGGTCCTTGCCGGGTCCCCACAAAAACCGTTCCTGGGAGATTCTTTCCATCTCAGTATATTTCCGAACATACTCCAAATCCCCATCCTATCCGACCATGAGCGGAAAGTTAAGAATTCACAAGGATTTGGTTTGGTGCAAGTAACTAGTTTATGTTTTCCCCACCCTTTAAATGCTATACTTTTCTTCTTTCTTGCCCCACCCCACCCCACAGTTCGGTCTCCTATTTGCCACCTCCCTCTTCCAGTTTCCCAGTTGTTAAATCTGAGCAGCTCTGCCCTGCAACCAACAGACCCAAAAAAAAAAAAAAATCGATCTCGTAAACAGCGCTGCCGTGTGCCAAGGAGCGAGGCGCGTTGGCGGGGGCTCAGTGACCCCGCGCGCACACTCCCCGAGCGCCCGCCGCCCGCCCCTTCCCAGAGTGCCCCCCACGTCCCGCATCCCCGGGCTGGAGCGCCGTCCCAGCCCCGGGGAAATTCGGGGGTGTTCCAGGCTCCCCTCCCAGCTCCTCCCCCCCACCCCACCCCCGCCAGGCACTTCGGCCCGGGCTTCAAAGCCGCCTCTCATCTGGACTTCATTTTTACTGCCTCTCAGTCCCCGGCTTTTTATTACCGCTCTGGAAAGGGGTTCCAGGGCCCCAGGCCTGGCATCTCCCATTTCACAGAGAGGGAAAGATGTGTATTTGGGGACTCAGGAGTCCTGCTTCCCCGGCCGCTGCTACCTCCATTCCCCTCCTCACCATACACAAACTTTGCTTGAAGCTTTTCCCTTCCTACTGAAGTTGTGGGCTGGAACCATAGGAAAAAGTGCACACAACCCTATACACATTTCCTAACATTTCTTTTCTCAGTGGGGGAGGGGGGCGCCAGAACCCAATCTGGCCGCCTTAGTGTGCACAACCCCTTCCACCCCGCACACAGCACACCCAGAGGATGCACGCTCCAACACAGCCCTTTCCAAAACCGCCCCCGCGGCCACGCAGGGCACACGCCCTCCCGGCCTCACGCCACAAACAATTCCACACGGGGCCATGCAGACCTGCCAACGCAGGCGGAGGGTGATGCTGCGTGGAGAGACCCCTGCACCCACACTCGCACCGCCTAAGCTAGGCGCTGCACACTCCAGGGATGCCCACGCTCCGCAAACGAAATATATATATTTTACACTCGCAACTTCCCAAATGGACTTCACAAACGCCACCCACGGTACTGGGTGCCATAGCCCTCCGGGGCCACGAACCTGCCTACACAAACTACCAACGCACCTCGGCCTCTCCCTATCTCCGGGAACCCTGGAGGGGCATCAACCACAGGTCCTAGCTATATACCCACCATCGAAACCACACACACACTCCAAACACTACTGCCCACACCCAAAGGAGTCGCTGAGGCCCCCACTTTTAAAGGGCCAGTACTTTTCTTTCCTACACACCCGACCCTCACATGGAAACGGTCAGAATGCCCGCTTGCACCCCAGGTCCACCTTTTACACATGTAGAGCGAGAGCCGCTGCCTGTCCTGCACCCCACACCCCACCCCCAAGCTCGGGTACCTACACTGCAGACTGGCGGGTTGCGGCCAGGCAAAAGACTCGAGTCCGGCGAAACAGGAGCTGCCGGCGCCTCTGCGCAGCAAGCCAGCCCCGGGTCCGCCTGCCCCGTACAGCCGTCGCGGACCCGGGGCAAATGTTTCCATGCAGTCGTACATCGCGACCCGGCTTGGAGGGAAGCTGGGTGCTGGGAACACCGAGAACCCGCAGCCGATTCCCCCTCCTCCCCCGGCGGCGCCCCGCTCCTGGAGGGGGGGGAGGGGGAGGGCTAGCGTAGGGCGCCGGGCTGCATGGGGGGTAAGGGGTGGGCGGGGAAGAGGGGGATCCCCAGCAGGGGAAAGGGACTGGGCGGGGCGCAGAGCCTGGGCTGCCGCTCCTGCCGCGGTCTAGCTCACTCTGGGCGCCTCGGCAGCTAGCACTGGGGAGACCTTTTGTAAAAGCGAAGCCCAGAGGGGTGGGGGGTGGGGCTTAGAGAGCTAAGGGGGCCGGGCACCAAGATGAGCAGAGCTGGGAGTGGAGCGCACACACACATATACACACACATACACACACACTCGCACCGCCGCGCGCTTGCTTGCTTGCTTAAGACACACATCCGTGCATGCATTTATCTTGGCAGGCACCACGCATTTGCAAATATGCAATAGTGCACATGCATGTCTGCACGCGCATAAAATCAGAGGTGTACACACACGTTTTTGCAGACACACCTGGCTCGGGAGAATGCTTGCAAGGATTCTCTCTCTACAGCCGGGAGGCTTTGCAAGCTTTTGCACTCAGGCGCGTGCCCCGACCGGGGATGGGGGAAGGAGTGGAGGAACCAAGCACACGCATTTCCTTTCGAGTTTCCCCCTCCCCCCAACAGTCCTTTTTTTTTTTCTTTACACAAGTCTGTACAGGCAGGGGTTTCGCGGAGGACTGGGGAGAGAGAGGGGAACATGGAGGTTCCCTGAGCGCGGCAGGATTCCAGAGCCCAGGGACCTGCACTACCTCCACCCCCTCATTCCCAGGCCTGGCTCCTCCCTCTCCCTCCGCGCGCGCGCCGCAGGGCCGAACAGAACATTCCTGCGGCTGGGCGCGCGCGGCCTGCTCCTTCCTTCCCGTCCTCCCCCTACCCCGGTCCGAGGGCCGAAGCGCGCTCCCGCCGTGAACTCTCCGGGAACCCCCCTCGGGGCGGTGGCCGGGCGCGCTCACCTCCCCCTGACCCGGCCCCGCCCCACCCCGCCCAGGCCTCAGCCAGCGCCGCCGTGGAGTCCCCCCGCCCTCCTGCGCAGTCGGAGTCCAACCCTCCTAGCCCGAGCGGTGCTCCCTCCGCCGCGGCCCGGGCCGCCTCCCTCCGAGGCCCCCAAGGCCCGTCCCGGGGCTAACGTTCCCGGAGCGCTTCCACTGCCTCTCCCAGCGCCCCTTCCTCGAAACTGACATCACTTGTAGGGCTCAAGGCTGCTCCCACCGTGCCGACTGCGTCTCAGACCACACTGCCCTCCTGAGTGCCAACTCCCCTCCCCCAGAGTGCCAATGCCCCCAAGTGCCCAGTGCCCCTCTCGGCAATAACTGCGAGTCTGGTCGGTAGCTGTTCTCAAAGCCATTCGATACCCCCACCGATGGCAAACTGCCCCTTCTCCCCTTTGGTGCCACATTTAGTGCCCTTCGGATCTCCGAGGGCCGCCCCACTCGTTCCTCGCGGGCCCCTTCCGGGCACTGAGCGCCCTCGCCCGGCGGAGAAGAGGGTGAGGGGCGGGGGTTTGCCACGTCAAGAGTTTGCCCTCGCCGGGCCGGGCCGACTCGGGGACCCTGGCCCCGGGACAGCGCCGGCGGCGGCGACTCCCGGAAACCGCCCCCTCCTCCGCTCCCCGCCCGCCGCCCGGCTGCCCGGCGGGCCGGCCCAGCCGGCTCTGTCAGCGCCGCTCACACGGGGAGCGCCGGGGGAACAGGAGCGGCGCCCGGCCCGGCCCATTCCCCCGCCCGGCGGCGGTGGCTGGGCCAGGGCGGGGCGCGCTTTTCTAAGAATCTGTTGTACCGGGTGGGGGGCGCACTGGGGTGCCGCTGGAGTGGGGCGCCAGTTTGGAAGAATAAAGAGCAGGAAGGGGTGCCAGAGTAGGCGAGGGAAGGGAAGGCAGGCGCGGAGGAGGGGCCGGGGTGGCTGCCGGGGACTGAAGGGGGCTGGGCTGGGAAGGAGGGCCTGGTTGGCGGATGGG
>NW_011494955.1:6792084-6793459 GCF_000754665.1 Bison bison bison
CGGATGGGGGAGTCTGGGGTGGCAGGGCCGACTGGGGGGCTGGAAGCAGGGATGAAGAGGGAATGTATTGGTCTTTTCCAGTTCAGCCTTCCTGAGCTCCCAGTTCTTGCCCTCAACCCCAAATACACCATCTCTGGATGCAGCCATTCCCCACGAAGAGAAAAAAGGGGCGACAGATTTCTGATTCAGAACCTGGCCGGTGGCAAAAACAGCAATTAAGTGCAAAATGAGGAGTACCCCCAAAACAAGGGGGGGAAAGCCCTGATTAGTCAACTCCAGGCTGCCAGTCTCCCCCACCCCATCCCCCCCTTCCCCTCAGAAATCTGAAAGGTCCCAATTAAGTCAGGCCTGCCTGGTTGGTAATTAGAACCAGAAGTGGCCAGGCCACAGGGAGGGGGGTTGGGAGTGGGGCACAGGAGGTGTGGGGGGAGGGCTCGGAGAAGTCATGAGTCCTCAATAGCCCCCCTTTCTATTCACCAGATGCACCCCACTCCTCATCAGCCCATCTGTGTGTGTTTCCCAAGCATTGCTGGGAGAGGGGTCCTTAGAAGGGACTAGGCAATGTGATGTCAGGCCCACCCTAACCCCCAACCCCAACCCCCATTCTAGACAGTCTTAGCCTTGAAGAGAAGGTAAAAAGATGGGGGAATCTAGTGCCCCCTCTTTTCCCCAAAGTCCCCCCAGCCCTTATTGCAGCAATTAGACCCATTAGCCTTCTAGCATTTCATGGGAACCAGATGTTCTCCACCAGCCTGGTGGGAGTATAAGGGGGGGCTGCTGCCTGACTCACCCCCTTCCCTATGATCCCTGCCACCAAAGTGCACCCCTCCCAGCTGGAGCCCCACAAAGCATGGTCCCAGAGGCAAGGAAGAGTGTACCCCATCCCCCACTGATGAAGCCTTTCACACTGAGCCTGGCATGGTCACCCCTCAGAGCCTCGACCACCCTGGAAAGGATGCATTTGGCCATCAAGGGGCTGTGTGGAGGGGAGGGATAGCTAGCTCCTTCTGCATCTCTCCTTTGCTCCCCTCCTGCCACCTTCTGGAAGGGGCTTGAGGATAACTGGCTCTGAATTCCTCACACTAAATTCTCATTTTCTTCCAAAACCTTCCCTCAAAAAACTGAAGAGGGGGCATTTCGAAGCAGAGAAGGCCCCACCCCAAGGGTAAGCCTAACTTAGGAGTCCCACCTGAAGGGCAATGAATGGGAGGGGTCTCTGGAGGTGGGGGCAGCAGTGGAGCCAAGGGATAGGGAGGTGTGAATGAGGAACCCGGGGCCCAAAGCAGGGCGGTGAGGAGCGCTGGGCAGGATGGGGGCTGGGACCGGGTAGGGGGCCAGGAGAGGGGGGTGCAGCCTGGGCCCCAGCGGCGGCGGC
>NW_011494955.1:6793559-6798147 GCF_000754665.1 Bison bison bison
GGCGGCGGCTTGCCCAGCTCCCCCCGCCAGAGAGGTTTCCTGTTGCAATCAAAGCCCCGTTTGTGTCGGCCTGGAGCTGGAGCTCGAGCCTGAGCAGGAGAGACCAGGAGGGGAGGGGAAGGAGGCAGCGGCTGGGGTTTTTTCCTGGAGGAGGCCTCGCTGCTGCCGCCTGCTCACCACCAGGCCCGCCCGCTTAACAAGGCCCTGGCCTCTCCCGGAGTCTGGGTTCTCTCTGTGTCTGTGCCTTCCAGCCTGTATATTTCCCTCTCTTGTTTAGGTCTCTGAGTCTCTCTTTTTCAGTTTCTTTTAAGTAGAACTCTTTTTCTTCCTGTGCCAGCCTGTCTTCAGTTTCTCCATGTGACTTGGTATGGTGCAGCCTGGGCTCCGTGACCCAGAGACACTGTCACCAATTTCAGAGGACAAGCAGGGCTAGGTCGTCAGGACACCAGCTATCTTCTAAAGAGGGGGAGGCGGGCAGGGCAGGCCTTCCCTTCCCTTCCATCACACTCTGTTCCCTGCAGTCTTGATAAAACAAGCACAGACCACACCAGTGGTCATAACACTGAGATACACAGGGACACAGACACCAGGGTTTCATGTGTATGAGTGAGCAAGCACACCCAAACCTTCGCACATGTGTACACACACACCCCCCCCCTCCAGTTTTCCACACATGCAGGCCTGTGCTTGCCTTGGCAGCACGTGTTCCCTTCCCCTCCCCTCCTCCAACAGGCGGTTCTGAGATGCCTTACCCACTCAGGCCCCCGCGGCACCCCAAGAGATGAAGCAAGACTGCCCTTCTCAACATTAGTGTCTCCAAGGTGCTGGGGACCCAGTGGTGGGATCCAGGAGCCAGCCCCGGGGCTAAGTTCCAGAATCCTTCACAGTCTACCCTCCCTCCCACAGACCAGCAACAGAGGCTGAGGAAAGAGAGCCAGCCACCAGGTGAGCATGGCTTTGACTTAGGCCTCCAGTCCCCTTCCATTAGATTGCCCAGTCACAAAGGGAAGGCAAGTGAGATTACACTTTCCCCCTTCAGCCACTGCTGCCCCGTGGGAGGTCTCTCAGACTCTCCCAGCTGCCTCCCTTTCTTCCACTAGATGCTGCAAGCCCCACTCCCAGGTAGCTGTCTGGACCCAGGCCTTTCCCTCCTCCCCTCCCCACCGCCACCTCTCTGCCCAGGCCTGTCCCCTGCTGCCAGCCGCACCCTCCCCAGCTACAAGCCCAGGTTCTGGCTCCTCCCTTGGATTTCTTCTTTCAGCCCCCCTCCTTCAGGGCAGCCATTGGGGATACAGCTTAGTCTGACCCCTTCCCCTGCCTTGACCTCACTTTGAACCCTGACCTTGCTCTCCACGTGTCCAGGGCACAGGGGCACATGGAGAACTTCGCTGGGGGCTGGCTCCTGGCTCTCCGCACTCTCCCTGACACCATTCTTTCTCCTCTGCCTTCTATCCCCACTCCCTTAGTTGCCTGAGGAAATGGGAGAATCAAGTCCCAAGGGACTGAGTGGTACTGCTCTTTGCAAGAAGGGCATTCATGTGGGAGGGTGGTTCCCTCCCACCTCCAAGACCCTGGGACAGATTCATGGGGTGCAAATGAGGTAGGGGAAGCCCAGCTGAGGTTTACAAAAAGGGGGGCTTTGTGCTCCCTCCTTCACCTGCATGCCACCCAAATAACCCCTGCTGGACTACAGACAGGCCACCAGCAGGCCTCACCAAACCCCAGACACACCGTCAGCAGCCCATGAAATACCACCTCACTCCTCACACTGACTCTTTGTTGCAACCCTGGAATTCTGTGTGTGAGCAGTGTCTCAGGGCCACACTGTGCATACAACTGCACATGGCCTTACACACACACACACACACACATGCCTTCTCTAGGTGAGCTTGATCTTTCCAGCAGAGCTGCCAGCCCCAGTCCTGTTTAATCACCCCTTCACACACACACACACACACACACACACACACACACACACAACCCTCCAAGTGCCAGCTCCTGAACACAGGCCCCTTCTCTCCACCTCTCTCTCTCTGAGCTTGTGGAGCTATAAGGGATGTTATCTTTATCTTTTGGTCTTTTCTTCTCCCTTTCTGTTTCTCTGGAGCTGCCCCTCTGTCTATCACCTCCCCTCCTTTCCAGGTGGGACCTTCTCTGCACCGGCTCCCACACTGACCCTCTATCCCACGAAGGCCAGCATCCTAGCCCTCCAGCTCCTGGGCACCCATGCCTGAAATGACCCCGGCGAGGAGGATCCACTCCCAAGAGGAAGGAGAGGGGACCCAGAGGGAAGAAGAGAGGCCTCAGCTTGCTGCTGTCAGCTTCACCCAAAGAGGGCAGGCCTGAGGGACAAGCAGGGATCTGCACAGCATGTGGGCACCGGGCCAGAGAGAGAGAGAGAGAGAGAGAGAGAGAGAGAGGAGTCTACAGCCCACATGGCTGGCGGAGAGGATCCTGCTGGGACCCCTCTCCACTTTCCCGGATTACTTATGAGACAAGAGCTACCTTCCCTGTGGCTATTTCCACCCTTCCCAGAAGCAAGGGCTTCCCTGGTGGCTCTGCTGGTAAAGAATCCCCCTGCAATGTGGGAGACCAGGGTTCAATCCCTGGATTGGGAAGATCCCCGGGAGAAGGGAATGGCTACCCACTTCAGTATTCTGGCCTGGAGAATTCCATGGGGTCACAAAGAGTTGGACACGGACACTGAGCAACTTTCACTTAACCAGAAGCAAGAGGGAAGTTTCCTGACCCCAGACATCTCTGGGTACCTGGCACTAGATTCCGTTCCTCTTTTTTGCAGCCTCCCCCTAATTCAGGACAATTTCACCTCTCGATCCAAGAGTCAGCAGATTGTCTTCCCAGGCTCCTCCACTTCACAGCCTGGCTCCCCACACCCCTCCACTGCAGGCAGGCAGCAGCCTCAGACTTCCCCAGACCCCCCCTTGGCTGCCCATACAAAGAGGTTCTCCCTGCTAGTTGACTCGCTCAGGAGGCAATTTCAGAGTCCCAAATTTTAGGCATGCCACTTTCCCATCCTAGCTGTACAGGAGGACTCGCATTCGTAAAGATGTTCATTTGCTCCATATCGAGACCCCCTCATGGCTACTCCTTTAGATCAAAGCCCTAAGCCTGCCTGCCTTCCTAACGGGGACACCAGTTCTCTCATCCACCCACCAATGCCCTCCTGTTTCCACTTGCCCTCATCCCCCACGATCCCTGAGACTCACACAGAGAGGCCATCTCCTTGGGGAGGTCAGGCTGGCCCAAGCCCCGGAAGCTAGGGCTCAGCATCTCGAAAGGTGGAGACCCCCTGAGTGCCCCTGGGAAGGCGAAGGGGAAGCCAGCCCCTGGGTAGCCAGAGCCAGGGCCCAGGGCACCAGGCACAAAGAGTCGCTCCTTATTGGTGGCCATGGCCGCGGCAGTGTGGGAGGCTGAGTCCCCTGGGGTCTGCTGTGGGCGGGGGACTTCTTCAGCCACAGCCCCCGCCCATGCCCACTGCCCTGGCCTGGGAGGCTCCGTGCCCGCCCTGCCTGGCCTGCTCACTGGGTCTCCAAGAGTCCTAAGGAGAAAGAAAGGAAAAGGAGGGATGAGAGAATGATCACTTTGAGGTTTCAAGCCCCATGACCCTCACCCAGCTAGTCTTTTCTCTCCTTGCTGCCACAGTTTGTACTGCTCAGGGCCCTCTGTACACAGTGGGGGACATAGGGTGGGAGCTGATGCAGGCTCAGAGAAACTCACCCAGAAAGGGTAAACTAAGTTTACAAGGTGAATGACAGCCTCTAGACTCACAGCAGAAAGGACTCCTAAGCTAGGAGACCACTGAACACCATCATGGGCTGAACTCTTGATTTAACACTCACATCAATCCTGCAAAGTAGGAATTATGATTCCCATTTCACAGATAAGAAAACTGAGGTTAAGGGACTGATTAAAGGTCACATGGCTGTAAATGGTAGAGCCAAGATTCAAACTCTACACTCTGGAGAAAGTGACCATATCTTTTTTAACACTTTTATCATAAAATGTTACACCTCTCTGGAACACAGATCCTGAAGCCAGACTATCTGAATTGATCCCTACCACTTCCGAGCTGTGGGATCTCTGATGTATTAACGTTACTTAATCTCTCTGGGCCTCAGTTCCTTTCTTTGCCAACTGTGAATAATAAGGCCCACTTCATAAGGTTATTATGAGGATTAAATAATTTACCATATGTAAAGTGTCTAGAATAATATAGGACACATACTAAAGGCTTTGTGTATCTCATGTTCTTTTTCCTTGTCCCTTCTCTTCCGCCATACCTCCTTTAATTTGCGTTCCTTTCTTTCCATCTTCCTCAGTGCTCCCTCCTAGTCTGTCTATGTCTCCAATGACGCCTCACTTCCTAACCTCTCTTCACACCCACGGAGGCTGATGGAAGCCCCGCTCTGTGCCAGGCATGATGCTAGGAAGCTCCTCTCTCTGTCCTCAGTTCACTTTGCTTCTCCATCTCTTCTCTCTCTTCTCCGAGCCCTCTGCACATAGCAAGCCCTCTCTACATCCCCCCTTCCTCTAATATAGCCTGACCCCTGAGCCCAGGGGAGGACGA
>NW_011494955.1:6798247-6800930 GCF_000754665.1 Bison bison bison
GATAAGGGGAAGGTTGTTGGCTCTCCTAGGAGTGCCAGAACCGCCCACCTGTCTCGGAAGTTAGGGACTGGGAAAGAGAGTCATCTCAGCCTAGGTGCCTCCTCTACCAGCCAGAACGTAATGGACTAGATGAAGAAGGTCAGAGAGCGAGGATGGAAGAGAGCGAAACACAGAGTCCTCGGGGTAGGCAGCCCCAGAGGTAGATAATGGGTATTTCACATCTCTTTCTAAGATCAATATCTTTCCATCTTTGTACCTCTGTTTTTTCATTTTTCCCCTCTCTTTTTTATCTCTCATCTGCTTTGGCTTTCAAGTTCCTGAAGGTAGATTGTCGTGGCGGTTACAGGAACTCAGACCCCAAGCCCACTCAGTCCCAATGCATAAAGCAGCCGCTGCCCTTCACTTGCCACCACTCAGATCCCCAGCACCCTGACTCTTCAACCCAGGGTCTCCCTAAGTCCTAAAAAAACCTGAGCTCTGAGTCCCCAGGGTTCATCTCCTTCACCTTACCCTATTCCCTGCAGTCCTCTTCCCAGGTTAAGCCAAGGTAGAGCCAGGAGTCCAGGCCCCTGAGGCCCCTGGGCCACAGCTTAACAGGCTGGGCCACATTCCAGGTGGATTAACCCCTCCAATGCCAAGGGTGAGAAGCTACTAGAGGTCCCCCCATCTCCCCGACTGGCTTAGGCTGATAACTTGGCTGTGTGGTCCAGAACTCTCTGTCTTTGCTTCTCACCTGTGGGTGGGAAACAGAGCCCTGAGGGCAGAGCAGGAGGACTTTGAGGGTCCCAGAGAAGGATGCTCAGGCTCCTAGTCCTTGTGGAGGAGTGAAGCTGTGAGTGAGTGAAGGACAGCCCAGCTCTCCCGGGAACTTCCCCTTATTTTGCCTCAGAGAAGGAACTTGAGAGTTGAGTGAAGAGAGGAAGGGGAAAGAGATTCATCCCAGTTCTGAACCTTGGTTTCTCTGCCTTGCTGAGAAGAGAAGGGGAGGGTCCTAAGTCTTCGGTAGAGGAAGGGACCAAGGAATTGAAGACAGTGGTACACAGTGTAAAAGGAAATCCTAAAGTAGGAACCCAGAGGCCATGGTACTTCAGGGGGACCTGAGGAAGGGAGAACGGACTTCTTTCCTCCCAAGATGCCACCTCAGGTGGAGAGGGCTGACCAGGGGAAAGCGGGCCCTTACAAAGCTGCTTCTTTTCAAGTTGAGGTGGAGTTGAGGGGAGGGCATGGATGAAGGGGGCTGCCGGATGGAGGCAGGGGTGTCTCTCTGCTGGCTTGCCCGCTCCAGAGCCTGGAACAAAGCTGCTCTTGTCGGCGGCTCTCCACCCGCTGCCCCCCTCCCCTCTGTATAAACACGACCACCTTTTTCCATGACCCCATCCCCAGCCTGGGCGGAGGACCCAGGCATCCTCTGCTCTGGCCTGGGCCCCCAGTCTGCTCCCCAGGAGGCAACGGCAGGCCGGGTTTCCCTGGCCTCCTGCCACCCTCGGGGGAGTCCAGACCCTTGAGTCTCCACCTCCCATCCCCGTGTGCCCTCCCTCTACCTCACTGGCCCCAGGGAGGGGCAGTACCCATGAGGCAGGCAGGCAATGCCAGTGGAATGTGTGTGGGCATCGGAGGGCACGGGTAGGGTGGGGCAGAGGGGGGAACTGGAGGTGCCAGTTGGGTGGCTTTCTGAGCCAGGGGTGGGGGTGTGCCGGGATGGGGGTGTGTGCCCTGTGCTGCCTACTAGGCTCCAAGCCACAGCATGTGTGTGCATATGTGTGTGCGAGAGTATGTGTCTATTTGGGATACCCAAGCTCCAGGACCCCTCCCACACTGCCTCCTGCCCCCTCCCCTGTCCTCTCTTTTCTCGCCTCAAGGAAATGAGACACCACCTGTGGTCCTCAACCCTAAGTCAGCATCTGAGCAGTGATGGTAAGGGTACAAACCTCAGACTTCGGCACTGGTACCATCACCTGCCCTAGACGTGGGCCCTGAAGGAGCACCACCATCTCAGCTTCTTGCCCCACAGACCCCTCCTCAGGCTACTTGCCCCCCTCCCCCACCCCAGCATACTCTTACCCTCTGGCCACCTGCAGAGACTCCCTCCTACAGCCTGGGTCAGATCAAGGGAACTGGGCTGTAAGAGCTGGAAACAGGGAGGCAGTGCGCCAGTAAGGCTCTGGGACTGGAACTCCTGGGTCCCTTCCCCAGTCTCCCTGCTTTGCCTTTGTTCCATTCAGGCTCCCCTCAAGAATACTCCGGAGGAGCCCCCCACCTCGGCTGGAGGGAGCCAGGACTCACATCCAAGGTTGCAGACTTGAGAGAGGGACTCCTGCACTGCGGTTCAAGGCAGTTCAAATTCACTGCGGTTCAGCTACACAGACCCCTATCCTATCCACTTGTCTCTCCAAACTTCCGGACTCAAAGAGACAGAATCATTTGCCTCTGGCCCTTCTGATGTCCAAGTGGTGCCATTCCACTAGGGAAGGAGGAACTTGGATCAGCGTGGACCAAAAATCCTCCCCTCAGATTCCCCAGGAGAGCCTGAGGGGAGGCGGATGGTGGACTTTCCCCGCAGGAGGGGACCCTATCTCCCCTCACACTCCGGGCACAAAAATAAGGATAGAAGCCCGCTGGCTAATGTTCTCCCAAAGCTCTCCCAGAATACTCACCACAATGAAGGGTGAATACAGCCCAGCCC
>NW_011494955.1:6801610-6803705 GCF_000754665.1 Bison bison bison
GGGACGCCTGGGTCTTTGCCCCTCCCATTTACTGGGCTTCCGTGGCTCCGTCCCCGGGAGGCCGGGCAAGGCTGGCAGAAGAGGTCAGTGTCCTGGGCCCATGATGCCACCCTTTCTCTCTGGCACTTTCCCCATTCTTGCCATTTGCGGACTGGTTGAGTCCTCTGGCCGGACTGTGGTTCCCGGAGGCTAGTCTCTGTACCTCCTCAGGACGGGCAGTGAGGGCTGTCTCCACGTCCTCCCAGGGGTGGCTTGACCGCGCAGGGATCTGCCAGAGCAGCAGCCACTATCTTCACCCTGCGCTTAGCCTTCACCTGCGTGTCAAAGTAGACTCTTCTTCCCCATGCCTACCCCAGCCGGTCCTTAAGTCCCAGGAGCAAACTGGTTTAACTAGTGGAGGTTGTAGGGGTTCTGAGGCTTGGGCTTAAAGACCTCCTCCTCTCTCTGCCTTGAGTAAGCTGTGGGAGTTAGGTCTCCTGGGTCCCCGGCTGGCTGCCAAGGCCATCCCCACCTTTAGGCTTGTGTCTGGAGGGGAGAGGCTGGGAAGGAGGGCCAGGGAACTGTAGCCGGGGGTGGGAGGAGCCTTGCGCTGGGTGTGAGAGAGAAAGCCCAAGCAGAGGGTGTGTGTCTGCCTTAACTAGCGCCTGCCTGCCTGCCGGCCTGGTGGATGCGCCACGAATGTTGTTGACGCTGGGTGTGTGTGTGTGTGTGTGTGTGTGTGCGCGCGTGCGCGCGCACGCACCCAGTGTGAATGTCAGTGTCTGATGGGAACATTCCTCCAACTTCAACGTGACCACCACAGACTCTCAGTCCCTAGAGTCGGAACCCCCAGGGTGTCAGCATCCATCCTACTGAAGACAGAGCCAGAGAAGAGGAGGGAATGTGAAGTCCAACCTCTGTGCAGAGCCCCAACACTCCTACAGGGACTAGGGTGGGAGTGAGAGAGTGGAGAAGGGCAGCAGCAGGAGGGAGGGCTGGGCCCGGCCGGGGAGATGCACCCAAAGGACCTTCCCAGCAACAGTCCCAAGTAGCCGGCACTGGGGACACCGACTCAGTTGCGTCACATTTTCCGTACTGGAATTACCTTGTCCATACTGCTACCCTGAGGACCAGGCATCTTCCCTCCCAGGACAGGGAAAGGCCACTTTTGGTAGCCAGAGTCAGATGAAGGGGAGGGGGATAAGGGGGCCTGCGGTGGCTCTCTCAGGAGAACAGGAGCTGCAGATGGGGTGCTGACAGTCTCTCCTTTTCATTCTGGGGGTGGGAAGAGCTGGGAATAGATACTCCAGGGTCCCGTCCCCAGGTGGCCTGGCTGCTGTTGACTTTGCTTGGTTACCCTGGGAGCAGCTCTCAGCAGTGTGGGAGGGGCGGGTGTTGGGGAGTTGGACCCAGGCGTCCAGGCCGGGGTGGGATGGCACTCAGCCTGTGTGGCACGGATCCTGCCAGGAGGCTGCGAAGTTAACCCCTCCTGCCCTGGTGATGGTGGCCGCTGGCAAGGAGGGAGGGCCCAACTGTGGTTTGTGAATGTGGCCCTGATTCCCCCTCCCCCTCCCAGCACATCTGTACTTGGTTTACAGTGAATGAGTCTCCTGTCCTCATGAACTGGGCGAGGGCACCGCTCCCTCCCTGGCCCCTGGCCGGGCATCCTGACACAGAATCAGGCGCCACCCACCCCCGGAACTCTCTCCCTGCTGGGTAGCCCTTTCCCAACTCTTCCCCTTACCCTTCTTAGAGGGGCTCAGGGGCTGGTGCCCCAGAGCTAGAGCACTGAGACTAGGCAGCCAGGACAGCAAATGGGGCCAGGGAAGCTAACGGGGCGGAGGGTGGGGGTGGGGGACAAAACTCTTGGATAGCCTGGAAAGATGGAGTGGTCTGGAATTCCATCTGTCTCTGCCTTCCTCATTGTCTTGGTTTGTCTGTCTGTCTGTCTGTGTCTTTGTCTCTGGTGGATGTTTGTCCATCGATCCGTCTTGGAAACTGTGGCTCCGCCCTTCTGGCCTCTATGGTCCCCAGCCAACGACAGCAGTCAGGGGGCGATGCCCAGGAAGACCCGCCCTGCGCCGGCCCCTCCCCTAGGGATTGCCTTGCCCCGCCC
>NW_011494955.1:6803805-6804312 GCF_000754665.1 Bison bison bison
CAGCACCCAGTAACTGGGGTCTGTGGGCTGCAGCGGTTTGGAAGTCAAACCAAACTGGCAGATTGGGGAGCAGAGAAAAGGGGTATTGTGAGGGGGTCAGTTTCTTCTCTCCGTCTTGCGCTGCAGTCTGTGCTCTGTCCAGTGATTCCAGGAGGAAGCTTGAGAAGAGGGCCTCCCACTCTGGAAACTGGTGGAGAGAGCTCCCCTCATTTCTCCTTCTCTTTGGTCATCCCTAGTTCTAGGCTTTGCTCTGTTTGTGGTTGCTCCACTTGATCACCCTGGCAACTTAAGAAATGATATCTTGGGGGCCCTAGAACCAGGCTTCCTTCGCTCCTTATATCACAAAAAGGAGAGAAAATGGATCCAAACTTCCAGCCTACCTGCCCTGATTTGCCATATAGCCCACCCCTAATTTTCACCCTTGCCTCCTCCCCAGCAGCATCAGGACACTGAATAGGTAATCTGCCCAAGCCGAGTCTGCTACTGGGTGGACGTCCCACACCACGC
>NW_011494955.1:6804412-6816044 GCF_000754665.1 Bison bison bison
GGAGGAAAAAGCTCTGTTACAACCCCCAAGGACATCATTAAAGCACGAAAGTGCCATCGGGGCTTGGAGACCAGGGCGCCCAGGGAGAGCATGATGAAAACATGTTTTGTACAACACGTGTCTTTCCCGTCCTCCCCTCCCCTCTCACCTCCTTCCCCAGGCCTGCTCTGTGCCGAGGATGGTGCCAGCCTTGCCCTGAGTGCTTCTCAATTCTACCCCTTGTATCAGGCCTATTTTTCTGCTTGCCACTTTGTTGGTTCTCCCAGTGAATGACTTTGTGTGTGGAAGTTCTTACCAGCATCAGAAATACCCAGATCCCCACAGAATAAGGCCTTGACTTTGCGACACAGGATTTTAGGACTACACTAAACAACTCTAGGAATTTCTTCCCTGAACACGCGCCATTCATTAATTCAACAAATCTTTATTAAACACCTACTGTATGCCAAGCACTATGCTGCTGCTAGCTAAGTCACTTCAGTCGTGTCCAACTCTGTGCGACCCCATAGACGGCAGCCCACCAGGCTCCCCCGTCCCTGGGATTCTCCAGGCAAGAACAGTGGAGTGGGTTGTCATTTCCTTCTCCAATGCATGAAAGTGAAAAGTGAAAGTGAAGTCGCTCTGTCGTGTCTGACTCTTCACTCATGTCTGATTCTTCACAACCCCAAGGACTGCCGCCTACCAGGCTCCTCTGCCTATGGGATTTTCCAGGCAAGGGTACTGGAGTGGGTTGCCATTGCCTTCTCCGAAGCACTGTGCTAGGCCCTAGGAATCCGTAGGAATCTCCTTGGGCCCAAGTATCCAAGGAAATCAGGAAAGACTTTGGGGAGGGGAGGAAGTGAGGAGGAGAAGGGAGAGAAGGGAGGGCAGCAGAAGAGTATGTGCAAAGGCCCTGGAATCAAGGTCCTGGCTCCCAACCACCCTACTCCCCCAGAAAGAACAGGGGCCCTCCATTCCTGCTCCTTTGATGGACTTTGATTCACTACAAGGGAGGGACGGTGAGCACCTCCTAACAGCCAAAAGCGCTCTAGGACCCTAGGACATCTGGTGCTCTTGCCCTGGAAAGATTGCATCCATCCCTTCATCTCTTCCTCCAGAAAGGGAAACAGAGGCACAGATAGAGAGGAGCAAGCCACGGGCTTAGGCCCCAGATTCCATACAGAAAACAAGGCCCCACACTGAGGTGGAGGGACGGAGTTTGCCCTGCTGTAGCCTCACCAGACAGAAAACCTGTCTACTCTGAACTGTTCGATGGTGCACCCTCCCCCTCTGGGATCCAGCCCTGACCTGTCCCACTCACTGGAACGAGGAGCAGGTCTGCCTCCAAGGTTGCCTGGAACGTGTGAGCTAAGAGCTCCAGGTGTCTGCCAGTCTCCATGTGGGTGGGTGGAGCAGTCTATTTGGTACAGAACCTCCATCTGGGATTACAGGGTTTTATCTCTCCTCTGTCCACTGGGGGGCTTCCAGCTCCTCCAGCTTAGACACCAAGGTTTCCAAGCTTTTTCCTTTCTGAAGAAAAGGGATGGAGGGTCCTTTGAGGACAGAATAGGTTTCTTTGTGGCTGTTCCTCCTCCAGAGCTGGCACAGAGGTCATGGGACCAAATGGGGTTAAGTTCTAGACCTGTTCCGATGACCCATTTTTCCTCCCTGTGTCCACACCCCCTGGGGCAAGGGTGTTGGGTGGGGCTGACCTGGCACCCCCACACCCACATCTGGGATTTCCCCTAGATGGAAACTCCCAGAACCCTGGTGTCCTGCCTCCTCTGCCAGCTCTCCTCCAGACTACATCTCTGCCTTAGCTCCAAGGGGCCCCGCAGATGTGGGACCACCTTCAGGGACCATCTGTGATGTCTGGCTGCCCTTTCTAGTGGATTCCTTTGAAGAAAAGATGTGAGGCTGGGGGGAGGGAGTTGGGAAGCTATCCTTTGTTGAGCACCTACTGTATGCCAGGCGTTATGCTTGGCTTGTATATTACTCACTTAATCCACACAGCAGTCCAGAGAAGGAGCAGTTATCATCCCATTTCACAGAGGGAACTGAGAACCAGAGAGGTTAAGCAGCTTGCCCAATATCACACAGCTGTAGCAGAGCTAACATGGGAACCTAGGTCTTGGTGATCCTGAGCTCTCCTCATCACCACAGGCTTCTTCTTCTTCTGCAGCTGCCCACCTCTCCATGAGATGAGACTTGGAAAATTCAGTTCAATTCAACCCAATTCAGAAAATAGTTATTGAACATCTGCTCTATGCCAGGCACTGATAGGTGCCAGACCAGCAATCTGGAAGGTTGCTGACTCAAGGTCTGGTGGGAGAGATAGGTGTGTGAACTAGGCAGTGTCTAACTTCAGCAGAATGATATGAGCAAGGTGGTGTGGAGTAGAGAATGAAGTAGTACACAGACATAAAGAACAGACTTTTAGACTCAGTGGGAGAAGGAGAGGGAGGGATGATTTGAGAGAACAGCACTGAAACATACATTACCATATGTAAAACAGATGATCAGTGAGAGCTTGATATATGAAGGAGGGCACACAAAGCTGGTGCTCTGTGACAACCTGGAAGGACAGGGTGCGGAGGGAGGTGGCTGGGAGGGAGGTTCAGGGACACACATACATACCTATGGCTGATTCACACTGATGCATGGCAACAAGCATCACAGTATTGTACAGCAACTATCCTCCAATTAAAATAAACATAAACTTTAAAAAAAGAAAAGAAATAGTATTTCTATTTTCTCTTTATAAAAGAGTACAGAAATATATTATGAACAGTGTACAGAATAAATTGGAATAAAGTGAATACCTACTCGACTGCCATCCAGCTCAAGAAATAGAGTATTTCCTGCTCCAGAGGTTCCCGTGTGACTCTCCCATCATCCTCTTCCTCTCTGAAGAAGTAACCACCATCCTGACTTTTGGGATAATTATGTCCTTCTTTTTGTTTATAGTATTAGCACCTACGTATGCATCCCTTTATAATATTATTTAATTTTGCCTGTTTTTGAGGTTTATATAAACGGAATGACACTGTATTGCCCTTTCCTGTCTGACTTATTTTGTTCAGCTTGTTTGTGAGAGAGACACAAATTGTTGCACGTAACTGCCTTTTTCACTGTGGCAGAGTATTCAGTTGCATGCTGCTGCTGCTGCAGAGTATTCAGTTGCATGAATATACCACAATTTTTTTTTTATTCTACTCTTGGTGAAAGTTTGAGTTGTTTCCAGTTTGGGCTATCATAATGCTACTAAAAACATTATTGTATATATTTCCCAATATATACATGTAAGAGTTTTTCTAAGCTATAAAGCTAAGAGTCAAAGTGTATGTTCAGGCAATCTCAATTTTTATCAGATAATCCCAAACTGTGTTCCAAAATGGTTGTACCAGTTACACAGGAAGTAGAACATTCTAATCAGGAGCAGGTGTAAAATCAAGACTCATACTCCTTTCTTGCCTAAAACTCTCAGTGGTTTTCTCTTTCCCTTGGAATAAGATCCAAGTCACTGCCGTGGCTCCCAGGGCCTCTACCTGGCTCTCTACCTATGCCATATGACTCTCCTCTCTGTTTTTTGTACTTGCTGTCCCCCCTCTCTGGAATGTTCTTCCACGAGCCATCTCCATGGCTGTCTCCCTCGCTTTCTTCTAAAATGCCCTTGCTAAAATGTCACTTCTCAGTGGCACTGTCCCTGACCACTGAATTTTCTTTAAATAGTTGTTTATTTATTTGGCTGCTCCAGGTCTTAGTTGTGGCCTGTGCATTCTTACTTGAGGCATGCAAACTCTTAGCTGAGATGTGGCATCTAGTTTCCTGACCAGAGATCGAACCCGGCCCCCTGCATTGGGAGTGGGGAGTCTTAGCCACTGGATCACCAGGGAAGCCCTGGCCACTGAATTTTCTATTACAAATTTTTCCAGGCCTCCTTACCCTCCTCTCAGCTTTTGTTTTCCTCCCAGTCCAGCCATCTGGGTTCTAGTCAGCCTCAGGCTGCTTTCCTGTGATCTGCCAGGACTTTTATCTCCTCCCAAACCCTTAAGTGGCAACCCACTCCAGTATTCTTGCCTGGAAAATCCCATGGACAGAGGAACCTGGTCGGCTATAGTCCATGGGGTCGAAAAGAGTCGGACACAACTGAGCGACTTCACTTCCCTTTAAACCCTTAAGGGCCCTTGGAGCTGACTGTGTGGTGGCAGTCTAGCTGCTCCTTCTAAAGGATCCACCTCTCTGAGTCACTTTGTATCACATCACTCTGGGGTTTTTTTCACAGCCATTCCATGCTCCTAGACAAGCTAATGTATTTATTTGTTTACCTGTTTGCTTTTTGTCCCCACCCAGCACCACCCCTCACTTTAAATGGCACTCCATAAGAGGAAACCTCACTGTCTTGCTCTGTAACATGACCAGTACCTGCTGCATGACAGGCCCTCCAGTAATAATTGTCCAGGCTAGTTGTCAGGCTCCCAGAGACAGCCAGGCCCTCCTCCTCCCTCCAACACCTGGGACTTGCCCTATCTGGAAACTCCCAGGACCTAGGTCTCCCCTGCTCCACCAGCTCCCACCAATATCCCAGGCAGTCTCAGAGCATCTGCTGTGCTGCTGCTACTGCCCTGAGTCTCCTCTGGGGACTGTTTGGAAGTCTGAAGCACTCATTCTGGTCATCAGGGCTGGAGAGTGATGGGCAGGTGTCAGGTGCCCACAGCTCAAGAAATACTTTTTGATTGAATAAAGGGGAAGTCTTCAGAGATGAAAAGGATCTTGCCAGGTGGAGAAAAGAGAAAGGGCACTGCGAGCAGAAGGAAGAGTGAACAAAGGACGGAGGCGTGAAGAGCGCACATCATAGTTAGAGGACTTGGTCTGATCTGGTGCCCGTGGAAGGTGCTCTGTGGAGGGGAGGGTAGCCGGCAAGCAGGGAAGGGGAGGGCTAGCTGGGGAGGTCTGAGCTCCTGCCAGCTCAGAGAGGCTCAGCAGTGTCTTAGGTTTAATCCTGCCCCCGCCCCCGCTCCCCACAGTTCCCCCTCTGACCCCACCCGTAGGTACCCTCCCTTTCACCCAACCCCCAGCCTGGCCGCTCCCCGCCACTGAATGGACTTCTCTCTGGGCCTACGTCTGGGGCCTCGGAACAAGAAAGCCAGCCATCAACAGCCACCTGCGCCCTCTGGACACTGCCCACCAGCTGCCTCCCCTTGTCCGTCCTGCCCTCCCTCTGCCTGTGCCTGCCCCTGCCCAGCCTGTCCCCCTCCCACCTGCTCCTGCACCGCCTATCCTTCCTACGCAGCTCCCTGCCCCTCCTGTCCTGGCCTCCCGGGCCCACCCTGTACCTGCTCCTGCCCTCCCTGCCCCGCCTGTCCTCCCTTGACTTATCCCCACAGTGCCTGCAGCCAGTGCTCTGGCCAGCACTTGACCTGCTGCCGCCCATCTCCTTGCCCCATGTACCCTTGCTCCAGGGGTCGAGCCACCTGTTCCAGCTCCTGCTGGGGCTGCAGTGACAGCTGTGGCTGTGGTCAAGGGGCTGCCTGGGGACCCCCAGGCTCCACTGGCCACTGCAGCTGCTGCTTTAGGGGACAGCGCACCTCTCGGCACTGTCTGATTGTCTAGGGGGCGGTTGCATCTTGGGAGAGTGCCCATCTCCTGGAGCACTTCTGCAGGCAGAAGATCAGCTGGACCCTCTCCCAGGTAGGGAGGGGGGCAGGCTGCTCAGAGCCCCCTGGCCTCCTCCTCAGTCCTGGGAGTGAGAGCCAGGCCTCTGTCTTGAAGCTAGTTTCTGGACACGCTCTCACTGGTTCCAGAACCTCCTCTTCTGCAACTTCTGCAATGGAAAATGTTCTTCTCAGGGCCTCTCCTGTGGTCCCTGAAGGTGAGCAAGTTGATCATTTCCCCCTCTAGTTGACCTCCCTGGGAGACCCTTCTTGGCTCATCTTTTCTGTAGTTTGCGTGGATAAGATGGCTCCTTCATCCAGGGACCACTTTTTCTGCCCCATGGACCTTCACCCATATCCCTGAATAACCCAAGAGTCTCTGAACCCTTTACCTCTCATCATGAGCCTGAAGGAAGGGCAGTGGCTCTTGGACCGGAAGAAGAGGCCAAACAGAGGATTCTTGGTTCCTCCCTCCCCTTGGATATCATGACATCCTTTATGGTCCTTTACTTCTAGGAACCCGGTGCTCTCCACCTAGATGTCTTATCTTTCAAATCTCTGAGGGCTTGCCCAGCCTCATGACCCCAATCTTCCAGCAATAATCCTATCTGTTACATTCACACTCATCTGGCAAGGGGTGATGGAAGCTGGGAGCCCTTGACTCAGGTTTCCAATGATTCCATCCACATGCAGCTAGTCATAGTTCCCTGTCCCTGGGAGTGGGGCTGGGGAGTTGGAGAAGCCACAAAGAGGAAGATGGAGCTGATAGATGCTTGTATCTGCCTGGGATTGGATCTTAAGCTGGGAGCCCCTAAGCATCCCATCATATTCTCCAAGTTATCTGACACTGATCTGCTTCAGTCTTCTTTCTCTGCCTCCTTCTCTGGGACCCTTTGTTCTTTCCTTTCTATCTCTGTATATCCTTCTGCTTATCCTTCCTGCTAGCTTTCTACATCACTCTCTCCATTTCTGTTTCCTTTTTTTCTGCCACCTGGACACTCTACCTCCACCTAACTTGTGTCTTTACATCTGTTTATCCCACTCTGTTCCTTCTTTTCCCCATCTAATTTAAAATCTGCTTAACATACATGTCTTTTTCTTCCCCTTTCCCTGTCTCATTTTGTATTTTCATGTTTGTTTTCTTCCTTGGTTTTTTTTTTTTTTTTTTTTTAAACAGGACAAAGTTACATATAGCTCCACTATATGTTACAATTATTTTTTAAGTAGATAAATTAAGATCTTTTCCTTGGTCTTTTGACTCACCTCCTATTTCTCTCCTCTTCTGTCCTATTCTGCTTCTGGGAGAAAGGCACTCTAGATCTTTTTGATTTCTATTTCCCTTCTTTGTCTCTCTGTCTTTGTTCCTGTCTTTCTGGGTCCAATTCTGTTTCCCAATTCTGTTCTTCTGTTTTCCAATTCCTGTCTCTCTTTCTGCCTCCCCAGTATCCGGCTTTCTGTCTGTCTCTCCTCATCTCTCTGGGTCCTGCAGCTTCCTGCATACAGGCCTACGTCATACCCATCTCATTGCTGTCCAAGGGCCAGGACACCAAGTCTTCCATTGCCCCCCAAACAGCCCATGTCCTGGAGTGAGCAAGGGCTGGACATAGCTACCAAACAGTCCCTTTGTCCCCTACCCACTGTCCAGGCCATCTTATCCTTACTGAGCTCTAAGTCCAAACCTTTTTTTCTCCCAACTTCATATTCTGAAAATTGGCAACTAAAAAGAAAAAGAATTATGCATTTATGCTACCTGTCCTGTGTAAACTATATTTCAGGGTGGTCAAATAGCTCTAAGTGGTGAAGAAAATTTCTTTTTTACAGAAGAACTCCAGCTGATGTAGAAGACATATGGAATTAGGAAAATCACCGTTTTTGCAACCCCTAATGAAATAACTGATCAAAGCAAGACTCTTCAATGGATGAAACTAAGGATGGTGGTTGATGGAGAACTACCTGACCCCACTGATGAATCTTAGCATCACTAAAAAGGGCACAACCACATGGCCTGTACCTCCTGATATGATGCAATCTGAAGCACTCAGCACCACCTGTGAAGGACTCTTGCCAAACAAAGAAACAAACAAAAAAAAACTGAGCATGATTCTACTCAAACCCTACCGCTAACCTCCATTTAATAGGAAATATGGGGGGTGGAGAACAAATTAAATGGCACAACAAGGAAGTAAAACAAAATATCCAGAATGTGGGACATTTTAAAGGAAATCTGACCTGATTTCTTCAACTAGTCAATGGCTGAACAGGACAGTCAATGAGAGCGTGGCGTACAAAGACAGCTACTACACAGGATAAGTGGACCTTGTTTGATTCCTGATGGGGACCTCCCAATTGTAAAAAGACATTTTTAGACTGTTGAAAACATTTAATTATTTATTTAACATTTAATTAAACATTTAATTATGAACTGAGTACTTACAATGCCAAGGAATCAGTGTTGATTTTGTTAAATGTGAAAATGGCCTTGAGGTTATGTAAGAAAAGGTCCTTATTTCCTAGAGATGCATACTGAAGCATGGAATGAAGTGACATATTTAAGTATTTTGGCAAATAAAAGAAAGGAGGAAAAGGAACAAAAGGATAAAAATCAATATTGTTGAATTAAGTATTTAGGGTTTCATAGAACCTCTTTACCTTTATTTGAACATTTTCATAATAAAAGTTTTAAATGATGCTCCTCTTGTAGGCATGGTTCCTAGTAATTCCCAGAGCATCCTCCCTGCCCGTTCTGAAAGCCAGACTTTCCCTGTAACTCCCCACATACAGACCCTGGTCCTCCTTGCCCTCTACTAGAAGTGGGCCCTAGAGATGGATTTGCCCTCTCAGGATATTCTCTATCCCGTCCAGTCCTCTGCAGCTCTGCTGGCACATATCCCATGTAAAGGATCTTTCTCAGCTGTGCTTCACAGCTCTGAGGGGCCAGGGGAACCTTAAAGAGTAAACATTTTTTGAATAGGTCCTATGATAAAAATAATCCAAAATAATGTAACCTTCCCTAAAGTCTTTCTTAGGTGCTTCTGAGAAAACTACAACTCAGTAATGGAGAACACTGGCCTCCATCCTGGAAAACAGAAGACAAGGCATGTAAGGCCATCCTGTCCCACTCCCTGCTATCATTCAGGGTGACCTCCTCCCTCAAAGAAAAGATCACCAGGAACTGAGAGACAAGGTGTCAGGAGATCAAGGGTTTTCAGTCCAGGACCAAGATGGAGGGCATTTGGATTCCCCCATGCCCTCACTCACTGAGTGACCTTGGGAAATCATGATTTTTGAGCTTTGTGCTTCTAGACGAAGCATGGGAACCAATACCCTTTTCTATCCTCTAGAAGTTTGCCAGTTAGGGATAAAGGCACTTTGGAAGTTGTGGAATATAAATCTCAGCTGTTTATCATAAGAAAGTATTTCTTACGATATAATTCCAGACTCTCCCACCCTTCTTCAGTATAAAGAAAACAAACACTAATCACCTGTGCAAGAGGGTGAACACATTTAATCTTCCCAGAAATCACAAGTGTGGAATTGGGAAGATCTGGGTCCCAGTTCTGACTCTACCTCTTACCATGTGAGTCCTGTCGTGTTACTAACCTTTCCAATTCTGAAGTACCTACCTAACAAGTTGTTGAGACAGTTAAACACTTCATCTATAGCAGTTGGCCCAGAACTTCCTAAAACAGAGCTTAGGTGTAATACATAATAACTGATGCACTTCCGTGGTGGGCCAGTGGTTAAAGAATCTACTGGCCAATGCAGGGTACACAAGTTCAATCCCTGGTTCAGGAAGATTCCATATGCCACGGGGCAAACAAGCCCACATGCCACAACTACTGAACCCCACATGCCCTAGAGCCCATGCTCTGCAAAAAGAGAAACCCTCACACGGCAACTAGAGTAGTTCCCACTGGCGGCAACTAGAGAAAGCCCATGCAACAATAAAGATTCAGTCCAGCCAAAAATAAAGAAATAATATTTAAAAAAAGTTTGGTAAGTGTTACCAGCTAATAAAGACCAGCACTTTTTAGAATAATTTACATGTATTATCTTATTTATTCATCTGGTATTTATGGAATGCCTTTTATGTCCCATTAAATGTTTCAAGTACTGGAAATATAAGTGAACAAAGCAGAAATTTGTAGGGAGAAGAAGCAGTAAGCAGTTAAGTGTGCCAGATAATATTAAGTGCTATGAAGAAAAGGCAGCAAAGGAGAATAGAGCGTTGGAAGGGAAGCAGGTAGGTTACTGTGGCAGAGGTGGCGCTGCCTTTTCAACAGTATGAGCAAGGAAGGCCTCTCTGATAAGATGACACTTGAACAGAGAATTGTAGGAGCTGCAGGAGGGAACCATGTGGATATCTGGGAGAACCAGAGCTTCACAGGGCACAGTGTGCAAAGGCCCTAGTGATAGCCAGTGTAGATGGAATAGAAGGCGCAGGAGGGAAAATGGTAAGAGATGAGGTCAGAGAAGTGGCAGCAGAAAAGAGGACAAAGGATTTTGTAGGCTATTATGATTTTGGCTTTTTCGCTTAGTGAGATAAGAAGGCATTGGAGGGTGTTTTGGTTTTTTTTTGTCTTAAATTATTTATTTACTTATTTGGCTTCCTCGAGTCTTAATTATGGCAGGTGGGATCTTCCTTTCAGCACGTGGGATCTAGTTCCCTGACCAGGGATGGAACCCAGGCCCCTTGCATTGGAAGAAGGAGTTTTAGCCACTGGACCACCAGGGAAGTTCCCCATTGGAGGGTTTTGAGGAGATAATACTAAAGCTGGAAAGAGGTTAAATAACCTTTCCCAGGTACCACAGCTGTAGCAGAGTGTGGGCGTCCAACTCCAAGGCTGAAGTTCTTAACTCTTGACTGCCACTGAACTTTGAGCCTTCTTCAGTTGGGCGCTGCTCTCCTATGATGCAGACTAATTAACTGGGACACTGAGAAGTCATATGGCTTGCCAGAGGCGACACAGCTGGTAAGTGATAGGGGTGGGATTTGAGCCTTAGCGGTCTGCAAGCCAAGTCCAAGTCCTTTACACCACACTGCCTCCCTCAGGTGTGTGAGCCATACTGACTTCTGGCCAGGAAGTCACTATTGTGGGAGAAGAGAAAATCGAGAAGCCCGTCTCGGCTTAGGGTGACGATGTTCCTTAAGAAGATCAAACCCCGACTCTGCGGATCTGCTGGCATTGTCTTAGGCACAGCAGCGCTCCGTAACCCACGACACGGAGGAAGAGATTGAAAATGGGTCTTTATTTCCAGGGGGTTCGGTAGGTATCCGGGAGTCGAAGAAGCGAGTGTCATGGGAAGGCCACGGATAGGAGTGAACCAGGAGCAGAAACCACGACCACCACGGCCTCCAGTCTTGGCCCCGCCGGGCGTCCGGAGGTTGTCGTCGAGTCGCGGCTAGAGGGCGGAGCAGGGGCGGGGTTTGAACGCCGCGCCCCCGTCACGTGATGGGGCCATCATGGCGGCGGCCAGAGGCCTCCCCGGCTCCCGGAAGCAGGCTGTGAGGGGCGGGCGCGCTGGTGGAACCCGAGCCGGAGCCAGAGCAGGAGGTAGAGCGGGAAGGGCGGCCGGGCGGCCTGGAGCCGGACGTGTCCGGAGCGTCCCCGCAGACCGGGGCAGCAGGTGAGACCAGGGTCTGGGCAAGGCGCGAGCGTGTGTGGCGGCGGCCAGCGGGGCTAGGGGGCGCAGGTGGGGGTGCCCTGACCCAAAGGAGGGGGAAATCTGAGATGCACGCGCGTGACCTGAAGCAACTCTAGAGGCCTGCGCGGGTGGTAGGGATGCCTGGGACAGATGACGAGACCTCGAGGGCAAAAACAGGCTCCTCAAAGAGGATGGGAGGTAACAGAAGGAAGTACAGTTTGTAAACGCTGTTACGGGGAAGGGCAGCAGCCCCTTAACTTGCGGGGCTGGGATTAGGTACTCCCTCTTTGCTATGCCAGGAAAGGGTGGGGCGAATGCTCAATCTTCTCTCCTCTCACACCCCTCCCTGCCCC
>NW_011494955.1:6816286-6838144 GCF_000754665.1 Bison bison bison
CCAGGTCGTCCGGGGGCCGGCCATGCTGGTGACTGCTTACCTTGCTTTTGTGGTCCTCCTGGCCTCCTGCCTGGGGTTGGAGCTGTCAAGATGCCGGGCTAAGCCCTCTGGAAGGGCCTGCAGCAATCCCTCTTTCCTTCGGTTTCAACTGGACTTCTATCAGGTCTACTTCCTGGCCCTGGCAGCTGACTGGCTGCAGGCCCCCTACCTCTACAAACTCTACCAGCATTACCACTTCCTGGAGGCACAAATTGCCATCCTCTACGTCTGCGGCCTTGCCTCCACCGTCCTCTTTGGACTGGTGGCTTCCTCCCTGGTGGATTGGCTGGGTCGCAAGAAATCTTGTGTCCTCTTCTCCCTCACTTACTCTCTCTGCTGCTTAACCAAACTCTCCCGGGACTACTTTGTGCTGCTGGTGGGCCGAGCACTAGGTGGGCTATCTACAGCCCTGCTCTTCTCAGCCTTTGAGGCCTGGTATATCCATGAGCACTTGGAACGGCATGACTTCCCCACCGAATGGATCCCGGCTACCTTTGCCCGAGCTGCCTTCTGGAACCATGTGCTGGCTGTAGCGGCAGGTGTGGTCGCTGAGGCTGTGGCCTGCTGGATGGGCCTGGGGCCTGTAGCCCCCTTTGTGGCCGCCATCCCTCTCTTGGCTCTGGCTGGGGCCTTGGCCCTTCATAACTGGGGAGAGAACTATGATCGGCAGCGTGCCTTCTCTAGGACCTGTGCTGGGGGCCTGCGCTGCCTTCTGTCGGACCGTCGTGTGCTGCTGCTAGGCACCATCCAGGCCCTGTTTGAGAGTGTCATTTTCATCTTTGTCTTCCTCTGGACACCTGTGCTGGACCCACATGGGGCTCCACTGGGCATCATCTTCTCCAGCTTCATGGCAGCCAGCCTACTCGGCTCTTCCCTGTACCGCATCGCTACCTCCAAGAGGTACCACCTTCAGCCCATGCATCTACTCTCCCTCGCCGTCCTCATTGTCGTCTTCTCCCTCTTCATGTTGACTTTCTCTACCAGCCCAGGCCAGGAGAGTCCAGTGGAATCTTTCATAGCCTTCCTCCTCATTGAACTGGCCTGTGGACTGTACTTTCCCAGCATGAGCTTCCTGCGGAGAAAGGTGATCCCTGAGACCGAGCAAGCTGGTGTCCTCAACTGGTTCCGGGTGCCCCTGCACTTACTGGCCTGCCTGGGGCTCCTGGTCCTCCATGACAGCGATCGCAAAACGGGCACTCGGAATATGTTCAGCATCTGCTCCGCCGTCATGGTGATGGCTCTGCTGGCAGTGGTGGGACTCTTCACCGTGGTCAGGCATGATGCTGAGCTGCGGGTGCCCTCACCCACTGGGGAGCCCTACACTCCTGAGCTCTGACCCTGTTCTAGGACCAGGGAGCTGGGATGGACCCTTGAACCCCACCTCTCCAGGGCTGAACAAATCTCTCTGTGACCTTGCGGCTCTTTAGCCCCTCAGCCTGTCCGGGGGCTCCTCCTGTCAGTGCTTTGGGTTGGGAAGCACATGGGGTGATGGCCTGGAAAGAAGATGCCAAAAGTTGCCTCTGTGTCACTCCCTTCCCCCTTTCCACTTTAAAATAAACAATTTTAATTGATCATTGATCTCATTTACTCATCCTCACCTGTACCCACCTCAGTAGTTCTTATGAGGGGGCAGCTGGAGGTTGTGAGGTGAGAGGTGGGGTTACCAGTGGAACGTTTGTCTTTCTAGCTTCAGTAAGACTTGTTTAGTTGCTAAGTTGTGTCTGACTCTTTGTGACCCCATGGACTGTAGCCTGCCAGGCTCCTTTGTCCATGGGATTTCCCAGGCAAGAATACTGAAGTGGGTTGCCACTGCCCTTTCCATGGGATCTTCCTGACCCAGCGATTGAACCCACGTCTCCTGCATTGGCAAGCGGATTCTTTACCACTGAGCCACCAGGGAAGCCCTCTCTAAGACTGCCTCCACCTTAAACTGAGAACTGTGGAATTGCCTTTCAACAGAAATGGGTGGGAAAAGCCTGAGGCTCTCAGGTCCTCCATATCTTGTTACCCTGGGGACAGGCACCCTCCCCATTTGCCAAGCAAAAACCTTACTCCACATCCGGAGTGAGACAATCTCTGGAGCCTATGGAGTGGATGTCCAAGCCACTGAGCAAAGATTCCAGGGGCTCGAGCTGCTTCTGTGACCACCTCTTGTGGCAAATCCAGAGGCTTGCTGCATGAATAGGCTTGCAGCTCAGCACATGTGTGCCGCTTGCCTTCTGCCTCTCTGGCCACAAATGCACCCCTTGTCCGCATCACCTGGGCCCATTAGGGCCTGTATGCTTGCATGAAACCCAAGTGAAGGGCTGCAGAGGACACAGCAGTGAATGGCTGACAGACCGTGATCTTGTCTGTACCTGATTGTTCCCCACCCTGAATGAGGGTGAGGGAGCCATCAGGGCAGGAAATAGTACCAGTACCAGGAACTCAAGTTCTTTGAGCCCCTCCCTGCCTCACCTCTGATTGTATCTGCCTTTCCTCCTCCCACCCAAACCTGGGCTTCTCAGAGGAAGCAGAGCCAGCAGTTAAGCAGGGTGGGGAATGGAAGGAGGGTCGGCTCAGGGTGTGTCCTGGAATGTGCTTGAGGTGGGCATGAGGGACCTACCTGTCCTAGAAAAGAGGTTGATGACCTTTCCTTGGGTCCCAGACGAATTCCCAGACATGAAGAAGCAAAACTTTCCAGGACCTGCAAGTCCAAACCTGTGTGGGGAGATAGCATCACCCACTGGGGGAGGAATGCTGATGGATGGGTGCCTGCAGGGTGAGGCCAAGGGGAGGGAAGAGTAGTGGTCTCAGGTCTCTGCTCAGAGAAGGAAAAAAAACACGTTCCCCCACCTAGCTGCAGGGAATAGATGCTGAGGTTAAGTATGAAAAAAGCAGATATCTTTTCCTTCCCCCATCTTAAGGCTAAAACAGAGTCTGTTACAATAACTCCACTTCCCCTTTCTGCCTATATTTTATAGTTATTTGTAGACTCTCCGTCTTTGAGGACAGGAAGAAATTGTGTCTTATATGCCCTTGCCTCCCCCATATATACACACAAGTGGGGGCTTGGCCCATGGCTGTGCTCAGTAAATGGAGAGGAGACAGGCTAACTCACTCCAGGCTTTTCAAGAGTAGCCCGTTTGGGAACTCTATTAGACTGGAATCCAGAGGCTAGTTAATGATTTGTTGTTTTGAATGAGAGTATTTACTGATGGAAGCTTGAGGGGGGCAGCATGTTCCTAAGTGAAAAGGAAATAGGGAGGTAGAGACAGACTAGTGAAATTCCTTCAGCTTTGTCCCCACTGAGTTCTCTTCAAAGAAGCTGGTAGATGATAGAGTGGGGAGGGTTCTTCCTGGCAGACTCATGGGGTGTGACAAGCTGGCAGGTATCTTTAAGATTGTCCATTTAGCTGTAAACATTTTATTGAGTACCTACTATATACCATGCGTTGTATTACTAGGTGCTGGTGAAAGTTTATCTGAGAGGAAAATCCACTTAAAGGGCATATAGCAAAGCCAAGGCTAAACCTTGCCTCCTGCTGCCCACCCAGTGCCCCTTCTATGGCATGTACTGACTCTCTCCCCTGGGCCTTCATCTACTTGACTTGCCCCCTCTATCCCTGCTCCTTTCTTCCAAGCCTTGTCCCTGGAGAAGGGGATGAGAGTGGGAGCACTTAGCCATGGCTACCTGGCCCACCTCTGGATATTTGCCCATAAGAGGCGAATGAGGGATTGATTCACCTGCAAAGCAGTGCTCATGATGCCTTGCTGAGAGGCAGTGCAGGGAACTGGTGAAGAGCATGGAGCCAGAGCCCAACTGCCTGGGTTCACATTTGCGCCTCAGTTTCCTCATCTATAAAATGGGGGTGATGGTATAGTGGCTGCCCTGAGGGTGCTTGTGAGGGTTAAATTAAGCGCTTGGAACAGCAGTTGGCCTCCGGTGTAAGTGCTACTAAGTGCTTGCTTTCATATCTTATTTTTAACTTTTTCAGTCCAGCTGAGCCCTACCCAGATTTGGGTGTGAGAATGAGTGGACTGGGCTGTAACGGGGTGAACAACTTTCCAACACATCCGTGTGGTTGGGTGATTCCCAGCAGTGTTTATCCTTGGTCCTGGCCCAGAGAGCAGGATCAGGCTATCTGAGAGGCCTTCTGCTTTGGGGTGTGCGAGTAGCTGAGGAGGGTGTCAGTGTGTTCCACTTGAACTCATTTCCTCTTCCTCAAGTGGGAAGGTCAGCTTGGTGTCAGATTTGATATACACCACCATTTTTCCCTAAGAGAGTTTCCTGATTTTCTGCCTTTCCATCCAGCTGGATATATAATTATTTTATTTGGAGCTTTTAAGTGATCCTGAGGAGAACAGAAACAGCCCAAGGAACCAGGAGCCAATGAACAAGAAGGCAGGAGGACTGGGGCATGAAGACAGTACTGAGTTCTGAGGCTGGAGAGTGACCTCTTCCTGGAAATACAGCCCCTGCTCAGGGAGGGGAGAGGGCTGCTCCCAGCTGATGGCCATGGTCCTTCCACTGGGTCTGGGTTCCACTTCCCAATACACTCTTCCCCTAACCCCAATCCTGTGGTTCTCCCTGTTTATTATTTTTTGCCACCACTTCTCCACAGAACCACAGAATAGAATTATAAGACATGTCATGCTTGGGAATCAGACCTAATGTTATCAAAATATGTCACATTCACTTTAAATGATTTTTTTAACAACAAATATGGGCTAATTGTAAAAGAGTCAAAGGCAAATACAGATATATTTAATGTAACTGTGAATGTAAATGCATGTCCATGTGTTAAAATACATTTATTGATATATAAATATATTACAAATATAGACATATAAAATATAAAAAATTATAGGCTCCCTTAAGCCCACCTTCATACCAGTGTCAAATGTTTGTAGTCTAGGGCATATATTTAATTTTTTTAAAATAAAAATGAATCATACCATTCATGCTGTTCTCCAACTTGTTTTTTATTTATTAAAGTATACCTTATTTTTCTCTTTTTAAAAACACTTGAGGGAAAAAAAAAACAATACTTGAGGGGATGGTACTGAGGAACCTATCTGCAGGGCAGACGCAGAGAACAGACTTACCCACAGAGTGGGGTAAGGAGAGGGGGGCGAATTGAAAGTAACATTAAAACATACATTACCATGTGAAATAGATAACCAGTGGGAACTTGCTATCTGAGACAGGAAGCTCAAACCAGGTGCTCTGTGATAACCTACAGGGGTGGGATGGGGAGGTGGGAGGGAGGTTCAAGAGAGAAGAGATACTGATTTATATTGATGTATGGCAGAAACTGACATAATATTGTAAAGCAATTATCCTCCAATTAAAAATAAATTTATTAAAAACAAAAACAATTGAGGGACTTCCCTGGTGGCCCAGTGGTTAAGAATCCACCTTGCAATGCAGGGGACTCAAGTTCAATCACTGGTCTTGGTTGGGGAATTAAGATTCCACATGCTGAGGAGCAACTAAGCCCAAGCAATGAAAGGTCCTCTGTTCTGCAACTACGACTCAGTTCAGTTCAGTCACCCAGTTGTGTCCAACTCTTTGTGACCCCAGGGACTTCAGCATGCCAGGCTTCCCTGTCTATCACCAGCTCCTGGAGCTTACTCAAACTCATGTCCATCGAGGTGGTGATGCCATCCAACCATCTCATTTTACTGCTACTGCTGCTGCTGCTGCTGCTAAGTCGCTTCAGTCGTGTCCGACTCTGTGCGACCCCATAGACGGCAGCCCATCAGGCTCCCCAGTCCCTGGGATTCTCCAGGCAAGAACACTGGAGTGGGTTGCCATTTCCTTCTCCAATGCATGAAAGTGAAAAGTGAAAGTGAAGTCGCTCAGTCATGTTCCGCTCTTAGCAACTCCATGGACTGCAGCCTAACAGGCTCCTCCGTCCATGGGATTTTCCAGGCAAGAGTACTGGAGTGGGTTGCCATTGCCTTCTCCGTCTCATCTTACTGGATGCAGTCAAATAAATAATAAAATATTTTAAAATAAATAACTGAAATCCACAAGAAGACTGTAACAATCATTCATATATCTATGACATCTTTATATATCAATATATACATAAAACATGTGGCTGCTAAGCCTTGTTGGGCCTTTGGAAAGCATTTCAAGGCTTTTCTGTTTGAGGCTGGCAAAACCCCTGAGAGAGAGTGAGGCTTGATGTTACTACCCTATTTCACAGATTAATAATAAATTGAGCTGGGACTAGAACCTGGCTCCTCTGTCCAGGCTCAACTTGAAAGCTCTTTCCACCACCCCATTACTGTCTCTTTATAAACATCAGGGATTCTGTTGAGTGTTTGAATTATGTGACTCAAACTGACATTGGTCAACACTTTTTGATCTCTAAAGAACTTCCTTCTTATTGTTAAAAGTAGAAGATGCATAAGAAAGGATGTTTTCTTCCCTTGAAGAGGGAAAAAATTCTAGAACATTGTCAGGGCACTGCCTGTTAAGGTGTAAGCAAGAGGAAATAAATATTGAGAGAACTGATGTATCATTAATCATTTATGGACTTCTCCTCTCTGCTGGTTCCCTCACTCTATGAGAGATAGGTAACTTCTGCAACACACATTGAACCCCTGCAGTAATATTACCATTTCAACGCTGAGATTCTCGAGTCATTCTTTTGTTGGTTTGTTTGTTTTAAATAGTCTTCCCGGCTAGATTCTCAGCTCTTAAAAGCGGTTGACAGTGATGAAGAAAACCAGTAACAGAGAAGGATGAGTTATCCAATAGAGTAAACTGAACACAGAGTTCTGAACTGAATTATTTAGAGGAGGAAGGGAAGAGAAGCAGTCAAGTGAATGCGCATGTTTGGGGACGTAGTTTGTACTCACCGAACACAAGCCATTAAAAACTGTGAAATATTCCACTGAATGAATTTTCGTAGTTCTTCACTCACAGCCCCTACCCTACCCATCTACCCTCCACCCCCATCAAGAAAATTCTGTCTTTCTCAAACAATCCCACTGATGGAGGGAGCAAGGCTGGAAGGCAGAGAGAGCTGGAACTCGCAACAGTACTTGTGTCAGTGCCCCTCAGAAAACTACAGTTTTAAAGAATTCCTTGAAAGGCTACGCCCTTTTTTTGCTAGTAACCCAAATCGATAGTTTCCAAGTAAGTTCTTCTTGTCTAGTCTACTTCTCTTCACTGGAAATTTAAACTCTTTCCGAGCTCTGACGATAAAGGGGAGGTGACAAAGGCAGTGGGCTGGCCTTCACGACCGCAGATAAGCCGCAGGAAACTGAGGAGGTCTGCCCCAACTGGAAAAGGTGGGAAAATCCGCGCCCCCAAGAGGTCGTAAAGTCCAGAGCAGCGGGATCCCGTTCGCAGGCATCACGTGACGACCCAGAGCGGCGGGTAAACTACAACTCCCAGAAAGCCTCGCGACCCGCCGGCGTTACGCAACTCTCGCTGATTGGTCGCTGGGGATATTTGAAAGGAAGGGCTGGCGCGGAAAAGGAAGGTTACATTTTGGATCCTTGCGGAGTACTCAGTCTGGTGATAACTCCTGGCCCTGGAAAGAAGAATGATCTCTAGGACGGTAAGGCCTGGAGGTACTCGTGAACGGTGTATGCGCCGAGGTGAATGGAGCCCCAGCGCTGACTTAGGGATAGGCCAGGCGGTTCCACTAAAAAAGTCGGGAGTCCTCGGAGCATCCTGGTGGGCGCCGGAGAGCTCGATGGAGGCCTCTGTTGTGGGGCGTTGGTTGGTAGGATGGGTAGTGAGGCCGGGTATAGGCTGGGAGGAAGGCATAGCAGAAGCGTCGGTTTATAATGGGAGCCCGGCGTCCTGGCATGGGCTTTTTTTCCGACAGGATTTCTGATGGCTTTCTTTGCCCGCTATCTTCCGCACCTTCAAGCCCTTCTCTCGCCCTTCATTTAGCTCCTTTACAGATCTTCTCTGCCTTTCCTAATCCGTCTCCTTTCCCCCAGCCCTCCGGCACCATGAGGAGCTTCAGAGGAGTCAACTTTGGGACCCTGCTAAGCAGTCCAAAGGAGACTGAAGAGCTGCTGCCTGACTTGAAGGTGGGCGCGCTGTTCGACTGTGGACACACCTGGCTTACGAAGCTGAGCTGTTTTGTTTTTTAACTTATTTGAAGAGACAGATGAGTAGGAGATCCTCTCTTGGGCAGTCCTGTTTCTATTTCCTTTCCACATCTCTTTCTTCTTCGTTAGCCTCATTCATATCTTCCTCTCCTAGGAGTTCCTGCCCAAGCTCCCCAGCTGCCGGTCTGATTCCGAGAGGAGACAAACTTGTGATGCCATTCTGAGGGCTTGCAACCAGCAGCTGACTGTCAAGCTGGCTTGCCCTAGGCACCTGGGAAGCCTGCTGGAGCTGGCGGAGCTGGCTTGCGAGGGCTACTTGATGTCTACACCCCAGCGCCCACCCCTTTACCTGGAACGAATTCTCTTCATCTTTCTGCGGAATGTTGCTGCACAGGGAGACCCAGAAGCCACTCTCCGACTCGCTCAGCCCCTCCATGCCTGCTTGGTGCAATGTCCTCGCCAAGCTGCTCCTCAGGACTACGAGGCTGTGGCTCGGGGCAGCTTTTCTCTGCTTTGGAAGGGGGCAGAAGCCCTAATGGAGCGGCGAGCTGCATTCTCAGCTCGGTTAAAGGCCTTGAGCTTTCTAGTACTCTTGGAGGATGAAAGTATCCCTTGTGAGATTCCCCACTTTGCTTCTCCAACAGCCTGTCGAGTGGTAGCTGCCCATCAGCTATTTGAAGCCAGTGGGCATGGTCTAAATGAAGCAGATGCTGAGTTCCTAGATGACCTGCTCTCCAGGCATGTGATCACAGCTTTGGTGGGTGAAGGAGCCTCTCCTAGTCCTCTTTCCCCACAGAGGGCCCTCTGTCTCTTGGAGCTCACCCTGGAACACTGTCGTCGCCTCTGCTGGAACCACCACTACACCAGGGCCACAAGTACAGTGGAGAAGGCCCACGATTACCTAAGGAACACCAGTCTGGCCCCCAGCCTCCAGCTGTGCCAGCTGGCAGTTAAACAGTTGCTGGCTGGGGAAGGAGGACCCCAGGCAGTGGCCAAGCTTCTGATCAAGGCAACAGCTGTCCTGAAGAACAGCTTGGAGGCACCATCACCCCCACTGCGGGCATTGTGTGACAGCTGCCAGTTCTTCCTCTCAGTCCTGGAGCGAGGCACCAAGAGGTGCTATGGACTTGATGCCATTCTGAGCCTCTTTGCTTTTCTTGGCAGCCACTGTTCCCTCATCCAGCAGCTGCAGGATGGTGTGAGTTCAGGACCCAGAGGTCGGGTGGGAATGTGGTTCTGTGGCCTCTCTATCCGGTTAGGGTCTTTGGTAAGATCTGGAGACCCTGGGTTCTGCCTTGGTAAGCTGCTCTCTGGACCATGCCTGGCCAGCCAGCAAGCAGCCTAGTATATGCTGGCGGGGGTCCATTCTGATGTCCTTCTTCCTACTCCCCAGGCGGTGTCAGTTCTCCAGGGCTCTGGGCCAGGCTTCAGCTTGGAGCTCTCTGCCCCTCCAACCAGCCTTTCCCTTCCTTCCTCAGGTCTGTGGGGACTCCTCCAAGCAGCTGCAGGCTTTGGTTCAGATACACTTTCAGGGACTTCACCTCTACACTGCGATGGTTTATGACTTTGCCCAAGGCTGTCAGGTACCATCTGGAATCAAAAAACCTGGACAGGTCCTAGGATCTGGGGTTGCTTGACTGTCCTTGGTAGAGCTTTGAAGTTGCTTTGGGCATGGAGTTGGGTAGACATCATCTTGGACCTCTTATGTCTCCTGTCTCTTCTCACCTTTCTTGTCCCTTCAGGAAGCTAATTTGGCTGACCTGGCCCGGCTAGTGGACAGTTGCAGATCTACTGTTACCTGGATGCTGGAGGCCTTACAGGGCCTGTCTGGCCGAGAGCTGACTGACTACCTGGGGATGACTGGTTAGTACCATGGGTGTCAGATGCAGGGTTCTTGGGAGAGTCATCACTTGTTAGGCAGGCAAGTAGCACTTGCTGGATAGTTCTGACCTCTTTGGGATTCCCTGTGGCTTTTGGAGGCAGTGAAAAGATATTTATAAGTATCCATTACTCTGTATTTAATATCAGTAGAGAAGTGATGAGACTAATTTACCAGAGCAGATATAATTTTTTTTTCTCATTGACGTTGAAATGACTTGGCATGTGTTTCATGAATATGTGAAAGTGAAAGTTAGTCACACAGTCATGTCTGACTCTTTGCCATTCCATGGACTGTAGCCTGTCCCGCTCCTCTGTCCATGGAATTCTCCAGGCAAGAATACTGGAGTGGGTTGCCATTTCCTTCTCCAGGGGATCTTCCTGACCTGAGGATTGAACCCAGGTTTCCTTCAATGCAGGCAGATTCTTTACCCACCGAGCCACTAGGGAAGCCCATGTAGAATGGTCATAACTTAAATTTTTTAAAACCAGACAAAACATTCACATCATTCAAAATTCAGATTGCACAAAAGGGCAGACAGTGAAAAGTCCCTTTGCTCCTCATAATCCTAGTAACCCAATCCCACTTTGCAGATGCAGCTAATATGGTCAATTTCTTATGCATCCTGCTAGAGACACACTATGTATATATACTGTATGTGTATACACTAGGTAATATGTATATATTAGCCAACAGGTAATATGTATATGTATATACTTCCCCACTTTTTTTTTTTCTCCCCACCCTTTTTAATTGAAATAAACATAGGGAAAAATACTAAAGTCATAAGCAAACAGTCGGATGAACTTCTGCAAAGGAAGCATACTTTGTAATTAGCATCTAGGTCAACTCAAAGAGTATTACTTAAACCCCCTGAAGACCCCTCTGTTCCTCCTTCTGGTCCACGCACCCCAATAGTAACCACTATCTTAACAGCATCGGTTAGTTTTGCCTGTTTTTTGTATTTCATAATAAATTTCACCCTTAATTTACAAAAAGCGTGGCCCTTTAGTTTAAATTATGTAAACCTAAAGAGTTCAGTCACTAGAAGGTTTTGGAAATTTTTCATATTCATATTTTCAGGTTGAATCTAGCCACAGAAGCAAAAAAATATAAGTCACAAAAATTAACAGTATGAAAATTCTTTCCACAGAATATTGAAGTCCTACTTTATTTTCTTCCAGCCATCTATGTCAATAGCCAGGAAGCTGCCTAAACTAGAATTTAGGAAGAGTGTATTAATTCATTCAGTGAATATGTATTGAGTACCTACTATGTGCTGCTAAGCACTGTTTCGAGTTCTTAGGTATGTCAGTAAACAAAACAAAGAGCTCTGCTGTCATGGAGCCACATTCTGGTTGGGGGAGAAAGATCATAAACAGTAGGATCACTGAAGTAGAACTTGTTAGAAAATGATCAGAAATATGGAGAGAAAGGAAAAGTGGAACAGGAGAAGAAAGGGAATTAGGAGCTCAGGGTAGATGAGGGGGCAAGTTACCATTTAAATAGGTGGTCAGGGTTGGCCTCATGAAGAGGGTGACATGAGAACAACTTGGAGTGTGGGAGGGAGTTGGCCAAGTAGGCACCTGGGAGAGCACATCCCTGGCAGTGGGAGCAGCCAGTGCCAGGGCCCTGTGGCAGGATAGAGGTGGTGTGTGTTTAAGGACCAGCAGGGAGGCTAGTGAGGCTTCAGTGGACTGAGGGAAGAAGAGGGAAGTGAGGGACAGGCCACAGTGTTTCCCGCAAAATGCTGACATTTGAAGCAAGGTGAAGACAGATCAGTGTGTGAGGACGGATGGGCCCTGTATGGGAATGAGGGCTTGGCTCGTAAAACAAGGGCAGAGGTTGGACTTCCCCGGTCGTCCAGTGGTAAAGAATTCGCCTCACAATGCTGGTGATCTGGGTTCAATCCCTGGTCAGAGAACTAGGATCCCAGAGCAACGAGAGCTGTGCACCACAGATCAACGAGATCTGTGCACTGCAACTAGTGGGCCCTCACACCACAACTAGAGAGTCTGAACTGCAACTAAAGATCCCACATGATGCAATGAAGATCCCACAGCTGGCAACTAAGACCTGACACAGCCAAACAAACAAATATTTCTTTTAAAAAAAGGTACAGAGGGGCTGGGTGATGTGAGGTTGCCTTCCGGAATGGAGGGCTCAGGCTGACTTGAAACCCGGGAGGGGAGAACGGCTCCATTCTCACTCCCTAGCAATGGGCGTTGCTGTCTAATCTGGGGGCTGCTGAGCTGACCACACAGGTTGAGCATCTCTCTACTGCCCCTCCAATAGCAGAGGGCATGGAGCCATTCCTGCGGTCCTCTGTCCTCTCTTTCCCATGCAGTCTCTTACACCAGTAACCTGGCCTACAGCTTCTACAGTCACAAGCTCTATGCCGAAGCCTGTGCCATCTCCGAGCCCCTCTGTCAGCACCTGGGCTCAGTGAAGCCAGGCACCTATCCTGAGGTGCCCCCTGAGAAGGTACGCGGGTAGGAGGGAGGTGATGTTGAGAGGGAGGAGGGGACTCGAGTGGCATGCAAGGGCCTGGCCAGGACCTTGGAGTAGAGAGTCAGGAGCTGCATGTTGGCACCGGTACCTGGGGCGGTGTTTCCCAGACCTCACCTGTACTGTTATTTACTTTTTTGATTGACTCACTTTTTATATTTAGCCTGATCCCCAGCCAGTGCTTTTCATCCTGGCTAGATATTAGGATCGGGTGAACTGAAAAAAAAAATTCTGAAGCCTGTCCCAAGCTAATTGCCTCAGACTCTCTGGCACTGGAGCCCAGGCATCTGGATTTTTTAAGGAGTTCCTTTGGCCAACCAGAGTGAGAACCACTATCATAAAGCAAGAATATACCCATGAAATGATGGGCTGGCTGGATAAACAGGCGAAATGGGTCACAGAGGGCCTTGGGTTTCATCTGATGAGCCTCTCAAGGACTGATGTGGAGGCCTTGGGTTTCTCAAGGCCACAACCCAAGATGTGGCATCTTGGGTTTCTCAGCATCGCTGTAGTGAATGATTGGAGGGCAGGGACAACACTGGGCACCCAGGTGGCTCCAGCAGATCAGGCAGAAAAGGGCAAACGTCTGAACTGAGGCAGCTTCCTGGGGGATGGACAGAAGTGGGTGGGCGCAAGAAGTCAAGGACTAACCGGAGAGTGACTGGCTGTGTGAGAAGGGGAAGGAGAAGGCCAGGATGGTCTTGCTTTCCAATTCAGGAGAAGGTGGCGATTTGCTGAGGAGGGTGAGGGTCAGGAGGAGGAGCAGGTTTTCAAGGGTGTAGGCAATGGATATGTGGGTGGGATGGGTTGAAGCATCAAGCTGAGAGCACTCAGGATATTTAGTTCTTAGGTGTCTCCTGCTGTGGGGCGAGTCTGGGGGGCAGGAGGACCGTGGGCATGCATGCACATACTCTCCCATGGTACGTACTCCTTGCACCCCTCTTCAGTTTGGTCTGTTTTCTTCCTCGGGTCAGTTGCACAGGTGCTTCCGGCTACACATAGAGAGTTTAAAGAAACTGGGTAAACAGGCCCAGGGCTGCAAAATGGTGACTTTGTGGCTGGCAGCCCTGCAGCCCTGTGGCCCCGAACACATGACTGAGCCAGTCACCTTCTGGGTTCGGGTCAAGATGGATGCTGCCAGAGCCGGAGACAAGGAGCTACAGCTGAAGTGAGTTGGTGGGGAAGGGGATGACCCAGTCTCCTGGCCACAGCTGCTTTTGGCACTCAAGGTCACGTTCATTCTCGTGGCTGAGAAAGGCACTGTTCCCTCCGTTCACTGTGATTGATTGAGTGCCAAGTATGAGCAGGCACGGGGCTGGGTTCTGGGAGGGACAGCAGTGACAGGCAGTGTTCTTGCTTTCACCCCTGGAAACTGAGCTCAGCAAACCAAGGCGGGGACTCCTTGGCGTGGGGCCAAGTCTTCCGAGTGCTGAGCCTTCCCTCTCTCAGGACGCTGCGAGACAGCCTGAGTGGCTGGGACCCGGAGAGCCTGGCCCGCTTGCTCAGGGAGGAGCTGCAGGCCTACAAGGCAGTGCGGGCCAACACAGGGCAGGAACGGTTCAATGTCATCTGTGACCTGCTGGAGCTGAGCCCCGAGGAGACGCCAGCTGGGGCCTGGGCCCGAGCAACCCACCTGGTGGAACTGGCTCAGGTGCTCTGCTATCACAACTTTGCCCAGCAGACTGACTGGTGAGGAGGAAGGGCAGGGGAGGCCACTCCTGCTTCTGGCCCTGGGTGCTCTTGCCCTTTTCCGAGTCTGTTTCCCTCTCCACGTCCCTGAGCGCCCCTTGTAGTTTGTGGTCATGGGGACTCTTGAAGGGTGAGGCCAACGTGCTGCAGAAGGCCCTTCCTGGGACACTGCGGCCAGATCTCATGGTTAAGCCGGGCTTAAGTGCATCTTCTCCTGACAGCACTGCCCTCGATGCCATCCGGGAAGCTCTGCAGCTTCTGGAGTCTGTGAAGCCTGAGGCCCAGGACAAAGATCGGCTTTTGGATGATAAAGCCCAGGCCCTGCTGTGGCTCTACATCTGTACCCTGGAGGCCAAAATGCAGGAGGTGAGCGCGGTTGCTCTGGGCTGAGCAGGACTGGGTTCAGGGATTATTTTCCCTGGACCCCAGCAAGCTAGCTGTTGTTCAGTCACTAAGTCATATCCGACTCTTTGTGACCCAATGGACTGTAGCACACCAGGCTCCTCTGTCCATGAGATTTCCCGGGCAAGAATACTGGGAATTGCCAATTCCTTCTCTGGGGGATGTTCCCAACCCAGGGATTAACCCCCCTCTCCTGAATCACAGGTGGATTCTTTACCACTGAGCCACCTGGGAAGCCCAGTAAGCTAGTACCAACCCTGCTTTTCACCCTGACCACCCCATCCAGGGTATTGAGCGGGATCGGAGAGCCCAGGCCCCTTGTAACCTGGAGGAGTTTGAAGTCAATGACCTGAATTATGAAGATAAACTCCAGGAAGATCGCTTCCTATACAGTAACATTGCCTGCAACCTGGCTGCGGATGCTGGTGAGGGCTGTGAACTTAGCGAGGTTGGATGCGGCCTCCTCGATGGCCTCCTAACAGGATGGGTCCCCCAGCTGTGGGAGAGGCTCCCCATGAGTGGGAGGTGGGCACAAGGCAGAGGCTATTATGGAAAAGATGACCACATTTCCCCAGACGGCCCAGAGTGAGAGAATGACTGGTCCCTTTCTTCTGATTTATAGCACAGTCCAAATGCCTGGACCACGCCCTGGCCCTGTGGAAGGAGGTGCTTACTAAGGGGCAGGTCCCTGCTGTACGGTGTCTCCAGCAAACAGCAGCCTCCCTGCAGATCCTAGCGGCCCTCTATCAGCTGGTGGCAAAGGTAACGGGACAGTGTGTTGACACAGACCAGAGACTCAGCTCCTTCACCTTCTTTGGCCTGTGTCCCAGCCGGGAACTCATGTCACCCAGTGTACACTCTGTCACCAGCTTCCCCAAGTCTAAACCCAAGGCCTTAGGCAAGTTGCTTAATCTTCCAAGCCCTCATTTCCTTATTTCTAAAAGGACAGTAATGGGACTTCCCTGGTGGTCCAGTGGCTGATTCCACTCTTCCATTGCAGGGGAATGTGGGTTGGATCTCTGGTCATGGAATTAATTAACATCCTCCATGTAACACGGTACAGCCAAAAAAATAAAATAAAAATAAGATAAAATGAGGGTAATAATAATATTAACTCAGCCTTGTTAGCATTCAATAACATAATGCATGGAAGATGGTGTGTATAAATGGAATACTCAAATGATAGCCATAATTATTAGTAATTATCAGATAATTTTTTTAATATTTATTTTTATTTGGCTGCCCAAGTCTTTAGCTGCGGCATGTGAACTCTTAGTTGTGGCACGTGGATATAGTTCTTTGGCCAGGGATCGAACATGGGCTCCCTGCATTGGGAGCACAGAATCTTAGCCACTGGACCATCGGGGAAGTCCTAATTATCAGAGAATTTGAGATGTGTATACTCAGGAAAAAATACACAAACACCTGTAGACACAATTTTACATTTTTACATGCAGTGCTGGGAGGTGTCAAGGACTTCCTTAAGTTCTTCTCTGGACCCCACATTAGGAACCTATGAAAAAATGAAAAGGATCTTTGTACTATGGGTGTTAGGCCACTTTCCTAGCAGGAGGAGACTGGGGAGGCTGCCTGAGCCCTAGATTTGAATCTTACCTCTATCACATACCTGTTATGTGGGCTTAGACAAGCAGCTTAATCCTACCTAAGTTTCAGTTTCCTCATCTGTAAAATTAGGATTAGAATTGTTATGAAGATAAAGTGAGCTAGTATAGTGGCTGGCACATAGTAAGTGCTCAGTAAATCCTGGCTATTGATGATGGCTGGCATGCAGGCTTTAGAATAGAAGGGAGGGGGCAGGATGGCTTGCACACCCCCCGGCTGCCCTCCTTTCCTGCTCCTTAGGGATGGCCAATGGTTACTCTGTCTGGGTGGCCGCATTCCAGCCAGGCCCTCAGGTTAGACCACAGGGCTGGAGAGGAGGGGGTGGAAATGAAGGCTTGAGTACAAGCTGAGTAAACGCGTTGCTCCCGGCCTACCAGCCCCTGCAGGCTCTGGAGGTCCTCCTGCTCGTCCAGATGGTCTCACAGAGACTGAAGGACCATGCGAAGGCAGCCGGCTCTTCCTGCCAAGTCACCCAGCTCCTCCTGACCCTCGGCTGTCCCAGCTACGCCCAGGTACAAGTGCCAGCCACCCCAGCTTGCAGACCTGGCTTCGGGGACTGGCTTCTCTTCTCTGAGAAGATGGGACACTAAAGGGGCAGCTTTTCTGCCTTCTGCATCATATTTGGCTGAAGGATCGTAAAGGGTGGTTGGGAGGCGGCTGTGGGAAGAGGAGGCATCTCCCTCCATCTCCCAGTTGTTTACTGTTACATAGCCCAGTAAGACAGAACGGCAGAAGGCCGTTTACTAATCCTGTATTTCCCAATGGTTTCTGGTGCCCTAGCTTGTTCACTGAGAGCTGTTACAATGTGTCCTAACCAGTCTCCTGGCCTCCAGTTCCTTCCTTTTCCACTCCATGTTCTAGCACGATGGTTTCAGGCACAGATCTGATCTTATTACCTCTTTCCTGCTTAAAGGATTTTGTGGACTTTTCCATTACCTGAGGGATATGGTCCAGATCCTTTATTCTGAATTGCACGCCTTCTGCACACTGGTTCACTCTTTTTCTGGCCGCTCCCTACCATGAACCCCATCCGTACCACTATATTTCTTGTATGGGCCTTGCTGCCTTTGGCTGTGTTAATCCCTCCACCCTAAATACACCCTTACCCCCATTTTTTTTTTAATTGGGGTATAGTTGCTTTTCTACCATTTTTTTCTTTTTTTTTGTTCAGCAAACACATACTTTGTTTTCAAGGCCTAGCTAAATGGTCTCCTCCTTCGTAAAGCATTTTAAATGTCCTCTTCCTCACGGGCAAAATCAGCCACTTTTCCTGTGTCCCCACAGCACTGATGGCATTGTATCATGATGAGATAGATATGCCCTGCCCTTACCCCCTGCCCCGCCTCACTGCACTGCAAGCTGTTGGATAGAAGGGCCTGCTTACTGCTTATCCAGCTTTATCTCTCTAGCTTAGTGGTTAACTGAAAGCTACTAAATGAGCACTTTAGTAAGAGAATAATTCCTACGTATGTTTGTGTTAGTTGCTCAGTTGTGTCCAACTCTTTGCAACCCCAGAGACTGTAGCTCACCAGGCTTCTCTTTTCCATGGATTATAACATTTGAGATAATTTAATATTTAACTGGATGTATTCAACATTTTGCTTGCGAATACTTTAATCCACTTTAATTGGAACAGTCTGGCTGCCTGGTCACCAGCATGCTCACAGAAACCCTGATTGCTTCCTCAGGTGCACCTGGAAGAAGCAGAGTCGAGTCTGAAGCTTCTGGATCGCACCACAGACACATACCTGCTCCTCTCCCTGACCTGTGACCTCCTACGAAGTCGACTCTGCTGCGCTCGCCAGAAGGTACTTCTCACTTTCTTGATCTCCGAAGGTCCTGGGGTTTGGAAGGATTTTAGGATTCTCCAGACATCTGTGTGGCTCCTGAGGTTTCTCTGGAACTGGGGAGAACGTTCCTGGCCCTGAGAAGCAGAGCCATCTCCTCACCTCACCTTCTCCCAAGGATCATTCACCAGTACTTCTCTAGGAGCCATTCCACCATTTTCATCCTTTTCTAGCTCTCTCAAGGACAAGGGGCAAAGTCTGTCCGGTGACTAGAAATTGGGATGACGCTGACACCCTCAACTGGGATCCAGTTGAGGGATCTAAAAGTCTGGGATTTCTCACACACGAGCTATGTGACTGGGTATCTTGTGCCCTTTGTGACTCTAGTTTTCTGTCCAGCTTTTAACATCTGAAAAGCAGGGGCTTGGGCCACGTGATCTCTAGGGGTATCCCAAGCTCTAAATTGCTGATCCGACCTCACTCACTGCTCTCCTCTGCAACCCTACCCTCTATCCCCAGGTGGCTGAGGGTGCTGCTCTGCTGCTGTCTGTGCTTCAGGACCCTGCCCTCCAGAGGGCATCCAAGGCCTGGTACTTGCTGCGTGTCCAGGCCCTGCAGCTGGTGGCGGCCTACCTGAGTCTCTCGCCAGACAGCCTGCTGGCCCCGCTGTGGGAGCAACTGTGTGCCCAAGGTGAAAGAGGCAGGCAGCTGGGCCTCCTTGCTGGGTGTGTGTGGTTTGTCCGCTGTCCCATCTGCTGTCCAGCTGCATGGACAAGCCTGCCTAGAAGCTGCCCAGAGTAGGCTTGGGATAGCAAATGAGTTTCAGTTCACTTGCTGACTCTAATCGATTGCTCAGTGACTACCCTGAACTGACAAGGATTCTGAGACTGGTCTTAGGGGGAAGGAGTTCTGTGACTGATTATCTCTGTCTGCCTTAAGCACGGATGGAGAGGGTGAGAGCCTGCTTTGCATTTGCTATCTTAGTATTTGAAGGTGATGGAAGCTCTGGCCACATCATCTCCCTTCTTGTCCCTCCTACCTTCCCCCCACACTTGCCCAGGCTGGCAGACACCTGAGATAGCACTCATCGACTCCCATAAGCTTCTCCGAAGCATCATCCTCCTGCTCATGGGCAGCGATGTGCTCTCAATTCAGAAAACAGCTGTGGAGACGCCATTTCTGGACTACGGTAAGCCCCAGGAGGAGAGCCAGTGTGGGAATGAGCAGACTAGTTGGTAGGGCTGGTGGTTTTGTCTCCAGAGGATTCAGGCTGTGGATCCTGGTTCCACGTGATGATGGTCTCATCTCCTTTGCTGCAGGTGAAAATCTGGTACAAAAATGGCAGGTTCTTTCTGAGGTGCTGAGCTGCTCGGAGAAGCTGGTCTCCCGCCTGGGCCGCCTTGGTAGTGTGAGCGAAGCCAAAGCCTTTTGCTTGGAGGCCCTGAAACTTACAACAAAGCTGCAGATACCACACCAGTGAGTACAGGGCCCAAGAGCCTGGTGATTCCCAAACCTCAGTGCCTACGACCTTGACCGTGGGTTCCCAAACTGGTCCACAGATTAACATGTTATGTTTGGAGGGGTTGATGGAAGAATGCATTCCATGGCAAATAAGTGGGAAATGCTGAGTTAATCAAGATTAGATGTTTTTATTTCCTATTGTGATTGTTGTTGAGTTGCTAAGTCGTGTCTGGCTCTTTTGCGACCCCGTAGACTGTAGCCCCCAGGGTCCTCTGTCCATGGGGTTTCCTATAGAACTTATCATATCCTCCAGTATGCTAATACACATTGTAAATCTCCAGAAGGGAGGTCCAGTGTACAGTGATTCCCTAAATCTCTTTGCCTGAAGAGGATCTTTTCAGTGAGGAATTTGATTTGGGAAATCCTCTCCTTAGGCACCAGGATGGGCTGGTTTGAGAGATAGCACAGAGGGTTTCCCCAGGGAGTGCCTAAAGGCAGCTTTAGGAAGTAAAGGCTTTCTGGAGGCTGGAAAAGACTATGATGGCTCCGCCCGGGAAAGGACAGAAAGAGACTCCCCAGGGAAACAAGGAATTCCACTGATGGGTCTGTCATCACTTCTCCCAACCAGGTGTGCCCTCTTCCTGGTGCTGAAGGGGGAGCTGGAGCTGGCACGCAATGACGTGGACCTCTGTCAGTCGGACCTGCATCAAGTTCTGTTCTTGCTCGAGTCTTGCACAGGTGAGCAGCCAGGCCCACATGCCCATGGGTGGTGGTGAGGGTGACGCACACACCGTAATGCAGCTTTACATGTCAAGGTTTGGTTCCCTTCTAAATCATGGACTGACTTCTGGTCCCAGGGCAAAACTCCCTTCACTTGTCAGACCATTGGTGTTCTCCTTCAGATGGCCTGTCTAGGACTAACCCTACCTGCTTCTTAATTTTGCAGCGCTAAGATATTATAATTTAAATAAAACTGACTATTCAGTACCTTGGGTACTCACCACACTTCACATGTTCAACAGCCACGTGTGTGGTTACTATATTGGGCAGCACAACTGTAGCATCCTCAGAAGGGATTAGGGCTAATAATAAAATATTGTACTTATGGTGCTTTTTTTTCTTATCAACTACTTTTACCTGTAGTATTTCACTGGACCCATACAAAACCCTGGGAAGTCAAATGGGAATGTCAAGTTTTTCCATTTATAAATTCAGAAAAGTTGAGAAATTCAGTGTTTAGGGCTAGGATCATGGGGCTAGTCAGGGGCAGGAGCCAGGATTAAGACTTGGGCTTCTGGGTGCTTGCCTGCCAGCCTGAACCATGCAGCCTTCTGAGCTGCAGAGATGGAGACTCTGTGGGTTGTGCTGATCCATTGTTCAAGGGAAAACCATTAAGCTATGGGACTTCCCTGGTGGTCCAGTGGCTAAGACTCCACTCTCCCAATGCAAGGAGCCCAGATTCCATCCCTGGTCAGGGGAACTAGAGCCTGCCTGCCACAGCTAAGAGTTTACATGCCACAACTAAGATGCCACATGCTGCAAATAAGATCCCCCCATGACTAAAACCTGGCACAGATGAACAAATAAGTAAATATTTTAAAAAACAGTAAGCTATGCCAATATCTAGTGTGCTAGTACGGTAATATATATGAGCCATTAGTAAGTATTAAAATAATGCAGATGAGGGCATCAGCCGCTGGGGTAGACACACTGGTGTCATTTCTCTTCGTTTTGTAATGCTTGTTCCACTCTCTGCTCAGAGTTTCTCGGACTAGCGCAGCACCCGGACTCTGTGAAGAAGGTCCACCTGCAGAAGAGGAAGCAGCAGGCTCGGGTGCCCCATCCTCCAGAGCTCCCGGACGAAGAGCTCATTCTAAAAGGCCCTGCCCTGGAGCTGGTGGCCACCGTGGCCAAGGAACCTGGCCCTGTAGCACCTTCTGCTAACTCCTCCCCGATCCTGAAAACCAAGCCCCAGCCCAGCCCCAGCTTCCTGACCCACTTGCCCACCTGTGACTGCTCGCTCTGTGCCAGCCCTGTCCTCTCGGTGGTCTGTCTACGCTGGGCATTGGTCACAGCGGGGCTGAGACTGGCCATGGGCCATGAGGCCCAGGGGCTGGATCTGCTGCAGGTGGTGCTGAAGGGTTGCCCTGCAGCCAGTGGTCGCCTCGCCCAAGCTCTGCAGGCTTCCCTGAATCACACAGCGCCCCCCTCCCCTGTCCCAAGCCTCTTTGATGAGATCTTGGCTCAGGCATATACACAGCTGGCACTGGAGGGGCTGAGCCAGCCATCAAACAAGAGCCTGGGAAAGGTCCTGGAGTCAGGGTTAAAGTTTGTGGTGGCGCGGATACCCCACCTGGAGCCCTGGCGAGCCAGCCTGCTCTTGGTCCGGGCCCTTGCAAAGCT
>NW_011494955.1:6838244-6839662 GCF_000754665.1 Bison bison bison
CGCCCTCCTCTTGGTCGGGGCCCTTGCAAAGCTGACCAGCCTCAGCTGCTGCACTGCCCAACTTTTTGCAAGCTCCTGGGGCTGGCAGCCGCCATCAATAAAGAACCCCACAGGCTCAGAACCCTCTAAGCCTCGGAACCAAAAACAGTCAGGACAGTCCAGACGAGGACGCCAGCAAGTGGGCTCTGCTACCCTGTCCCTCTCACATACCTGTCTGAAAGGTCTGGAAGGTGAAGGACCACCCTGTACACCTAAGCCCCCAGGCCGGGTCAGGCAGGCCGGCCCTGGGGTACCCTTCACCGTATTTGAGGAAGTCTTCCTTACAAAGACCAAGCCTGAGGTTCCCAAGGCCCCCAGGGTACAACGGAGGATCCAGACACGCCTCAAGGTGAGGTGGGACTATAGCTAGGTGGTACTGGTGTTGGGTGAGGGTGGTCCTGGAGAAAAGTTCTGCAGGGCAGGTGTTTCTACAGAATAGCTTCCCAGGGCCGGGTGGGAACTGTCTGTAGCTCTCCTGTTACGTATCACAGGACCCCTTATATCTTCCATAACGAGACCTAGTTCAAGACCACATTTGTTTCAGACGGAAGAGACTTTTCTTAGTTCTAGCCTGTTCCTTTCCCTTTGCATCCTTCCTCTGGATCTTCTGGTCCTTCTCCCTCTGCCTCCTTCCACATCAGAGTTACTGCCCCTGATTGAGTATGGCCGATTATGCAGGAGGTTAATTCTTAAATCTTTTTCAAGGGCCTCGGTGATGGCGCCTCCACAGCGCCACCTCCTGGCAGACCATGTCTTGTCACTGAAGGCCCCCTGGCCCTTTTCCTTTTCCCACCATTCTAGGTGAACTTCAGTGATGACAGTGACTTGGAAGACCTTGTCTCAGTTGAAGCACAGCTTGCAGAGGGGTCCAAGAGACAGGGCACTACTTCCCGGGGCCGGGGCCGGGCCAGGAAGGGCCCGAGTGTGAAGACTAACTCAGTGGCCACGTCAGGCAGTGCCCCCGGCCTCAGTGGCAGAAGCCGGAGGGTCAAGAAGGTGGCATCAGGACATTGTGAGGAGCCGGGCCCCGAGATGATGAGGACCATCCCTGAGGAACTGACTGACAACCAGATGGAAATGAGCTTTGAGATCCTCAGGGGCTCTGATGGGGAAGACTCAGCCTCAGGTGTGAGGGCAAGGGTGGAAGGCAGAAGTCCATTTTTTTCGAGGTTGCCCTGGGGTCAAAACACAAGAAATAACTGGAGCCAAAGATGGAACAGAAAGAAAGTGCTTTTGCTGGCTCTGGGACGGGACCCTAGAAGGGAGAGCAAGGGGATGGCAGGAAGAGGGAATTCTATAGAAAAGTTGTGTCGTCTGCCTAGGTGGGAAGACACCAGGGCCTGATTCAGCCGTAGGAGAATGTGAGGTGTTGAGACGGG
>NW_011494955.1:6839762-6843947 GCF_000754665.1 Bison bison bison
GTTGAGACGGGATGCCAGCAAAGAGGAGCTGCCCGGCCCTGGCCCAGACAAGGAGAGAGACATGGATCTGGGTCCCCGGCGCAGACTCCCCTCGGCCCCTGTAGCCATCGGTAAGTATGTTGACCACTGAGATCTGATCACTTGATCCCAGTACCTTTCCATTCTGTCCTTGGTTCTGGTTTTGGATCCCCATCTGGATCCAGTAGTCTTGAACGTGGGTCTGAATCCCAGCACACTCTCTACTAGCTGAATGCTGGTCACTCCGCCTCTCTGAGCTTCAATTTACTTAACTGTCAAATGGAATTGGGGCAGTGTGGAGAGAGTGGCTGCGTGTAAATTGCACAGCACCGCGCTTGGCATACTGCCCTTCAGAAATGGTAGCTGCTGTTTTCCACGTGGGAGGGGAGATGGGCACTGGTTCTTGGAAAGATTTTTCTCAGGAAGTCAGGGATTCATCTATGTCTTGTCCTTCCTTTAGATCTGTCTACCCTGGATTCCATCTGTGACTCACTAAGTGGTGCTTTCCGTGGCATCAGTCACTGCCCTCCTAGTGGGCTCTATGCCCACCTCTGTCGCCTCCTGGCCTTGTGCCTGGGCCAGCGGGATCCCTGTGCCACTGCCTGCCTTGTCACCGAGTCTGTCTCCGTCACCTGTCGCCACCAGCTGCTTACCCACCTCCACAGGCAGCTCAGGTGAGTGCCCCCCATCCCTCAGGCTTGTGCTGGGACAGACTAGAGGGGAGGCTTCAGACTTTGAAGGAGGGAGACCTCACCTCCACTCGTGTTGCCTACAGCAAGGCCCAGAAGCACCGAGGGTCGCCAGACATAGCAGACCAGTTGCAGGGGCTGCACCTCCAGGAGAAGCCTGGAGACATCCCTCTGGCACGAATCCAGCGCCTCTTTGCCTTCAGGCCTTTGGGATCTGGCCACTTCCCCCAGCCTGAGAAGGACAGCTTCCGGGAGCGTCTTGCTCTGATTCCCAGTGGTATGGTGGCAGGCATCGTTGGCTCTGCTGTTGTTTGATGCATCTTCTTAGGAAAGAGTTGGGTGAAGGATCTTCAGGCATTAGTTAGTTCACACACAGATGTATGATCCTTATAGTAGAAGGGCATGTCATACTTTGCCACTGATTAGTCATTTTGTTACTCTCACCAAATAGATATAACCTTAAATCTAGAAGTCTTATTTTTTTTTTTTAATCTCAAGTTTGAGTTACCTGCAGATTCAATGTCTTTCTTTCTTTAGAGCTAAGTTCAGGTGTCTGGAGTTTTCCTATGCTAACATGAAACATGTTCACTGATGATTTGAGTGCCTCACTGTGAGTGGGAAGTGGGGAAGGGAGCAGGTCAGAGGAGGCAATTTTGTTAGTTTCTGTAGGGACACAAAGAAACGCAAAACATGGTCTATCTACATGGACTTGTTAGAGCAAGGGAGAGCACTTTGAACTCCAGTGATCAGGGAAGACTTCTAGGAGTTGTCTTGAGTGACAGACAGGGACTGAGTGCAGAAGATAGTGAAAGGAATTCCATGTAACAGCTGAAATAACTCGGGACATGTCCTGTGTGCCAGGGGTGACCGTGTGTGTGTTGGCCCTGGCCACCCTCCAGCCTGGAACTGTGGGCAACACCCTCCTGCTGACCCGGCTGGAAAAAGACAAACCCCCGGTCACTGTACAGATCCCCACTTCCCAGAGCAAGGTAGGTTTCCTGGGGTCAGGGAGCAGAGTTGGGCTGGGGCAGGCTTCTGGTCTACCTGTGGCTGGGGGATGGAGAGATGTTGGTCACACGGACAAGCAGAACTTAGACAACCCATCTCCAAAGCTTTCTGTGAGTTCGGCCTTGAAAGAGTTTGACGCCATCCAGAAGGAGCAGAAAGAGAACAGCAGCTGTACTGACAAGCGAGAATGGTGGACTGGCCGGCTAGAGCTGGATCGCAGGATGGAGGTGTGTGTTCCCAGTGTGGGATGGGGTTGGGCCTGCCCTAGAATATCTCCTCTCTCGGGGGTCCGTCCCAGGTCTGTGCTGAACTACCTCAAGTCTCGGGGGTCCGTCCCAGGTCTGTGCTGAACTACCTCAAGTCCTTTCTGGAGGTGTTGCTGTTTTTCAGTTGTGTCAGACTCTTTGCCACCCCATGGACTATGGCATGCCAGGCTCTTCTGTCCTCTACTGTCTCCTGGCGTTTGCTCAGATTCACGTTCATTGAGTCAGTGATGCTATCTAACCATCTCATCCTGTGCCACCTGCTTCTCCTTCGGTCTTCAGTCTTTTCCAGCATCAGGGTCTTTTCCAGTGAATTGGCTCTTCACATCAGGTGGCCAAAGTATTGGAGCTTCAACTTCAGTATCAGTCCTTCCAATGAATATTCAGGGTTGATTTCCTTTAGGATTGACTGGTTTGATCTCCTTGCAGTCCAAAGGACTCTCAAGAGTCTTCTCCAGAACCACAATTCGAAAGCATCAATTCTTCTCACTCAGCCTTCTTTATGGTCGAACTCTCACATCCATATATGACTACTGGAAAAAGCTTAGCGTTGACTGTATGCACTTTTGTCAGCAAAGTGATATCGCTGCTTTTTAATACGCAGTCTAGGTTTGTCGTAGCTTTCCTTCCAAGGAGCAAGCGTCTTTTAATTTCATAGCTGCGGTCACCGTCTGCAGTGATCTTGGAGCCCAAGAAGAGAATCTTCACTGGTTCCACTTTTTCTCCTTCTGTTTGCCGTGAAACGATGAGACTGGATGCCATGATCTTAATTTTTTTCATGTTGAGTTTGAGGCCAGCTTTTTTACTTTCTTCTTTCACCCTCAATCAAGAGGTTCTTTAGTTCCTCTTCCATTTCTGCCATTAGAGTGGTATCATCTGCATTTCTCAGGTTGTTCATATTTTTCCCAGCAATCTTGATCCCAGCTTGTGATTCATCCAGCCTGGCATTTCGCATGATGTACTCTGCATATAAGTTAAATAAGCAAGGTGACAGTAACAGCCTTGTCGTACTCCTTTCCCAATTTTGAATCAGTCCATTGTTCCTTGTCCAGTTCTAACTGTTGTTTCTGGAAGTGTAGGCCTAAATAAACATTGTGTTACTTGGGAAGCACTTTAAACAAGAGCACAAGGGGACTTCCCTGGCTGTCCAGCAGTTAAAGTTCCATGCTTCCCCTGCAAGGGGTACCGGTTCAATCCCTGGTCTGGGAACTAAGATCCCACATACATGTGGTGCGGCAGGAAAAAAAAAAAACAATAAAACAAAAACCAAATAAACCAGAGCCCAAGACTTGAAGGGGTTATGGCAATGAAATGTTTAAAGATAAGTACAAAATAAGAATTTAAGGCCAAATACCAGCCTCCCAGGGCTTCCCAGGTAGCTCAGCTGGTAAAGAATCTGCCTGCGATGCAGGAGACTCCAGTTCTATTCCCAGGTCAGGAAGACCCCCCTGGAGAAGGGATAGGTTACCCACTGCGCTATTCTTGGGCTTCCCTGGTGGTGGCTAAGACGGTAAAGAATCCACCTGCAATGCAGGAGACCTGGATTCGATCCCTGGTTTGGGAAGATTCCCCAGAGGAGGGCATGGCAACCCACTCCAGTATTCTTGCCTGGAGAATCCCCATGGACAGAGGAGCCTGGCAGGCTGCAGTCCATGGGGTCTCAGGAGTTGGACACATCTGAGCAACTAAGCACAGCAGCACATCAGACTCCCAGCCATAATTTTCATTTCATTTCCTGACTTAGCTTTTGCCCACCTGTTTGTATTTATCCAAATGTAGTGATTTATTACAAATCTTATCAATACTCTCTCAGAGTCTCAGCAAATGAAAAATGTTGCTCTCTTGCCTTTTATGTTGGTCGTAAGATACATAAGACACATCCACTCATTGGAAGACGCATTTCCTTGCCTCCAAGATGGTGCCTGTGGGGAAAGAAACTTGGCTTCCTCTCTCACTGATGGTTCTGTTGTGCATCCAGGTTCTCGCCACTTCCCTAGAGAAGTACGTGCTGGGCTGCTGGCGGGGGCTGTTGCTGCCATCCTGCGAGGACCCCGACCTTGTCCGGGAGGCCTCACATCTACAAGACTCACTACAGGAATGTGGCTGGAAATATCCTGACCCCACTCTGCTGAGAGTGAGTTGAGAAATCAGGGAAGAGGATGAAGTGCGCCTTACCTCTTTCCCACCTGCCACTGTGGGGGGAAAGG
>NW_011494955.1:6844047-6848010 GCF_000754665.1 Bison bison bison
CAGTACCCTCACGCCGCAGGACGTGCAGGCCCTGGCTTATGGGCTGTGCCCAGGCCGACCAGCCCGAGCCCAAGAGCTCCTAGGTGAGGCAGTAGGGCGTCTCCAAGGTCAGACATCAACAAGCAGTAGGCATCTCGTGTTAGTGCTGGACAAGGTAAAGAGCCAGTAGCCATATGGGTAGCATCTGGTGGGCAGTGGGCACCTCCTCTCAACCATACCCCTTCTGCCTCCTGCATACCCCTGCCTCAGGACAGTAACGTCTGAGTGCTTTTTGCCCAGGACCTACAGAAGCTGCCGTGGGAGAGCATACCCAGCCTCCGGGCCCTGCCTGTCACTCGACTGCCCTCCTTCCGATTCCTACTCAGCTACTCCATCATCAAAGAGGTGTGGGGTTCAGGGAATGGAAGGTGGGGATGATGGGTAATTGAACAAGAAAGGCAGAGAGACGTGGCAAGAGAGGAAGGCGGTCTTAAGAATGGACGGGGACTTGGGTTGGTTGGAGCTTGAGTGCTCCGACCAAACTGGGATGCTGATCACTGGTGTCTCTCCATCAGTCTGGGGCCTCATCAGTGCTGAGCCAAGGAGTGGATCCTCGAAGTACCTTCTACGTCCTGAACCCTCACAATAACCTGTCAAGCACAGAGGAGCAATTCCGAGCCCATTTTAGCAGGTCAGGGGGAGAAGAGTAAGAAGAGTGGTAGGGAAGGGTAGACGCAACACAGGGGTAAATGTCCTTTTCTCTGGAATCAAATGTTGCAGCCCACCTCCTTCCTAGTGTCCCTTCTGCCCTTTTTGCCACATGACCCATCTAACTCTGGCTGCACCACACAGCGTGTGGGATCTTAGCTCCCCGACAAGGGATCAATGCCCCGCCCCCTGCACTGGGCGTGCAGTCTTAACTACTGCACCTCCAGCTAAGTCCCTTCTCACTGCTTTTTCCCTGCAGTGAAGCTGGCTGGAAAGGGGTGGTTGGGGAGGTGCCGAGCCCGGAACAGGTGCAAACGGCCTTGACGGAGCGTGACTTGTACATGTGAGTGCTCAGGGCAGGGAGATGGGGAGAGGGACAGTCCCAGAGGGTGGGTATCATCATGGTCTGCTCTGGGGCTTTGGAGCCCCTGGCTGACTCTGGACAACTCTGGAGGCAGTGCCGAGGCCTGGCCCTGCGAGGTCAGTTTCATCTCACCTCCTTCTGCCTCAGCTATGCAGGGCATGGCGCCGGCGCCCGCTTCCTGGACGGGCAGGCTGTCCTGCGGCTGAGCTGCCGGGCAGTGGCCCTGCTGTTCGGCTGCAGCAGCGCAGCCCTGGCTGTGCATGGAAACCTGGAGGGGGCTGGCATTGTGCTCAAGTATATCATGGCTGGCTGGTAAGTCTTGAGGGGCAGTCTATGCAAGGTCCCGACCCCAAGTGCTTTCCCAGGTCTGAACCCTAAATCCTTGCTCTTTTGTGCCCCATTTTCCTCCCATCCTAGTTCCTTGGCATGCTTGGGCCTTTACCCCTTTGTCATCATCTATCCTCCTCCTGGAACGATGGGCCAAGGGGCTTTCTCATTGGTTTAATCCCTCTCAACTCATTCACCACCATGAATCAGAAGTTTTTGAGCCCTTACTTTGTATTTCTTCCTTCTCTTTTCCCAGCCCCCTGTTCCTAGGTAACCTCTGGGACGTGACTGACCGTGACATTGACCGCTACACAGAGGCTCTGTTGCAGGGCTGGCTTAGAGCAGGTTCAGGAGCCCCCCTTCTGTACTATGTCAGCCAGGCCCGCCAGGCTCCCCGACTCAAATACCTTATTGGGGCTGCACCTGTAGCCTATGGCTTGCCTGTCTCCCTGCGGTGACCCCTTGGAGCTCTCCTGTTGCCGGTAGAAGCTATGTGACTATTCTACCTCCAAACTTAGGTTTGGCCCTGAAGATAAATATTTTAAGTAATTTTCCGGTGTTTTACATGAAAGATTTCCTTTTGATTTAATTTTAATATAATAAAGATACATTACTTGAAATCCTGTTTTTGTAGTTTCTCTGAGAACATTTGAAGATAAGACTGTTGCCCGCTTCCCACTATGTGGTACTATAGATAAGAATAACTTGCAACAGTCCAACTCTGAGAGCATTGGGAAGAAAGGCAAACCACAGGAAAAAGATGGACCTGGCTTGGCCCCAGCAGACAAAGCTAAAGGAGAGCAGGGCATCAAAATGATCTAAGTGGGGACAAAGCCCCGAGGAAACATAGATATAGATCCATTGAGAATGTCTTGGCCAGGTACACTCATAGCTATCTTGACTTCCTGCCTCTGGTATCCTCGGAATGACATTAGCTTTACTGCCTCGGTTGCCCTGCCCCCTCCAAAGTGGATATTGTCCTTCCCCCACATTCAGCTATTAACACTTGTCAGTGCCATGACACTTTAGCGGCAGGTTCTGGAGAGTTTTTGTAGCTCAGATGGTAAAGAATCTGCCTGCAATGCAGGAGACCTGGATTCAATCCCTGGGTCTGTAAGATTCCCCCAGAGAAGGAAATGGCAACCCACTCCAGTATTCTTGCCTGGAGGAGTCCAGCGGCTACAGTCCATGGGATCGCGAAGAGTTGGACGCGACTGAACAACACACACACACGTACACACTCACATACACATTGGGAAGTTTTGCAACTTACGTATGGTTTTCCTCTCCCCAACTAGATTGTTAAGCTCAGAACTATATATCTTACACTCATGTATCCTTCACTTCTAGCACATGGTAAAACACTGTGTTGATTAATAAAGCTACTGCTGTACTCCGAGTGATAATGTGCCTCCTTCCTGTTCTCTCAACCGCCAGACTCTGCTTCATCTGCGCGAAACATCCCTTTCATAACACTACTGTCTCCCCTGTCCCTTGCTCCTTGAACTTCCCAGGCTTCTTCCTTGCCTGTTATCACCAGGCTTATACCACCGGCTGTGGTTATAGTGTATCTGTGGGTCTGTGCTGGGTCTTCGTTGATGTGCGGGTTTTCTCTAGTGGCAGGGAGTGGGAGCTTATTTCGGTGGCTTCTCTGTTGCCGAGCACAGGCTCTAGGCGCCCAAGCTTCAGTAGCTGCCCCTTGCGGGGGCGGTGCTCTGCAATTGCTGCACAAGGGGCTTTGTTGATCCTTGGCATGTAGGATCTTTCCGCACCAGGGATGGAACCGTTTCCCTTGCATTGGCAGGCGGATTCTTAACCACTGGACCACCAGGGAAGTCCCAAGGCCTGAGTAAGATGAAGTTTCTTGAGCATAAGGATCCTGTTTGTTAGAACTTGATTATGCGAGGTTTGGGACATTTTGTGAAAAGAAAACGCCGCAGCCCTTTCTATTCCAAGGGGAGTCACGCCGAAGATTCCGCACCCCACGCCCCGCCGCGAGTTTCCCTCTCTTCCGGGTTGAAGGACCATAGAGATGTCTAGCGCTGCGAGGCCTCCAGGCGTAGCCATCGAGATACGCAGAAGACGGCTAGAGCGTTGCTCTCCCGGAGGGTTTCCGCTTCATAAGCCCTCCTTCCCAACATGGCGCAGTCAGTTAACATCACCGAGCTGAATCTGCCGCAGCTAGAAATGCTCAAGAACCAACTGGACCAGGTGGGAATAGGCTCCGAAAGCACCCCTTTCCCGTCTCACTTTCCTCCCCCCGCAGCCCGCACTTCCTTGCCCCCCATTCCTCCCCTCTTGGGGAGAATTCCCTTCCCAGGCGAAATCCCCACCCCGTCCCAGGACCCGCCCCTTCTCTGGCGGTGCCCGCTTCTCCCGCGAGCCCCAACCCTGACCCTCATTCCTGTTCTCTGTAGGAAGTGGAGTTCTTGTCCACGTCCATTGCCCAGCTCAAGGTGGTTCAGACCAAGTATGTGGAAGCCAAGGACTGTCTGAACGTGCTGAAGAAAAACAACGAGGGTACGGGGTAGGCGTGCGAAGGGAACCTGGGAGATGCGGCGAGCCGGCTTCTCTCTTCCCGCCTC
>NW_011494955.1:6848110-6872721 GCF_000754665.1 Bison bison bison
CTCCTAATCCAGTTTTCTTACCTGAGACGAGAGAGCAGTCCATTACGTATTGTCGCTGCAGGAGCCCTTTGCATGTTGCTTATCTAGAGTTGAAATGTCCAGGATATTTTTCTGCTCCTGTTGCCCCTGTTCGTCCTTTTCGTATAGTTTTCGGGCGCCGTTCCCTTTTGAAACTCCCTTTTAAAGTTGGAGCTGCCAACCTTCCCCACATGTTTGTCTTAATTGCTTTCACAGGGAAAGAATTACTTGTCCCATTGACGAGTTCTGTATCCTTTCCGCAGGAGCCTCTTCCCTGCCCTCTCGTTTTCTCCTTCACACCTAACAACCTTCCAAAAAGGGCGGGAGATATTGATTATTCCAGAGTGCCTAGATGGTTCTGAGACCGCTATTAACACAAGCTTAGCTCTGCTGTCTAACCTAAGGCCAGGAACTAAGTAATGCTTGGTGAGCACCCAGATGTATGTATTTAGACTTGAGGTGTGATTATTTCCCTTTGCTCTGAGGATATAACCTAGTAGGGGGGTAGAACTGGTGGTTTACGTTTTTACTGTAACTTAGAAAACATAAGCAATAGAAGAATAGAGGATTTGGAAACAAAGGGGTTGGTTCTGTTTATTAATCCTCAATTTCAGTTTAATTATGGCTCTTATTCCTAACTATTGTTACTAAGAAACATGGATTATGTCTTAGCTGTTGAATGTTTTACTTGAGTGAGCAAGTTACGGCAATAGGGCACCCATAAACTACCTGAGAATGGACAGGCTGAAAAGGAAACAAAGGAATAGCAGTGTAGCAGGGATTACTTAAATAATCAACATTAAATCCATCAGGAATTAGCTAATTAATGTCTGGGAGTGTTAAAGAGAAAGTGAGGTTGGCTTTTCACTCTGTTACTTAACAGCAGCAGGAAAAAATTATCCTGTTCTGTCATTCTAATGATCTATCATTCTAATTGCTCTAATATCTAGTCTTTCTGGAAGGAATAATGGTAAGAATTGTAAGAACTGCTTGCAGGATGGCAGATGGGATCAGAACAAGATCAGCACATGTGATTTTTCTCCATAAGGAACCAGCTTCCCTGTCTCTCCTCATGTGGAGTTTGTAGGCCTTCAGATGTGCCTTGTAGCTTATTCCTTTTAAATTTTTGTTTGTTTGTTTATTTTTTTTGACTCCATCCCATGGCTTGTGGGATCTTAGTTCCCCTACCAGGGATTGAACCCAAGCCCCAGCAGTGAAAGCAGTAACTCCTAGTGACTGGACCTCCAGGGAATTCCTGCCTCCCTTTTAGAAAAGGAGGGTGTTGGTAGGTCAAGCTGAACTAGCTGACAGGGAATCATGACTCATACTGGGCTAGTTTTCCCTTAATCCTTGCCTCTCAGATGTATGTCCCCGGGAAGCTACATGATGTGGAACATGTGCTTATCGATGTGGGAACTGGCTACTACGTAGAGAAGGTGAGTGGAAGGGAACATAAGAATGCATCTCTGAGGGGGAGAGCTGGCGTACAGAATGGGTTACCTCTCATTCACTCTGACCTTGCAGACAGCTGAGGATGCCAAGGACTTCTTCAAGAGGAAGATAGACTTCCTTACCAAGCAAATGGAAAAAATCCAGCCAGCTCTGCAGGAGAAGCACGCCATGAAACAGGGTAAGCTTGCCTTGGACACCTCTTCAGACCCTTTCTGCCTCCATAATAACAGACATGGATTGCAGTGTGAACCATGGGAGGGAGTATCCCCTTTGCTGGATTAAAACCGTGGTTTTTTGTTTGGTATCTTGATGCATTACTCCTTAGATTCTGTGTCTAACATACCCACTGCCTTTGGTGCTTGAGAAATTTAGAGAAAGAAAATCATGTGTTTTTGTGTTTGAGTTCCTATTTATTGGGGATGGAATGAGGGAGCAGGTGCATGTAAATGAACACAGCAAAGAAATATAGCCATAACTAGCCAACTACTCAGAGAAGGCAATGGCACCCCACTCCAGTACTCTCGCCTGGAAAATCCATGGACGGAGCCCTGGTAGGCTGCAGTCCATGGGGTCGCTAAGAGTCAGACATGACTGAGCGACTTCACTTTCACTATTTACTTTCATGCATTGGAGAAGGAAATGGCAACCCACTCCAGTATTCTTGCCTGGAGAATCCCAGGGACAGAGGAGCCTAATAGGCTGCTGTCTGTGGGGTCGCACAGAGTTGGACACAACTGAAGCGACTTAGCAGCAGCAGCAGCAGCAGCAGCAGCCAACTACTAGCAGTTATAGCCCTGGCTGCATATTAGAATCACGCAGATAGTTTTTTGAAAACCTGGGCGACTCCAAACCAACTACAGTTGACCCTTGAACAATGTGGGGGTTAGGGGTACCAAACCTTGGTGAAGTGGAAGAAAATCTGCATATAATTTATAGTCTACCCCTCTGTATCCTCGGTTTCAAGTTTGCAGATTCAACCAATTGTAGATCGTGTCGTACTATAGTATTTAGTACTGGGGGAAAAAAACATGTAAGTGGACCCACACAGTTCAAACAGGTATTGTTCAAGGATCAACTGTGAATCAGTAGGGTGAGATTCCAGAGAACAGTGTTTGTTTGTTTTTAAAGCTCCCTGTGTGATATACAGTCAGGATTAAGAACCACTGTTCTAAAAGCAAACATCTTTTCCACATTATTATATTCTGGGTATATGTGACTCATTTGACACTGTATTTTGTTCCTTTTTATATCCCAGTGGTTCTCATATGAGCTTCCCTGGTGGTTCAGACAGTAAAGAATCCACCTGCAATACGGGAGACCTGGGTTCGATCCCTGGGTTGGAAAGAGCCCTTGGGGAAGGAAATGGCAACCTACTCCAATATTCTTGCTTGGAAAATCCCCGTGGACAGAGAAGCCGATCCTCCGTCCATGGGGTCGCCAAGAGTCAGACACGACTGATCGACTTTCACATCTCATATTATTGACAATTGAGATTCTAAATTGGTGTTGTGTTTGCCCTCTACAGTGAATCTCTGTGTTGAAAGTTAATTAACTGTAGTAGTCTGCCTGTCAATTTTCCTTAACTCTGGGCTCTCCCCTTTAGCTCCTGCCCAGGGTCTGACTCTTCTTTTATTCCACAGCTGTCATGGAGATGATGAGCCAGAAGATTCAGCAGCTCACAACCCTGGGAGCAGCTCAGGCTACCGCCAAGGCCTGAGAGCTTGTTTCAGAAATGGGGCAGAGGGTGCCTGCTTCTGGGGCCTGGGACTTTGTGGACGTGGTTTCCTGGAATGGGGAAAGAAGAGGGTCTGTGTTTAATGCTAATAAATGAGCCAGCTGGGCAGAGTGGTGGCCTTTTCTTGCATTAGGTGAGGAGGTGGGAGGGTGGTGGTGAGAGGGTGTGCCCCTGCCTGGAGCCTGATAAGCAGGAGTGATGCAGTGCTCATCTTGGGGGCTCCACTTGGGAATCTGCGAGAAACTGGAGTCAAAATTCAATGCTGGTGATACAGGATGCTCCGGACTGGTGCACTGGGATGACCCAGAGGGATGGTATGGGGAGGGGAGAGGGAGGTGGGAGGGGGATTCAGGATGGGGAATACGTGTACACCCGTGGCGGATTCATGTTGATGTATGGCAAAACCAATACAATATTGTAAAGTAATTAGCCTCCAATTAAAATAAATTTATATTAAAAATTAAAAACTGTGGTATAGAAATTTGAGAAGACGGAAAATGCCATCATAAAGCTTCAAGGTATGACCTCTCAGCATTGTTTTTAATGCAACTTTGGGCACCAGGTGGCAAAGCAGTGGTCTAGCCCTGGGTAAAACAAAAGCAATAATAAAAAAATTCAATGCTGGGCGGCAAGCCCTCTCTGCGCGGCCCGTTGCCATAGGAACAACTGGCAACCGGAAGTGGGGCTGCGCAGGCGTTTCCCCTTCCGGGTCGGCTCCCTTACTGACTCCTCGTGGAGAAAGCTGTATGGGCCACCGCTTCCTGCGCGGTTTCCTGCCTGTCCTGTTGCCGCCGCTACCTCTCCGGAGCCCGCATCTCAAGCTCAGCCTGGAGCCCGTCGCACCTTCCAAAAGACCCCGCAGCCACCTCATGGCCCCGCCCCGAATCGGGACGCACAATGGCACCTTCCACTGCGATGAGGCGCTGGCGTGCGCTTTGCTGCGCCTCCTACCGGAGTACCGGGTAGGTACAGGCCGCGCAAACTGACCCGGAGGCGGCCGCCAAATCTCCGGGGTGGACCGCGTCCTCCTAAGGGTGTCCCGTCCGAGCACCCCTCTCCCCTCCTCTGCTCCTTGGAAGCCCAACCTTAATCCCCTACCTGTGCGACCCAGGCAACCCCCTCACCTCCTGTGTCCCCTGCAGGAGGCAGAGATTGTGCGGACCCGAGACCCCGAGAAACTGGCTGCTTGTGACATCGTGGTAGACGTGGGTGGCGAATACGACCCTCAGAGACACCGATATGACCATCACCAGAGGTGAGTACTCACTACCATTTCTTTAATTTTCTCAGTGCCCCAGGCCACTGCCGTGGTTCTTGTCAGCGAAGGGAACCGCCTCGTCCTTGAGTCCCATGGGACTACTGTCTCCCATGCTTCCAGTGCGCCACCTACTCTGCACCCATCTAGTTGGCTTTGTGCTTCCTTGAGCCCTCGCATCTGCCGTGGCCTCCCTTGGTCACCCCGGGGCCCTTACCGACTCACTCACTTCTTTGGTTCAGTCAGGCTTTTCTCCCACCAGCCTTATCCTTACCTCACTGAATACCCCAGCAGGGATTAATCCGTTCTTGTGCCCTTGCTACCCTACCTCAGACTGCTGGCCCACGTGATTGTGGTAGGTGGTGATAGTTCAGCTGTGTGTTGTCTTCTATGTCATTGACACTCTACCGCTGGGAAATCGTTCTTGTCCACGGATAGGCCAGAATCCCAAGTACCTCTCCAATCTTTTTCCCTCTCCTCAAGCCCCTACCTCATCAAACTTTCTCGGTGAGTGATCCTGTCTCTTTTCTTTCAAAAGAAATTGAGCTTTTCCTGCGTGTACTTCCTCAGTTTCTCACTCCTGAATCAACTCCCTCTTTCCAATTCAGGAAACCCTTCTGTTTTCCAGTGTATCACTTCCTGCTTTGGGACTCTGTATATCGGTGTTTCTACTTCTTACCTGAAGAAAGAAACTCTGTTTACACATCTCCCATCTTGAAAACAAGGGACTGAAAAAAAACCCATGACCCCCTCCCTCACATACACCACGCTGTTTAAAGTGGTTATTCTCTGGGGTATCATGAGGAGGTTTTAAGTCTGTTTTTCTCTTTCTCTCTCTCTCCTTTCCTCCCTATCTTTGTCTTTTTTATGTAAGTATACATATTACTTTTCATTAGTGATGTGGAGAGGGAATGCTCCCGGTGTGTACGACCTAATCTCACCCTCACTTCTCAGGCATTCTTGAAAAGAAGAGCTGACCCTGGCTCCACATTTCTTTGAGTTCATTCCTTTTGTCCATCCTATCATTCATTCAGCCAGGTCTTTTCCAGTCCCTCTACCGGAAATGCTGGTGGAAAGGGCACCAGTGACCTCAATGCCAGGCTCAGGTTGCTGGTTGAGGGTTAACTGACTGACCTGTCACCTTAAAACCCTCTCACTTAACTGACTTCTTTGTGGCACTTGACGTAATTGAGTGCTTCTTTTTTTCTGATGATTTTATATACTTTTTAAAAAAGTGTGCCATATTTGACATGTAAAACAATATATTTAATATTTCTGGTATATAAAACATAGAATGAACACCCATGAATCGATCTCCCGGCCGAAGAAGTAGACCATTACCATGATCTTAGCACCTGTACCTGTGCCTCTTCCGCACCCCATCCGCGCCTCCCCAGGAGTAGCAGCGTCCTGAATTTTGTGCTCATCATGGCCTTGCATGCTCTTGTGTACAGTTTAGCACATACGTCTTATCTGTTTGCATCAACTATTTATTTAGTTTTGCTTCTTCCTGAATCTTTTCTGGGACATTATTGTTATTAGTCTTTATACCTTATGAGTATTTTATAGGTATTTTTGTGTTTACTTAATATTTAATAATAAAAATCATTAGAATGAAAAAATGAGCTTCCTTTGTGATTCTGATGGACTGGTATTTACTGTGGTTTCTACTGTTCTAAGAACTATCATACCATTTCCGTACCCTCTGTCCCAAGGCTGTTCAAGCCCCTGCCTTCCTCACTCACCCGGATCATTGCAGGTGATCTTGGATCGCTTCCCCATGCTGGCTGGCACAGTGCTCTTTCTGACATGCTCTGGCTTAAAGTCTCTCAGTGGCTCCTCTTTACCTACAGATAAACTTCAGACTCTGAAGTGTAGCATTCAAGGCCTGCCCTGGTCCAGCTCCTGCTTTATCTTCTGCCTCTTATTCCCCATCCCAAGCTGCTTTCTTGCGGTTCCATGGATACCTTTCTCTTAGGCATTATACATGTTCCCTCTACTTGGAATGCCTTTTCTCCTTTCCCCTTTATGTGTCTGCCACACACCCACTAATTCATCTTCCAAGAATGACCTGAAGGTTCTTCTCCTGAGCCCTTTCCTTGTTTATAACCGGCTGGAGCATTCCTTTGGTTGCTCATGTCAGTGTGCACGGGGGGCGGTGTGTGGCCAGGTGTGTCCATGTGTCCCTGTACATCTGCCTTAGGAAGATAAACTTGAAGGCAGGGACAGAGTCTTAGTTTTTTTCATCTCTAATGTTTACAACAAAGTCTGGGCATGTTGTAAGCACCGAGTTAATCCTTGTCAGATGACATCTGAGCCACCAGGGAAGCCCAACGGATGCATGGGGACTCCAGACTCAAGTCTGTGTTAACCCCTGAGGACAAGCCAAAGCCTCCCCAGCCAGGCTTTCTCCCAGTTCCCTTGGTGTTCCCCAGCCTCCCCACCGCGCTGTGCCTGCACGTGCGCATGCAGTGGCTGAGCCGGGGCAGTTGGCGTTAGCCCCACCTCCCTGTGCTCCTCAGGTCTTTCACAGAGACCATGAGCTCCCTGTCCCCTGGGAAGCCATGGCAGACCAAGCTGAGCAGTGCGGGACTCATCTATCTGCACTTCGGGCACAAGCTGCTGGCCCAGTTGCTGGGCACTAGCGAAGAGGACGGCATGGTGGGCACCCTGTATGACAAGGTGGGGACCCAAGGACAGAGATGCCCCCCACGTGCATCTCCACCCCGTGGGCTAGAGCGACACTCACGACCACGCTCAGGTCAGGGTGACCCGTGCTGGCCCACCGCCCTCTGGCTTAGTCAAGCCCGTCTCCTCACGGGGGGATGGGCAATCTCTCCTGCCTCCATTCTCGGGTGGTTGTGAGACATGGATGAGGTAATGTATGGGGAAGGGCTTTGAAAACTGTAAAGCATGCCCTGACACACATAAAAAACAATTGTTCAACAACTTGGAAGTAGACCAGGCTGCTTACGTTTGGCAGCATGTGACTAAGGTGCTGGCTGCCCTGAAGGTGGAGGGCAGCATATCTCAGGCACTGCTGTTTTCAAAGGCACAGTGAGTTGGGAAACTGGGAAGGGTTTGATTATGAAAACCTCTTCAGGTTCCACCAGCGCCCCCTGCAGGCAGTTCAGGTGGCTGTGGTTGGGGAAGCAACAAGGGCTAGTGGCCCTGGCATGCACTTGGATCCATGATTCTGAGGTCAGCTACTTGACCCTGCTCCTGTGAAGTTCACAAGACAAACTTCAGATGCAGTCAACTCTATTTTTTGCAGATGGGCTGTCGAGTTCAGTTCTCTGTCTCGGCTTGTCTGTCTCCTCTATGACACAGCATTAGTGTGATCCAAAAGAGTTGAATAAATGTGAGTGTTTAAATTGGAGCTTCTGGAATAGGTTTTAGACTGCCTGGGTCAATTTTCCCTTCTACTGCTGAGGGGTTTCTAAGCAACTGAACTAAATTATACCCAAGGTTTTATTATGTTTCTGGTGTACTACATAGTGATTCACAATTTTTGAAGATTATACCCTGCTTAGAGTTATGATAGAATATTGGCTATATTCCATGTGCTATAAAGTATTTTCTTGTGGCTTATTTTAAGCATGTTCTCTTTTTTAATGTTTATTTAATTTTTTTGGCTATGCTGGGTCTTAACTGTGGCATGTGGGATCTAGTTCCCCAACCAGGGATCAAACCCAGACCCCCTGCATTGGGAGCTTGGAGTCTTAGCCACTGGATCACCAGGGATACGCTGATTTATTTTACATATAGTAGTTTGTACCTCCACCCCACTCCAGTACTCTTGCCTGGAAAATCCCATGGACGGAGGAGCCTGGTGGGCTGCAGTCCATGGGGTCGCTAAGAGTCGGACATGACTGAGCAACTTCACTTTCACTTTTCACTTTCATGCATCGGAGAAGGAAATGGCAACCCACTCCAGAGTTCTTGCCTGGAAAATCCCAGGGACAGGGGAGCCTGGTGGGCTGTCTATGGGGTCACACAGAGTCGGACACGACTGAAGCGACTTAGCAGCAGCAGCAGCAGCTGGTACCTCTTAACCCAACCCCATCTTGCTCCTCCTCTCTTCCCTCTTCCCTTTGGTAGCCACTAATTTGTTAGGTCTGTGAGTTTGTTATAGTCCATCCATGTTGTTGGAAATGGCAAATTTTCATTATTTTTTTCATTTTATGGCTAAGTCATATCCTGTTGTACACTACATCTTCTTTATCCACTCATCTGTTGATGGACACTTAGGTTGCTTTCACACCTTGACTGTTGCACATGATGCTGCTGTGAACATTGAGGTGCATATCTCTTTTTGAATTAGTATTTTTGTTTGTTTCAGATAAATACCCAGAATTGCTGGGTCATATGATAGTTCTATTTTTAACTTGAGGAACTTCCATACTGTTTCCCACAGTGGCTGCACTAATCTCCATTCCCACCAACAGTGTACAAGGGCTCCCTTTTCTCCACATCCTCAGCAACATGTGTTCCTTGTGGTATTTTTGATGATAGCCATTCTGACAAGTGTGATGTAATATCTCAGTTGTGGTTTAATTTGCATTTCTCTGATAATCAGTAATGTTGATGGCCTTTTGGCCATCTGTAGATCTTCTCTGGGAAAATATCCAGTTCTGCCTATTTTTCAGTTGGGTTGTTTGGTTTTGATGTTAGGTTATATGAGCTGTTTTTTTAAAAAATAGTCATTATTTATTTGTTTGGCTGTGGCACATGGGATCTTAGTTCCCTGACCAGGGACTGAACTTGGGCCCTTTGTATTGTAAGTACAGAATCTTAGTCATTGGACCACCAGGGAAGTCCTGGTGGACTGTTTGTATGTTTTGGATATTAAAATTGCACCCAAGTTTTAACGGAGCCTCGGGTTGGGGGTTCAGACCAGTTGGTGCTGGGCAGAGAGGAGTTTCTTTTCCACCTCTCCCTGAGTAGCACTTTTCCTACATACCACAGATGTGTTTAAATGTAGGCCTATTTTGTAAGGCAGTTTTGCATTAAATACTGATATCCCATGTCCTTTTCTGCCCCCAGATTCTTGAGGCATCCTACCATTTCTTTAGGCTCAGGAGATGCCATGTGGTACATCATGGGCTGCCCCAGGACCACATTCCAGCCCTTGATGTCTAGTACTTATCTTCTCCCACTTGATGGGTGTGCTTGATCAGACCCTCCTGTAGCTCATTAAGTGGATCAGCTGGAGATTTACCTGCCCTCAGCCATGAGGATCCACCCCACAGAGCCCATCAGGGAACTCAAGACTTTCCTTGTTCAGAACACAGCAGCCCCCTCCCCACACATGCTGGCCTTGGCTCGGGCTTTGAGCTGTAGTAGAGTGAGCACTGGAGAAGGCAATGGCACCCCACTCCAGTACTCTTGCCTGGAAAATCCCATGGACGGAGGAGCCTGGTAGGCTGCAATCCATAGGGTCGCTAAGAGTCAGACACGACTGAGCAACTTCACTTTCACTTTTCACTTTCATGCATTGGAGAAGGAAATGGCAACCCACTCCAGTGTTCTTGCCTGGAGAATCCCAGGGACGGGGGAGCCTGGTGGGCTGCCGTCTATGGGGTCGCACAGAATCGGACACGACTGAATCGACTTAGCAGCAGCAGCAGCAGAGTAAGCACTGGATCAGAAATCAGGTGATCTGAATTCAGCCCTAGCGCTGTATGCTCTCTGCCTTTCAGGAAGTTGCTGAACTCTGCAATTACCCCTCTCATCGTCCAAGTAATGTTGGGAGATTCTTGCAGGATCCTTGTGAAGATGAAAGACTGTATATGCATACATTCTGAGATCTATAAAGCTTTATGCAAATAGTGCCCTCCAGAGCCTTTCTCCTACTGCTGCCTTAGATGTATGAAAACTTCGTGGAGGAAGTAGATGCGGTGGATAATGGGATTTCCCAGTGGGAGGAGGGAGAGCCTCGGTACCTGCTGACCACCACGCTGAGCGCCAGGGTTGCTCGGCTTAATCCCACCTGGAACCAGCCCAACCAAGACACTGAGGTAAGGAGGGCCTGGGGAAAAGAGACTGAGGTGTGTGAAAATCAGGGGAGGAAGTGAGCGGGCTTGGCCTCTTGAGCCCTAGCAGAGTTAGTTCGGGCCAGCACCATGGTTCTCATACCCAGGCTGGGTTCAAGCGTGCAATGGACCTGGTTCGAGAGGAGTTCCTGCAGAGACTTGATTTCTACCAGAACAGCTGGCTGCCAGCGCGGACCCTGGTGGAAGAGGCCCTGGCCAAGAGGTTCCAGGTATGGACCTGGGAAGAGGCACTGCGGCCCTAGAGAGTGCGTGCTGGCAGGCTGCTGGCCTGTTGGGGCTCATGCTCCTACCCTGAGCCGTCTGTGCCAGCTCCACTTCCTTTGCAGGTGGACCCAAGCGGGGAGATAATAGAACTGGAAAAGGGTGGCTGCCCCTGGAAGGAGCACCTCTATCAGCTGGAGTTGGGGCTGTCCCCTGCAGGGACCATCACCTTTGTTATCTACACAGACCAGGCTGGACAGTGGCGGGTGCAGTGTGTGCCTAAGGAGCCCCATTCGTTCCAGAGCAGGTGAGGGCCTAGGGGTCCACCCTGCAGCCCTTCAGGCATGTTTCAGCCCCATCAGAGGAGGCAGCCACTAACCTAGGCCTCTGCTCCCCCTCTCCCAGTTCCTCACGACCTCCATTTGCCCCCACCAACTCCCTTTTCTGCTCACTCGTAGGTTGCCCCTGCTAGAGCCATGGAGGGGTCTTCGGGATGAGGCCCTGGACCAGATCAGTGGAATTCCTGGCTGCATCTTTGTTCATGCCAGCGGCTTCATTGGTGGGCACCGTACCCGAGAGGGTGCCCTGAGCATGGCCCGTGCCACCTTGGCCCAGCGCCCAGCACCTACACCTGCCCCAAATCCCATGGTCCAATAAAACTCCCATCTCATGCTGACCAAATAATGTTCTATTACTCCCCTGCACTATTCTGGGAGCTTGCTTAAATTTGGGGAAAGTGTAACATCTATTATGTGCCAGAGCTGGTGCTACGTATTTTCTCAGTTTTGCTTTCAAATCATTTGAAAACTATCCAGTTCTTAAGGGTAAATAATGACCAGATTCACAAGGAGTGACTAAAAAGTGAAAGCCAAGATTTAAACCCTAAGTCCATGCCTTTTTTTTCCTTCAGTGTACCCCAGTGCAACTCACTGGAAAAGACAAAGTCTCATAATTAAGTGGAAAGCAAGAAAGGACACTTTTATTACTGAAAGTGGGAGTGAGGGGAGTGGGGCCGAGCAGGGGGTGGCCCTGGGAGAGGGTCCCAAGGGGCAGAGGTTAGGGATGTCTCAGTAAACAGAGGTAGATCGTGAATAGAGCCTCCACCCCCAGCGGGGGGCTCCTGGGCTCGGCCAAGCACTGGGCTAAAGCGTGGAAACCGGGCATTGACAAAGTACAGAGGGATGTGGGTGACCCGGCCTGTGGACCAGCACTGCAGAGAGAGGGGAGCAAAGTCAGCCTGGGTCCAGAGAAGGGCTATTTCCGGCAGAGCCACCCAGTAGCCGTGGCCCTCAGCTCCTCCCCACTCCTGCAGCCCAGCAGCTGGCCTACTCACCACGCTGAGCAGAGCTCCTTTGTTGAAGGAAGGATGGAAAGTGATGAGCTGGGCCTGGGCTCCTAGCTCCCCCTGGATAATGCCACTAGACGAAGAGAAGGTGAGCAGGCAGCTGGAGGCAGAAGGCAGGTATAGTGGGATGTGGGTTTGGTATGGGAGGGCCAGTGAGGAACCCAGCACTTACCAAGGAAGTAGCTCAAACACAGGGCTGTTTCGAGTTCGAAAAAGGAGGATGACTGGTTTCCCATTCTGGACCCGAGGATTGCCTATAAGAGATGGACAAGGGATAGGAAGGAACTCTGGAGGCCAAATCCCAGGGCAGGGGCACAGCAGAACTGCTGCCAGGACACGGATACACTTGACTGATGGGAAGATGGTGCAGCCTCAGCAGAGGCCTTCCTCACCACCTCTTACCTTTCATGAGCACAGCTAGCCGCTCCCCGCTTGGGTCCCAGACCATGGAGTGAGCCTCTCCCCCAAGTCTATAAGTGAGAACAGCAGGTTGCCGGGCTCTGCGTGGTCCCTCCCAGCCTTGTCTCCGTCCTCTCCTCACCCACCCAGCTTACCTCTCCTCGCCATCTGGTGTCTGTATGGTGGTCTCAGACAGATCTGCCACTATCGTAGCGGACTTGGCGCCTCCAACATACCCCTTTCCCTCACCTGTGGATCAGAGCAGGTGCTCTTAAGTGTAGGAAAAGGGCCCCTCTCCCCCGGTTCCCCGTCTCCTCCCCATCACAGGCATCAATGCCTCTCAAGTCTTCCGAGCTTCTTTACTTCCCTTTTTCCTTCAAGGCAGCATATTCCAGATGGCTCTTTCCTCCCTCTGACTACCCCAGCTATTGTGCATCCGGAAGTGTTGCCCCTGACTCACCACAACGTTCTGGGAATGACAAGGAGTAAATAAGCGGTTCCCCCAACACGGTGAACAGCAGGCGGTTTCCACTGGGGCTCCAGCAGCCAGTCTGGGGTCAGGGAGCAAAGGGCAGGAAAAGGGTAGTCTATGAGAATACAGGAAGGACGCACAGGAGCAAGAGAAGTAGAGGAGGTGGGGGGCAAGTACAGCCAACCTCCCCCCCAGCTCCTGCACCGCACACTCCCTCCTACCTGGCATCGCCCCGAGAGGGTAGGCCACCGCTCGCAAGTCCACATCTGGGCCTCCCAGACTCTGTGCCAGAGAAGCAGGCCACAGCTTAGAGTTGCAGGTCTCACAGCTCAGACCTCCCTGCCTGTCAGTCCCAGGTTGAGGGGAATGGGAATGGGGACAGAAGGCTGTGCAGCTGGAAGTTCCAGAAGCTTAGGGCCTTTCTCCACATCCTTCCTGCCCACTTCCGCTCTCCCCACACTCACCGAAAGACAGCTGAAGGAGTGGTAGCCAAGACTTTGCTGCCATCTGGGGACCAGAGCAGGTTCGTAACCCCACCTCCCCGAAACCAGGGAAGGGGAACACAGGTCTCTGTTGAGACATCCCATACCTAGGAGAGGGGGGGACAGTGAGACAGTATCCTCAACACCCCACAGACCCCCTTCCCTGAGGTACAAAGATCCAGAGAGGGGAGGAAGTGGAGAGGGTTGAAACAGGAGGAAACAGCGAGCAGAATTTTACATGTGAGGAGCAGGGTGCTCCTGCACCTTGGATAAATTTAAGACTGAATGGATAACTGTTCCTCGCCTCCCGCAGTGTACTTCCCACCACCAGGCAAAGGCAGCTCTTCCCTCAAGTCTGAGGGGTGTGGCTGAAGTGACCCCAAGAGGTATGGGGATCAACTCACCAGGATGGCAGCGTCCACAGGGGAAGCTGAGAGCAGCCGCCCCCCACTAGGGGCCCAAGCCAAGCTGGTAACGGGTGTGTGCCCAGGGTGAGAGAGCACCTGGGCACAGCCAGAAGAGGGTCTGCAGAAGGGAGACGGCGTGGGGTCAGAAGACAAGAAGAAAGCCCTGTGACTCTGCTCCCTTGCCTCCGCCTGCTAACACTGCCCCATCCCTGTGGGCCCTCTGAATGCAGGAGTAAGAATAATGGAAGTTAAAGGAAAACAAGAAGGAAGCAAGGGCAGTCACTACCAGGAGGCCCAGAAAGGGTGAAAGCGGGTAAACCTGAGACAGACAAGAACTTTATTATTACTCCTGTTACTCATTTATTTATTGGCTGTGCTGGATCCTTGTGGCCACGTGGGTTTTTTCTCTAGTTGCATTAGAGGAGCTTCTTGTTGCAATGGCTTCTCTGGTTGCGGAGCATGGGCTTTAGGGCACGGGAGCTCAGTAGTTGTGGTTTCTGGGCTCTAGAGCACAGGCTCAATAGAGCACAGGCTCCCAAGCTTAGTTGCTCTGAAGAATGTGGGAATCTTCCTGGATCAGGTATTGAACCTGTGTCTGCTGCATCGACAGGTACATTCTTTACCACTGAGCCACCAGGGAAGTCCGAAAGAGACAAAACTTGTGACAAGTAAAGTTCTATGGTGCTGGGCTGGGGAGATGCATGCTCTGCTCTGGATGAGAACCCTCTCTCCACAGGCCCATCCTGGCTGGAGGCCAGGATACCCCATGACATCACCTCACAGTTCCAATCTCTTATCTTTCTAGTTATCTGCCACTCCTCAGAATTCAACCTGTGCTCCCAAACCTCTCTGTGTTTCCTTGTCACAGTTAGCTTCCCTCCTCGGTGCCCTGCCTCGTTTTCTGCTCATCAAAGATGGCGCATGTGGCAACCTCCCCGACTAGGCTGGGAACTAACTGAGGCCACCAGCTGTGTCAGTCAGCTCTGAATCTCCAGAGCGACATACTTGGCCCAAAAAGTGCAGGCTACTATCAATTAATGCCACTCTGTCCTTTTTCCTCCCAACTGTACACCCACCTTTAGCTCTAATGAGGTCACCAGTCTACAAGTTACTCTTAATTTTACAATACATCAGTTTACAGAGATCCATCTCATTCTTTTCAGTGGCCTCACTGTATTCCACTGAATAGATGAACTATTATTTATTCAGTCGTGCTTCCACAGACACTTCAGTTGTTGGTGATTTTTTTATTACATATAGTACTGCAAAGTATTCTTTACATCTTTATGTACTCATGTCATTATTTGTATAGAATACAGTATTAAAATGGAATTGTGGGTAAAAGACTTGCACCTTTCAAAAGATAAATATGCCAACAAATTATTTTCTGAAAAGTTTGTGGGGCTTCCCTAGTGGCCCAGTGGTTAAGAATCTGCCTCACAATGCAGGGGACACCAGTTCGATCCCTGGTGCAGGAAGATTCCACAGGCCAGTGCACCGTAACTGCTGAGCCAGAGCTCTAGACCCTGGGAGCCGCAACTACTGAGCCCCTGTGCCGCAACCACTGAAGCCTGTGTTCCCTAGAGCCTGTGGTCTCAACAAGAGAAGCCATTGCAATGAGAAGCTCGCACACTGCAACCAGAGAAAGCCCCTGCTCACTGCAACTAGAGAAAGCCCACACGCAGCAACAAAGACCAGGTGCAGCCAAAATAAAATAATTAAAAAAAAAAGTTTGTACCACACTATGCCATGTTTCCTACTCTTGCTAATAATGGATGTTATCAAACATTTCAGTTTTAATAATACTGTCATTCTGAATGGGCAAAAAAAAAAATCCTATATATTTTTCTAGTCCTTTTAATTATGTATTTTTATACTTAGTTTTTTTATCAGCTTGGAATTTATTTGTATATAAAATGTGAAGCAAGGCTGAACTTTATCATTTTCTAAATGGATAGCCAATTATGTCAAAACCACTAAAAAAAAAGAAATCTGAACTTGTCTATTGCAATGCAGGCCAAATTCATCATATATTAAATTTCCATGAATTCCTAGGTCTGTCCCTGAATGTTGTTCTGACACACTGATGCGCTTGTCTGACCTCATGGCAGTATCTTTGTGTTACTGTGACTTCATGAAACATTTCAATGCCTAGAGGCAAGTCTCCTGTCCATGCGCTTCCTTTGCAAACATCCGTGGCCAGCCTTCCACATTTATTCTTTCATAAAAACTCTAAATAGCATTTTTTCCAGTTCACAAAAACAATTCAGTAGAATGCTAATCGGAAATATACTTAACTTGACATCTTTATGATTAAATTTTCCTATCCAGGAATACAGCAGCATGTCCCGCCATTAATTAAGCTTTTGTTTAATATTCTTGTTTTAACATTGACTTCCCGGGTGGCTCAGACGGTAAAGCGTCCGCCGACAATGTGGGAGACCTGGGTTCAATTCCTGGGTCAGGAAGATCTCCTGGAGAAGGAAATGGCAATCCACTCCAGTATTCTTGCCTGGAAGGAGGCCTGGAGGAGCCTGGTAGGATAGTCCATGGGGTCGCAAAGAGTTGGACATGACTGAGTGACTTCACTTTTTTCTTCCTTTAATATTCTTCAACCACTTTCTTCAGATGTCTAACATTAAATAAATTTAACAATTTATTCCTAGTAACCTATAGTAATTATTGGACCTGTTGTAATAGAACATATTTTTCATCACAATTTCTCAGCTGATTCTTACTGGTACAAAGGAAAGCTATGACCTTTTCAGTTTCCTGGATCCAATTATGGTACTACTAACATTTCTTACCAGATTAAAGTTTCTTTTAGTTGAATCTCTTGTTTTATCTAGGTGTAAAATCATATCTCCAAAAAAATTAATTTTATCTTCTTTCTCAAGACTTTACCACATTCCTTTTTCTTGTTTTACTGCACTCACAAGAACATCCAAAACTACTGTTGATTAATATGGTGGCAACAATACCTCTGTCTTTATCCTGACATTACTGGAAAAACTTTTACTATTTCCTATTTCACGGTTTAATATGGCAGCCACTGATTTTGAGTATATACTCTTTATGTTTAGGTCATCTCTGTGTATTCCTGTTTACTTTATGCATTCAGCAGGATGTCTGCTTATTCAAGGGCATTTATTAATACAAACATTTTTCTCCCTTAATTTGCCAGTGTAATAAATCATTTTAATATATGTCCTAATGGTAAATAGTTTCTAATTTCTGGAAAATTCCACTAGGTTAAAAAAAAATTTTTTTTTAATATGCTTTTGGATTCTATTTGGTAGTCTTTTATTTAGGATTTTAAAATCAGTATTCAAATAGTTTCTTTCTTATACTACCTATTGTCAGGTTTCAGTTTTAGGGTCACATTAACTTTATAAAAAACAAATCAGGATGGGACAGATAGAGGACATTAATGGGAAAACTGGTGAAATGTAAACAAAGTCTATAGTTTAGTTAATAACAACATTCGAATGTCAGTTTCTTAGTTTTGATCGATGTAACATGGTAATATCAGATATTAACAATGGGGGAAATGGTGTGACGGTATAGCCAAACCCTCTGTACTATCTTTGCAGCTTTTCCAAAAATCTAAAATTACGTCCATATAAAGTTTATTAAAAGGAAGAAACAAATCAGGAGGCTTTCCAAATTTTTCTATGATCTGGATTAGTTCCAATAACATGGAGATTATCTTTTCTCTGACAATTAGGCAATCATCATAAAATCATCTCAGTCTGTCATCTTTTTTAGTGGCACAACTCATCCACTTTGGTAACACGTATTTGGTAGAAAATCAAACATTTCCTTAGGTTTTCAAATGTGCTGGTCTAAATGTATAAAATATTCTCTAATAATTCTATTTTCTTCCATATCCGTGGTTCTCTCTCTTTTCCCATTCTGAAAATAGTATACTTTGATTTTCTCTTTTGCCTTAATAAAGCGAGCCAAAATCTTTATTCAAAATTTAAAGAACCAGTTTCTGGTTTTATATTTAGTTCTTGTGGGGATTCTTTTTCCATTTTCACTGGTTTCAGCTCAAATCCATATTAATTCCATATCTATATTAATTGCCTTTCTCCCTCCTGTTAAACTTGCATCTGGCAGTCCTCCCAAAGAGACTTTCTTTCCACTTCATGATCCACAGGTGCACACTCCCCACAATCCCAGAAGCCCCTAGTTCTGTCCCTTTCTCTAGATTACCGCTTCGCAGAACCTCCACCTTGGCCTTAGGTCTGCTTCTGTAGCCATGGGAAGTGCTGTGAGGATAAAGAACTTTTCCTCCCAGACCCCACCAACCCATGGCCTCGAGTCAAGGTAAGAGACTGCTGGAACTCACCGGGTAGACAAGGACGTGGGATCCAGAGTCCAGATGAGAATGCAGCTCTGGCAGGCCACAGCCAAGACAGAGGCACTGAGGGGCTTCCAGGCCAGGGCTGCCACATTGCGCTGCAGCCGGTGCTTCAGGGAGGGGACGATAGTGCTGGGGTGAAATGGGAGGGGACAGAGTCAAAGCAGGGACACTAAGGGGAGGGGACCTGAGTGTAATTGAGGACAGACACCCAGAGAAGAAAGCAGACCATCCAGTGCCTGGGGGTAGGGTGGGACAGAGGACAGGATAAAGGCTGGGTTTGGAAAGAGGATGCATCCAGCTGTGGGGCCTCCCTGACCCCAGTTCTGAAAAGAGCCATCGGACTGGGCTCAGGAACTGCAGGACTCCCGGGGCACCAGAGCTGGAGAAGGAAGTGGGGACTGAGAGATGGAGACTTAAAAGAGTCAGAGCCCACCCAGTGCGCCACACATACCTGTTGGCATTATACACCCGGACTGAGTCATCCAGCAGAGCCACAGCAAACTTGTTGGTGTGGGGGTGCCATGCAAAGACCCGCAAGCAGCAGCTGGACCTGGGGCAGGAGTGAGAGTCAAGAGTCCGAACTGCACCTCGCCACACCTGGGCCCAGAGCTCAGGCTGCCTTCCACATGGGACCGTTTACCATTTTTTGCTGTTTCTTTCTTTATTGGGAGGTAGAAGGAGCGAGAACATGGGGAACAGTCAGGGAAGGGGTGGGAGGAGTCTCTGCCTTGTTTTTCCATCTCCCCAGAAGTTTCAAGATTCAGGACTTCCTTCTAACAAAAGCCCCAGAGCTGGTACACTCACCAGTTTGTGACTTGAGCAAATTCAGCAATCAGATCTTCGCTCCTAAGCTGTAATGACAAAGCAGACAGAGGATGCACTGGGACAAAGGGAGCTTATCCCCTCAAAGCTCCCACGGGGAGCTGGACCATTCCCACCCTCTGCCGTCTTCCCATCACAGCCTGACCCTAAGGCACAGAAAATGGTAGGAGCAGAGAGTAGCAGCAGGGAGGGCCAGTGGCAGAAGCCAAACTTACAGACAGATGGGGAAACAGGGACCCGTGGAGGGAGGAGGCCCATCGACAGAGTGCCAGGGCCCAGCTGGATGCCGTCTTCACCCACTCAAACACTGTGGGGTTGAGGAAGCAGCCGTGATTAAACCGTTCACAGGGCTCTCACTGGGCACCTTCCTAGGTAAGGACTGAGCAAGGGCAAGCACTCTCCAGGCCCTTCCACCCAACAAGTGATCTGGACACCCAATCTGCGGCATGAGGGGTAGGTAGAGGTGAGAGAAGATAGCACCAGGGGAGACAACTGGGCCAGGAATACAGGGATAAAGGGAAAGGCGCTGGGCCAACAGGTATTGGGATGAATTACGGAGAATATGGAGGGGAGATGGCAACCACAGAACCAGAGAAGGCTGCAGGTAAACACACTTACCCTCTTCCTCTGAATTTGCAATTTCATTCAGCACCCCGAAAAGGCCTACATCACGCCTGAAGAGGAGAGGGAACTGAGTTAGATAGCTTTGATCCCTTCAGTCTCCCCTCTAAGTTCCTCCATTCATTCATTCATTCAATAAACATGTACTCAGAATAAGATCAGGGACTTCCCTGGTGGCTCAGTGGCTAAGACTCCACACTCCCAATGCAGAGGACCCAGGTTCCATCCCTGGTCAGGGAACTAGATCCCACATGTTGCAGCTATAAGATCCTGCATGCTGCAATGAAGACCTGGTGCAGCCAAGTGAGTAATATATAAATAAATATTTAAAAAATAGGTAAGAGCATTTCCATTTAATGAGTGGCAACTATACGTCAAACACTTTATACCGTCCTTTCATTCTACCCATTTCCTCAATGAGACAACTAAGGCTCAGAGGTCTGTCAGGGCTTTGTGTGAAGATCAAGGAGTCAGGACTTGCCCGAAGACAATGAATGGAAAGCCACTGAAGGGAGTTTCAGTTAAGGAATAAACTGATCACCCAGGCATTTTAGAAAGATCAATCTGGCTGCAGATTAGAGGGAGACAAGAATGGAGAGAAAGAAACAGGTTAAGAAGCTACTTCAGGAATCTAGAGAAAGGCCAAAGTGGCCTGAACCACTGGGGGTTGAGAAAAGAGGGCAAGTCTGAGAGCTTGAGGAAGTAGAACGGACAGGATTGGAGGATTAATTCAACATTAGTAAGGTAAAGGATAATATCAAGGGAAACACCTAGATGATAATTATAGCATCCAACACTGATTACACTGTGCCAGGGCTGGGCTGCAGCTTCACACGCAACATCTAACTTAGCTATTATCACAACCCTACACAACAGGGATTGTTATCATCTGCATTTTTAGATGAGAGAACAGGGAGTGTGAAAGGTTGATTATCAAAGGTGAACTAGGTAGGAAAAAGCAGACTCAGGATTCAGTCTGTCTGTCTGTCCCAAAGCCTACATTCAAACCACTTATATGACTAGGAAGGGCATTCCTTGAGACGAAAAACACAAGGAAGACGCTGGCATAGAGAAGAAAACAAAGAGACTGATTCTGAACGTGCTGAGTGTGTGGAGCCTGTAGAGTATCTGACTGAGGGTGCTGAACAGACACGTGAACACCAAGGTGCGGTGCAAGTCCAGTTCAGGACGTCAGCATCTGAAAGACAGCAGAGGGCCTCCCTGCTGTCAAAGCGAGAACAACGCCGCGTCGTGGGTGTGACTGGTGGTGGAAGTAAAGTCCGATGCTGTAAAGAACAATACTGCATAGGAACCTGGATGGTCGGTGAATCAGGGTAAATTGGAAGTGGTCAAACAGGAGATGGCAAAAGTGAACATTGACATTTTAGGAATCAGTGAACTAAACTGGACTGGAACGGGCAAATTTAATTCAGATGACCATTATATCTGCTACTGTGGGCAAGAATCCCTTAGAAAAAATGGAGTAGCCTCATAGTCAACAAAAGAGTCCGAAATGCAGTACTTGGATGCAATCTCAAAAACGACAGAATGCTCTCTGTTTGTTTCCAAGGCAAACCATTCAGTATCACAGTAATCCAAGTCTATGCCCCAACCAGTAACACTGAAGAAGCTGAAGTGGAACGGTTCTATGAAGACCTCCAAGACCTTTTAGAACTAGCACCCAAAAAAGATGTCCTTTTCATTATAGGGGACTGGAATGCAAAAGTAGGAAGTCAAATGATACCTGGAGTAACAGGCAAATTTGGTCTTGGAATACGGAATGAAGCAGGGCAAAGACTAATAGAGTTTTGCCAAGAGAACACACTGGTCATAGCAAACACCCTCTTCCAACAACACAAGAGAAGACTCTACACATGTACATCACAAGATGGTCAACACCGAAATCAGACTGATTATATTCTTTGCTACCAAAGATGGAGAAGCTCTATACAGTCAGCAAAAACAAGACCGGGAGCTGACTGTGGCTCAGATGGTGAACCCCTTATTGCCAAATTCAGACTTAAATTGAAGAAAGTAGGGAAAACCACTAGACCATTCAGGAATGACCTAAATCAAATCCCTTACGATTATACAGTGGAAGTGAGAAACAAATTCAAGGCATTAGATCTGATAGACAGAGTGCCTGAAGAACTGTGGATGGAGGCTTGTGACACTGTACAGGAGGCAGTGGTCAAGACCATCCCCCAAAAATAGAAATGCAAAAAGGCAAAATGGTTGTCTGAGGAGGCCTTACAAATAGCTGAGAAAAGAAGAGAAGCTAAAGGCAAAGGAGAAAAGGAAAGATATACCATCTGAATGCAGAGTTCCAAAGAACAGCAAGGATAGATAAGAAAGCCTTCCTCAGTGATCAAGGCAAAGAAATAGAGGAAAACATAGAATGGGAAAGACTAGAGATCTCTTCTTCAAGAAAATTAGAGATACCAAGGCAACATTTCATGCAAAGATGGGCTCAATAAAGGACAGAAACGGTATGGACCTAACAGAAGCAGAAGATATTAAGAAGAGATGGCAAGAATACACAGAAGAACTGTACAAAAAAGATCTTCATGACCCAAATAACCACGATGGTGTAATTACTCACTAAAGCCAGACATCCTAGAACGTGAACTCAAGTGAGCCTTAGGAAGCATCACTACGAATAAAGCTAGTGGAGGTGACAAAATTCCAGCTAAGCTATTTCAAATTCTAAAAGATGATGCTGTGAAAGTGCTGCACTCAAAATGTCAGCAAATTTGGAAAACTCAGCAGTGGCCACAGGACTGGAAAAGGTCAGTTTTCATTCCAATGCCAAAGAAAGGCAATGCCAAAGAATGCTCAAACTACCACACAATCGCATTCATCTCACACGCTAGCAAAGTGATACTCAAACTTCTCCAAGTCAGGCTTCAACAGTATGTCAACCATGAACTTCCAGATGTTCAAGCTGGATTTAGAAAAGGCAGAGAAAACCAGAGATCAAATTGCCAACATCCATTGGATCATAGAAAAAGCAAGAGTTCCAGAAAAACATCTACTTCTGCTTTAATGATTATGCCAAAGCCTTTGATTGTGTGGATCATTACAAACTGTGGAAAATTCTTCAAGAGATGGGAATGCCAGACCACCTTACCTGCCTCCTGAGAAATCTGTATGCAGGACAAGAAGCAGCAGTTAGAACCGGATATGGAACAACAAACTAGTTCCAAATTGGGAAAGGAGTATGATAAGGGTGTGTATTGTCACCCTGTTTATTTAACTTATATGCAGAATATATCACGCGAAATGCAGGGCTGGATGAAGCACAAGCTGGAATCAAGATTGCCGGGAAAAATATCAATAACCTCAGATATGCAGATGACACCACCCTTATGGCAGAAAGCGAAGAACTAAAGAGCCTCTTGATGAAAGTGAAAGAGGAGAGTGAAAAAGCTGGCTTAAAACTCAACATTTAAAAAACTAAGATCAGGGCATCCAGTCCCATCACCCCATGGCAAATAGATGGGGAAACAATGGAAACAGTAACAGACTTTATTTTTTTGGGCTCCAAAAATCACTGCAGGTGGTGACTGAAGCTATGAAATTAAAAGACGCTTGCTCCTTGGAAGAAAAGCTATGACAAACTTACAAAGCATATTGAAAAGCACAGACATTACTTCCCTCGTGGTCTAGTGTTAAGAATCCACCTGCCAATGCGGGGGCACAGGTCTGACCCCTGCACTGGGAAGACCCCACATGCCGCAGAGCAACTAAGCCCATGCACCACAACTACTGAAGTCTGAATGCCTGGCCCAATGCTCTGCAAAAAGAGAAACCACTGCAGTGAGAAGCCCTAGCACCCCACAACAAAGAGTAACCCCTGCCTGCCACAACTAGAGGTAGCTCCCGCACAGCAGCTGAAGACTCAGCGCAGCCAAAAATAAAATATATAAACAGAACTTAAAAAAAAAAAAATAGCTATGCATATAAAAGACAGCAGGAAGCAACTTCCCTGGTGATCCAGCGGCTAAGACCCCATACTCCCAATGCAGGGGGCCGGAGTTCAGTCCCTGGTCAGGAAACTAGATCCTGCAGCACAACTAAGGATCTCGAATGCCACAACGAAGATGTAAGATCCTGCACAACTAGAACCCAGAGCAGCCAAATAATTATTAAAAAAAAAAGACAGCAGAAGAGAAGCAGCAGCTCGATGGAGGCAGAAATAGAGAAAGAATCCAAGACTGAATGGGTTTTCAGACCACAACCTGAAGTTTAGCTTCACTCAAGGAGACATGCAAATGAAACGGTTATGCAAAATCAAATATCAAAGTTTGAAAAGACAAGTGTCAGAAAACAGGCACTCTCATACACTTTTTTGGCTTTGTTTCTTTCTTTTTTTTGGCTTTGTTTCATTTTTAGGTTTTTGTTGGAACAGTTACCTCACTGCTGGTGGGTCTATAAATATGTACAACTTAGAGGCCTGTACGGCAACAGCTCATGAAACTACAGATGAACATGCCCTGTGAACCCCTACATACAATGATGAGCATAATACTAATCATGACTAACTCTTGAATTAACATGGGTTTTACTCATTTAAGGGCCTAGATCTGATACAGTGCCTGATGAACTATGGAATGAAGTTCATGACATTGTACAGGAGACAGGGATCAAGACCATCCCCATGGAAAAGAAATGCAAAAAAGCAAAATGGCTGTCTGGGGAGGCCTTACAAATAGCTGTGAAAAGAAGAGAAGCAAAAAGCAAAGGAGAAAAGGAAAGATATAAGCATTTGAATCCAGAGTTTCAAAGAATAGCAAGAAGAGATAAGAAAGCCTTCCTCAGCGATCAATGCAAAGAAATAGAGGAAAACAACAGAATGGGAAAGACTAGAGATCTCTTCAAGAAAATTAGAGATACCAACAACATTTCATGCAAAGATGGGCTCAATAAAGGACAGAAACGGTATGGACCTAACAGAAGCAGAAGATATTAAGAAGA
>NW_011494955.1:6874061-6875512 GCF_000754665.1 Bison bison bison
ATGATGCTAAAGCTGAAACTCCAGTACTTTGGCCACCTCACGCAAAGAGTTGACTCATTGGAAAAGACTCTGATGCTGGGAGGGATTGGGGGTAGGAGGAGAAGGGGCCGACAGAGGATGAGATGGCTGGATGGCATCGCTGACTTGATGGACGTGAGTCTGGGTGAACTCCGGGAGTTGGTGATGGACAGGGAGGCCTGGTGTGCTGCGATTCATGGGGTCGAAAAGAGTCGGACACGACTGAGTGACTGAACTGAACTTACTCATTTAATCATCACTGCTGCTAAGTTGCTTCAGTTGTGTCCAACTCTGTGCGACCGCATAGACAGCAGCCCACCAGGCTCCCCCGTCCCTGGGATTCTCCAGGCAAGAACACCGGAGTGGGTTGCCATTTCCTTCTCCAATGCATGAAAGTGAAAAGTGAAAGTGAAGTCGCTCAGTCGTGTCCGACTCTAAGCGACCCCATGGACTACAGCCCACCAGGCTCCTCTATCCATGGGATTTTCCAGGCAAGAGTACTGGAGTGGGGTGCCATTGCCTTCTCTGATTTAATCATCACTAGAACCCTGTACATAATTAAACCAGAAAGGAAACCAAGTCATTGGAGATGAAACTGAACTACCATTGCACAGCCTTGAGTTCCACAGAAAGGACTGATAATTTGATGTGTTGAATGACAGACAGCTCTGAGCTAGAGAGCGCCAGGAAGCCCAGGGTAGAGAGATGGTGACCCCACTGCATCCAGGATCTGTAGACCAATGGCCCAGGAGACCCTTTGCCACGTCTCACCAAATGTTGATGCATCTCTTCCACACTTGCTCCCGGTGGTGAATGAAGGCAGTTCTTGTGCCATGGTCCAGCCTTCCAGGGGTCTTCAAGGGATCCTTAGTCAGGTTTAGGACAGGAAGATTAATCCACTATAGCCAGAAATGAGAGGTATGACAGTGAGTGAGTTCTTTCCAGATCCCTACTGAACCCCCGTTTCCCATTTCCACAAAAGAAACACTTGTGGAACTGGGGAAACAAATCTTATCTCCCTTATCGGTAAAACCAGAATAATATTTCATAGGAATGCTGTGATTATTAAATCACATTTTTAAAACATTTGTGGAGAACACCTGACTCAGAGCCTCTTTCTTCCACACAAACGTTCAATAAACGTCCATTTCTCTTCCTTTTCCTTGCCAGGAAAACCTCAGGGGAACAAACTCCCCAGGTTGGGCCTTCCCAGTTGTCCCAAATACTGTCTCCAACTTATCAGAAGTCCTCCTGCATAGTCACATCCCCTAGATTCGCCCCCACTCTCTCCATCCCCGCTAGGCCCGCCCCACAGTTCCTCAGCATCACTCATCCTCCAATCCCAGCTCTAAAACACATTCCATCTCTTCTATTCTTCTCCACCTGGGAGAGATTGTTTCCAATCCTCCAGTCTGGGGACCGCGACGCGCCCC
>NW_011494955.1:6875612-6877966 GCF_000754665.1 Bison bison bison
CCCGCCACGCTGCCTCTGCTTCCACATACCCTCCAACACCGCCCCCCATGCCTAAAGGTCCCTCCCTCCTCGCCCTGACCACCTGGCCCCGGAAGTCGGGAGGCGGACTCTCACAGCTACTGCCTGTCACCAGTTCGTTATTGTGCTCGTATAAGGTGATTTGTCCTCTAGGCGGCGGAGGAGGGAACAACCCCAGGGAGCACATCTTGCCGGTCCCGAGGACGTCCCGGAATCAGGAGACTCCCAGAGCCCCGCTCCTCTGACTCTTAGTTCCCGGGCTAGATTCGGATGCCTACGGGTTGCCGCATGGGACAAACGGCAATACAAAGCTCAAAGAAAGTAAACGGAAGAGCAACGCAGAAGAAGGACGCATGCGCAGTTCTGGGATCGACTTCCGGCGTCCTGGCGCGCCGCCTAGCGGCGGGAGAAAGAGCGGCGCCGACACGTCCGCAGCGCTGACCCCTAGTTAAGAGTCACAGCGGGTTTTTTTGTTTTGTTTTGTTTCCTGTGAGACTGCTGTTTTCCCAGTTCCGAATTCCCCAGCATAGTCTCCCACTCACTCTCAGCACTCGAAAAGCTCAAAATAAGCCACGTTCAGGGAAGTACCTAATTAAACCCTTCCAGAACTGTGAATCGCCCAGAGGAAAATACCGACTCTTATCACGGGCAGCTGGCTGGAAAGTTGAGGGACGCTCACCCGGAGGAGGAAAGTCAGGCGGGAGACCTTGGGAGGGAGAGTACTGCGCCCGCCAGAACCTAAAGGCCACAGGGTTAGGCTTCCTGGAAGGAAAAGTGGGAACAGTTGGGAAACTGATATTTCCTGAGCATTTATTATGATAAGTGCTTGACTAATCTTTACAACTCCATGAGATGGGTACTGTTATACTACCAAAAGGAAAGTGAGGCATGAGGGAGATCGGACCTTAAAAATACCAAAACCGGGAATTCTGCCTTCAGAATAAAAGTGAGATGGAGAGGAGAGGGGCAAAAATAGGTGAAGGGGATTAAGAGGTACAAGCTACAAAGTAAAAAATACAAGGATGTAATGTCAACACGGGGCTTCCCCAGGTGAAGAATCCGACTGCCAAGCAGGAGAAGCAAGAACCTGTGGTTCAGTCCTTGGTCAGGGAAGATCCCCTTGAGAGGGAAATGGCAACCCATTCCAGTATTCTTGCCTGGGAAATCCCATGGACAGGAGCCTGGAGGGCTACAGTCCGTGGGGTCGCAAAGAGTCGGGACACGACTTAGCAACTGAACAACAACAGCAGTACTCAAGGAATATAGCCAATGTTTTATAATAATTTTGTGTGGAGTATAATCTAAAGAAATAACAAATCATTGTGTTGTACACTTGAAACATTGTAGCCAATATAGCACAGGGAAAGTAGTCAATACTTTATAATAACTCTGTATGGAGTATAATCTATAAAAATATCAAATCACTAAATTGTACACTTAAAACTGATACAATGTTGTATATCAACTATGCTGCAATTTTTAAGCAATATTTATCTTACTCTAATTCATAACAATGGAGTTATTAATAGAATTGGAGTCTAAAGCAATTGCAGGCTCCTCTTCTTACAGCTGTGTAACTTTGGAAAATCACTGAACTCTTTGAGCTTCAGTTCCCAAAGGAAAGATATAAACATCTGAATGCAGAGTTCCAAAGAATAGGGAGAAGACATAAGAAAGCCTTCTTCAGCGATCAATGCAAAGAAATAGAGGAAAACAACAGAATGGGAAAGACTAGGGATCTCTTCAAGAAAGATCAGAGATACCAAAGGAACATTTCATGCAAAGATGAGCTCGATAAAGAACAGAAATGGTATGGACCTAACAGAAGCAGAAGATATTAAGAAGAGATGGCAAGAATACACAGAAGAACTGTACAAAAAAGATCTTCACGACCCAAATAATCACGATTGTGTGATCACTGACCTAGAGCCAGACATCCTGGAATGTGAAGTCAGGGCCTTAGAAAGCATCACTACGAACAAAGCTAGTGGAGGTGATGGAATTCCAGTTGAGCTATTCCAAATCTTGAAAGATGATGCTGTGAAAGTGTTGCACTCAATATGCCAGCAAATTTGGAAAACTCCGCAATGGCCACAGGACTGGAAAAGGTCAGTTTTCATTCCAATCCCAAAGAAAGGCAATGCCAAAGAATGCTCAAACTACCACACAATTGCACTCATCTCACACGCTAGTAAAGTAATGCTCAAAATTCTCCAAGCCAGGCTTCAGCAATACATGAACCGTGAACTTCCTGATGTTCAAGCTGGTTTTACAAAAGGCAGAGGAACCAGAGATCAAATTGCCAACATCCGCTGGATCACGGAAAAAGCAAGAGA
>NW_011494955.1:6878496-6878880 GCF_000754665.1 Bison bison bison
TGTCAGACTTTATTTTTCTGGGCTCCAAAATCACTGCAGATGGTGACTGCAGCCATGAAATTTAAAGATGCTTACTCCTTGGAAGGAAAGTTATGACCAACCTAGATAGCATATTCAAAAGCAGAAACATTCCTTTGCCAACAAAGGTTCGTCTAGTCAAGGCTATGGTTTTTCCTGTGGTCATGTGTGGATGTGAGAGTTGGACTGTGAAGAAAGCTGAGCACCGAAGAATTGATGCTTTTGAATTGTGGTGTTGGAGAAGACTCTTGAGAGTCCCTTGGCCTGCAAGGAGATCCAACCAGTCCATTCTGAAGGAGATCAGCCCTGGGGTTTCTTTGGAAGGAATGATGCTAAAGCTGAAACTCTAGTACTTTGGCCACCTCA
>NW_011494955.1:6878980-6881095 GCF_000754665.1 Bison bison bison
AAGAGTTGACTCATTGGAAAAGACTCTGATGCTGGGAGGGATTGGGGGTAGGAGGAGAAGGGGCCGACAGAGGATGAGATGGCTGGATGGCATCACTGACTCGATGGATGTGAGTCTGAGTGAACTCTGGGAGTTGGTGATGGACAGGGAGGCCTGGCGTGCTTCGATTCATGGGGTCGCAAAGAGTGGACACGACTGAGCGACTGATCTGATCTGATCTGATCTCCCTCATTTGCAGAGGGTAGTAACGCATGGTTGTTTCCCATACATAAAAATGGAAACAAAGCCATTTAAGAAATTGTAAAGCACTAAGCAGATTCAGGAGATAAACAGCTCTAACTCTGCCACAAACTAGGTGACCCTGGACATTGGTTCATTCATTTAACAAATATTAATAAGCAATTCCAGGGCTTCCCAGGTGGCACAGTGATAAAGAACCCCCTGCAGGAGATGCAGGAGATAAGAGTTTTATCCCTGGGTGGCAAAGATCACCTGAAAAAGAAAATGGCACCCTACTCCAGTATTATTGCCTAGAAAATTCCATGGACAGGGAAGCCTGGCGGGCTACAGCCAATGGTGTTGAAAAGAGTTGAACACGACTGAACACGCATGCGTGCACGCGTGCACACACACACACACACACACACACACACTCAGCAATTCCAAGGATCAGGCTCTGGGCACACAGAACTGTATAAAGCATAGTCCCCACTCCCAAGAGCAACCAGCCTCAATGGAGAGACATTCTGCTTTAATATTTTTGTCTGTGTCTGCCCCTTCTTTCTACATGAAAAGTTCCCCTCGAGCATTATACCCCGAGTCAGAAAACCAGGGGTTCCAGAAGGTTAATAAACATAGGACTCATCTGAAAATCTTGTTAAAATACAAATTCTGGGATGGAGCTCTGAAGCTGTAGCTCCAAAAAGTCCCCAGGTGGTACAGCATGGACAACACCATGAGTACCCCGTCTGGCCCTTAGCTTACTGTTGTCTGGGAAGTCACAGAAGGCGTAAAAGAGCAGAATATACAAACCGGGAAGTTTGGAGAAATTGGCTGAGAAAGCACTTCCTGAGACAGGAAAGCAACATAGGATTGAAGGAAAAGTGGGAGTCTGTGACTGACAGACCTGTGGAGAGCAGTGAAATGCCACTCACAAACTTTTTTTTTAATTAATGTATTTATTTTCGCCTGCACCAGGTCTTCCTTGCTGTGTGAGGGCTTTATCTCTCTCCTTGTGTTTGGGACTCTCATTACCATTGCTTCTCCTGTTGGGGAACACAGGCTCTAGAGCACTGGCCTAGAGTTGTGCTGTAGTTGCTCTACCTCATGTGGCATCTTCCTGCACCAGGGATGGAACAGTGTCCCCTGCACTGGCAGGTGATTCTTAACCACTGGACCACCAGGGAAGTCTCACCCCCAAACAGTTTCATTGTATCTTAACCTTGGCACCATCCAACCCCCAAAACTCACTACAGCCTGGGCCTGCAACTTCCACCCTCCCTTCAATGAAGCCTGATTTTCCCCAACAGATTGCGTTATAATTATCAGTTAGGTACCTGCCTCTTACCAGTAATGTGACCTGGAGAGAAGGAAACGGTGCTCTGTGTATTCACACACAGTCACCATCTCCCATGTGTGTGCTTAGTTGCTCAGTCGTGTCCGACTCTTTGTGACCCCATAGACTGTAGCCCGCAGGCTCCTCTGTCCACGGGGATTCTCCTGGCAAGAATACTGGAGGGGACCTTTCCCAATCCAGGGGTCGAACCCAGGTCTCCCGCATTACAGGCGGATTCTTTACCGGAAGCCCATACAGCTTATTTAATGTTTGTTGAATGATTTTTCACAATTTGCAGAGTCTTGGGAGAGTAGTCCGGGCCTAGCGCACTCTCCACTAAATTCACCAGGGGGCGCGGTGGCCCCGGCGTCACAGTGACTGAGACCCACAGTCCCGGGGGCGCAGAGCTCTCAGCAGGCGGTCTCTCCACCCCGGCCACTCCCTACGACCTGGGCGGGAAACCGAGGCAGGGCCCCTGCCGCTGCCCGAAACTTCTAAAATGGGCCCCCTACTTTGAGAGGCGGGAGGCATCACGGGAGCCTGGGTGCCTGGACCTCGTC
>NW_011494955.1:6881195-6881664 GCF_000754665.1 Bison bison bison
ACATGGCCCGCCCGGCCCTGTTTGTCCTGGCAGCGCGCCGCCGCTATTTGAGGCGGTTTTTATCTCCCAGAAACCAGCAAAACCCCAAGCGGAGTCTAGGGAAGATGAAAGGGGCCGAGGGGCCGGGGAGGGGACGACCGCGAGGCTGCGGCGGGCGGGAGCTGGCACCGGACAGGCGGAGACCGGCAGGCGAGAAAGCCAGGCCCTGGGGGGTCCCGAGGAGCCGAGCCCGGGGGTCCACTTCGGGCTGCCGCCGCGAGCCTGGGCGTCTCCCGCCCCTTTTCAGTCTCTCTTCCGCCGCGGCCCCCGGCCCGCGGGAGAGTCCTCGGAACTCCGATCCTCTTCAAAGCGCCTTTGAAGCTTCGCTCCCCGCCCGAGGGCAGGAGATTTCGCACCTGGATGGGGGCGGGGTGGGAAGGGGGCCGGTAGCTCGAGTTCGGCCGGATCGCCGCCTGGGACCCGCCGACCC
>NW_011494955.1:6881942-6887198 GCF_000754665.1 Bison bison bison
ACCGCGCCGGGCTCTGGCCCCGCGGTACTCCTCACGGGGCCGGCGCGCGTCCCGGCTAATGCCGGGCCAGGGCCGCTGGTGCCGAGCCCGAGGAAGAGCCAGGGAAGAAACCTCTTTGCCTTCCCAACTCCGCAGAGAGCTCTGGGCCGTTAAAAACACCTCCACCGCAAGGCGGGACAGCCGAAGTATTCTACCCTGGGCGTAACGTGCAAACAGGCAGGACACAATGCCCCTGGTGACTCCCCGGGTTGCCAAGGAGAAATCCTGTGGCTCGCCTATTTGCCCTCTTCTTCCTCTTTTCTCAGCATGACAAAATTTAAAATCAAACTTTTATTTATTAAATTAAAAAAAAAAAAAAGACTCCATGAGGGCTTGATCCCTTCCCTTCCACAATATTACCCTCTCCCCAAGCTCCGGCGGCTTTAACCCTTTAACTTGGGGCCTTGAGGGAGCAAGAAATAGAAAAGGAGGATCCAAAGTCACAGGAAAGGCATTCAAAGGCACGAAGCGGCTTTAAAAGTCACTGGAGGTGGAGTTGGGAGCATCGGAAGTCCCAGGTTGCCGGCCTGTGGATGCAACCCCAAGGCAGCTTGGGGACCTCTGTCCTCCTAGGTCTATAAATTCTTCTTTCTCATGACTTCTGGGCACCAGCCTATCACAGTGCCTTGCACAGAGTAGGCACTCAATAAATACTCGATTTTCTTGATCTGATCCCAGAGGAAGCCTTCCCCGCCTTTTCTCCAGGAGAGACACCTCCAAACTAATGTCCTCCTTGGGTTAGATGGGCTTCCCCAAAGAGCATGTCTAAGATGGCAGCTGCAAGCTCTGTTAAAGGTGGCAACAAGGGATTAGCCTAATGGGGTCATGGTGTCAGGAGGGGCAGTGGAAGAACCTGCTCTGGGGTCAAGGAATCTGGAGTACATTCCAGTTCTCCCCTCCATAGGGCTTGAGTTTTCACAGCTTCTGGCTAGGACTGGAAATATTAGGGATCCCCTAGTTGTGAGATACCCCATCAACTCATTAACAGAGATCTAGCTAATTCACTCTATTAGCAGAGATTCTGTTAAGAGAAACACCATTAACTGAGACCCTGATGATAGAAGTTCTATTAACAAGATCTCCACTATCACTTTTTCTAGACAGAGATGCATTTGGCTAAAATTTCCATAGCAGAAATGGACCCCCTTCCCTCCCCAGCTCACTCTACCTGACCTGTCATCATAACTTAGATAAATAGAATTATTATTATTACTATTCATTTCTCTTGGAACATAGGGGTTAAATATACATGCCTGGGGGCAGCCTCCCTGACCCTGGGGTCACCCCATCTTTGGGATCAGATCCCCACCAGTCTGCCCCCTCTTGGCACCCTGCTCCCTGCCAGGTCACTTACCCCAATCCCCTGACCTCTGGTCCCTAATGAAGAGGCCACCAGGGGGCAATAAATTATCATTATCATCATCATGACTGTGTTTGTAAAAAAAACGCTCTGGAGCATAGAAGGCAGTGGACTACAAAGTTGAGAAGATTGGAGCCTGAAAGCTAAGGAATAGTGGTAAATAAGCTTGGGAGGCAGAAAAGATGCACATAAAGGAGTCGGTGAGATGGAGAAATGAAGTGTTGGGAGCCCAGATGGAGGGGAAGTGAGTTGGTTTGGTAAGAGCAGAGAGAGAAACTGAGCAGTAGCGAGGAAAGAGCTTCTGAAGCCCTGAGTGCAGAGATCAGGCACCAGGTGACGGCCTGAGATGAGAGTTTGCAGAAGGGTCTCATGGCAAGGGGAGGAAGTAAGCTGAGGAAGCATGCAGGGTGATACCCAGGCCCAGAATGGGTGGGAAGAGGGAAAGATGGATAGAGTTGCAAAGGGCAACATGCATGGGTCAAAGGGGGTGAGGGGCAAGCAGTGGTCCACAGAGCCAGGAGAGGCTGGAAAGGCAGACTCAGGGGGCTAGAGACCTCCACCCGGCTCAGATCTCCAGCAGGTTGCTCTGCTCCGGGCTGCCTTCAGGGGCTTTTTCTGGGGGTGCCGGTGAGGCAGAAGGTCTGGGCGTCTGACTGGCCTCCTCTTCGCCAGTGCTGCGGCCCTCCCCCAGCTCCTTGGGGCCGCTGGGTGGGGGTCCTGGACCTGGCTCACCGTGGGTGCGTTGATGTTTGCTCAGGTGGTCGCTTCGGGTAAAGCGCTTGGAGCAGAGTAGGCAGGTGAACTTCTTCTCCCGGGTGTGAGTGCGCACGTGGCGCTCCAGCTCGTCCGAACGGGTGAACCTCTTGCCGCAGAAGAGCCAGTTGCAGACGAAAGGCCTCTCGCCCGTGTGCCAGCGCAAGTGGGCCTTCAGATGGGAGGCCTTGCCGTACACCTTGCCACAGCCCGGGATGTGGCAACTGTGGATCGGCTTCTTTCGCAGCCCGGCTGCGGCAGCACCCAGGCGCTCCAGCTCCTGGCAGTTGGGGCAGTCGCAGGAGGAGCGCCCTGCTCCACTGCTCCCGTAGCCAGCACTGCCCCCTGTGCCTGCACCCCGGGGGGGTTTGGCTCCACCGCTCCCCTCCAGCTGCCCACTGTTGCCCACCGCCTTGGGTTTATAGACATCCTGGGGCAAGACATGCTGGGGCCCTGGCTGCAGGAGATGGGGAGCTGGATAGGGGGCTGGATTAAGGGGGGCAAAGTCGGACGGGTAGGTGGGCAGCTGAGGGTTCAGTGGAGGCTGAGCAGGGCCTGCAGGCAGTGTCCCTTGCAGCCCATCACCCTGGCCCTGCCCGCCACCGAGCCAGTTGCCCCCAGGATGCATGTCCCACCAAGGGGTAGGAGCATTGCCTGGGCCCGGTGAGATGCCTGCATGGATGCCTGCCTTGTACCAGGAGCCATAGGGGTGTGCCATGTCCAGAGAGGTGTAGACGCTGGGCAGGCAGTCAGAAGAGCTGTGCCCCTTGGGCACTAGGAGCCCAGGGTCCTGGGTGCCCGTGGGCCCTGGGAACGAGTGGGAAAAGGGAGGGTAGTCATTGGCATAGCCCGAGGTGGGCGCTGGAGGGCTTCCTGGTGGGGAGAGGAGCCCATTGGTGCTGGAGAAGGGGGCTGGGTAAGCATCCCCCATGGTTTTGGAGGCCGAAAGGTCACTGGTCACAGAGTATGGCTTCTTTGTGCCTGCTTTGCCCAGTGTCGTGGAGTCCCGCAGAGGGCTGGAGCTGCCAAATTTACTGCACGCCGCTGTCAGCATGGCCAGGGGGCTGGAGCCATAGTGAGCTTCCTCCTGTGGGGAGAGAGAAGCATTGGTTAGGTGGAGAAAAGGAGATGTGCAGAAGGACTGCACAGCCTGGAGACCTGGAGAACAGAAGAACAAAGGTGGTGAGGAAGAGGTGAAGAGGATGGGGATTCAGAGGTAAGGTCGGGGAGAGGGATGGGCAGTGAGGACTGGGACCCAGGGAAGAGCTCAGATAGAGTCTGGAAAAAGAGCAGAGGACCAAGACAGGGACGGTGACACCCAACCTAGCAGGCAGGAAGCAGAGCTTCCTGTGATGCTGGGGATGTGCAAGGGCCTCCGAGGAACAGGAGATGCTTCTTAAAAAGCCATGAGAAAGAAGAGCCAGGAATCAAGGCAGCACCCGGATGCGGTGAGTATTAGGGATCCTGACCCCTGGAAGTGGGTTGGGAGCAGAGGCCATGGTGGGGGACTTGGAAAGGAAAGACGAGGCTGAAAGAGCAGCGTGGGGAAAAGCCAAAGTCTTAGGGGACCGTAGTTGCCCCCGTTCCAGGTTTTCCCAGCTTGACCCCTTATTCACTTCCTGTCTCTACTTCATCTCCTGACTAAGGCAGTGGCCTAGTCACCCTAAAGCAGTGTCCTCATGTTCCTGGTAAGGAATCTCTTTCTCTTGGCAGGGACCCTGGGCCAGGGAGCAAGAGGAAGCGACGGCGGAGACACTGGGACATTGAGAGGGAACAGGGTTGCCGCCAAGCCAGGGCTGTGGCTGAGGCAAGAATGTCTTTCAAGCGGGCATTAGGCACCTCCTGCTTTGTGGAGCCAGCTGGTACCCCTTTGGGAGGACTTGGAGAGCTGAAATCCTCACACCCCTCCAGGGCAGGGAATTGGATTGGCTATGATAGTGGCTCACAGCCACACCCCTCCCTCCATGCCTCAGTGTCCCCTAACACGTAGAGACCCCTCCAGCACAGTGAATGAGGGAAATGTGTGTAGATGCAAGGCACAGGGATCTTTTAGGAATACCAAACGCCCATTGTGCTGTTGCTACCAGGCCAAGGCTCCCTGAGATCACCATCCCTCACGGTACCCCTCCCTGAGTCAGCTCTGGGACATCCCATAAGGAAATGGTGCCCTCCTGGATCTCTGGCTGGCACGCATAGGCATCCATTACTGAGAATCCCACCAAAAACAAGTCAGAAGCTGACCCTGTATAGTCCCTTGACAGGGGCCCTCAACGAAAGCAGCAAAAATGTACCTGGTACCTTCCCAGTAAAACTGAAAAAGAACCCAAAAATCCAGGGTTCCCAGGCCAGCCTGCTAGCTCCGAGCACATAGTGTGCACCTGTGACACCAATCCTAGGGGTAAATCTGAGGTTTAAAGGCTTGCAGTGAGGGCTGCGTGTGCAATCGCCTGCCTTGCCCTGCTCCCAAAGGGAAACCTGCTGTTCCCCCTGCCCAGTGACCTCTTTCTGAGGTCCTGATAACACCATGGACTCCCAAATTTGAACCATCAAAAGCATCCTCAAATCTGGCCATGGCAGAAGCCCTGCATCCTTCCCAGCCAGGGTGTCCCTGGAGCCTCTCACCTCCCAAGCGGAGGTGGGTAAGGCAGGGCAGCTGCTGGGGCAGGAGGCAAATCCTAGTGGAAAGGAAAGGTCAAAATATATTGTGCAAAGGAGAGGGGCAGAGACCCATAGAACCATAGAGCAGAACCCATAGACCCACAGAGCAGAGGAGCCCGCAGGGTGAGAACCTGACCTTAAAGCCCCTGGTGGTAGGGGGTGGGGGGGGAGTGAAAACAGTGGGAGCTGGCCCACAGGGGCAGAAATGGGCAGGGACGCAAAAGAGAAGAGAAGGAAAAAGCGACAAAAGGAGGGAGAGAGAGGAACGCAGAATAAACAAAGAGAGGTGATGGAAAGAGATTGGGCAAGGAAGGCACAGGAAAGCAGAGCAAAGAAAGGAGGGGGAAGGAAGAAAGGGGGGAGGTGGGAGGGCCGCTTTCCTACCTAAGAGAAAACCCCCCCGGTGCTGGGCTTCAGAAAACCCCCAGACCAGGCCACTCCTCCCT
>NW_011494955.1:6887298-6890284 GCF_000754665.1 Bison bison bison
CCCCTGACCACCCCCTCCCCCTCTGCCTGCCTGGCCCGGCTCCGTTGGTTTCCCTGCGGTCGGTTTATTTTTAAAAACGCCGACGCCGTCCCCCCCGCCCGGCCCTCACACTGTGGCCACAGGGGCCTCAGCCAAGCCCAAGGACCCCACCCAGCCATGGGGCGGGAAGGAGGGGTGAGAGAAGGCAAGCAGCCCCAGGCCAACAGGAGACCCCCGCCCTGGGGAACAGAGGGCCCCAGGGCCCGGGGGACAGAGAAGGGGGAGCCGGGCACCGGACAGCTCAGAAGGTTCTGGAGGCCAAGAGCTGGGTACTTGGCTAAGGTTCATCGCAGCCTCAGTTTCCTTGTCCTGCTGCTTGGGCTCTCCCGAGAACTAGGGAGAGGGTCCTGGTTAAGGATTCTAAATATGTGTGCCTGTGTCCCCATATGGGGGACCCGGGGGCTGGAGCCCACCTTCGAGTTGTTTTTCCTCCTGCTTCCACCCACATCCATTGAAAACAATGCCAACCACACCAAAACAGGCTTTTAAGTACTGAAGGGGGAATCTCTGGAGAAGGAACAAGATAAGGAGCTGTCCCAGCTCTCACTCTCACATGGGGAGGGAACCCCGCCCTCTTTCCCCTGACCTCTCACTGGAAGGCTCACTTGGACATTTGAGTGCTGACTAGCCACCTGAGGTCCCAGTTTCCAGTTCTCCACTTTCAGCCTCCTCCCAAATTATTTAGTTCTTCCAGCTCCCAAGTCTCCGTCCCCATTAGCCCCCATCCCCATTTCTCCCTCCTCCCTGATCCTCTGCATCTCACTCAGCCCAGGTGAGCCTCCTGTCACGCTTCCCTCTCTGAACCCCCAAGTTCTTCCCACTGTCCAAGAGGACTTCCTGATGGGGGTATAAGAAGAAGCTTGAGGGCCCAGGTGCCCCTCAAAATAGATGAAAGAGACAGAGGCTGGAAGCCTTGGTATCAGGGGCATCTTCAGATTACAGGGAATGAGGGATAAGAAAGTCCAGTTTCCAGGACACGCTCCTCTTGCCAAATGCTACCCCAATCCCATGTCTTTCCAGCAGACCTCTGGCCCAGCCACTCCCACCGGCACCAGTGCCACGCTGGCAACTCTGGCATGAAGCCCACGCCCATTGACACGGCCCCTGCCTTGGGTGGACCCAGGATTTCCATGCACCTTAGTCCTCCAGCTTCCTCAAGACCAAGCACAGCATTTCAATGATGGCTCAATCAAGAGTCTCTTGGGGAGATGGTGGGGTGAGCAATCTGCCTCCTTGCAGTAGAGGGTAGACAAAGCCCCTGAGGACCCCCAACTAGGTCATGGTGTCCGCCCCACTGCCTCACATGCCATTCCCTCAAACTCAGTCACAGGTTCCCTATCCACCAGCCTTACACACACCATTCCCCACGTGGACTAACAGATACTTGGGTGACCCAGCCTGCACACACACCTGCGCTCCCACAAAAGCAGCCACACGTGCAGGTGTGCTGCTCTACATTCTGACACTCACATGCAGGCCAGTGAACACAGGTGTTAAGAGACTCCTGGTCCATCTCACACACACCTCTCCTGTAGGGCTGAATGAGTCAGCTTGGACATGAGCTAGTGTACTGGGAGCAGACGTGGGGCCTTCAGAGGGGCCCAAGAATACAGAAGGTCAAGGCCACTGATGGGAGTTGATCTTTGGGAAGGGCTCTCTGGTCCCAAATTCCTATGGAGGGAGCCAGAAAGCAGAAGTGGTAACAGAGACACAGAGTCAGAGATCCAGAAGCAAGGAGAACTCGGGACATTCAGACAGCCTCTGAGTGACTGTGAGTCCGCCTTTCCAACTGTGATGTGCCATGAGTCCCTCAGAAGCCCTGGCAGAGTCAGCAGTTTCTCAAGCCCCCAAGCCCTGACCCCCGTGGTACCCTGGTTCCCTCCATTCTCAGTGCCAGAGGCAAGGGATGCTGGGGTCCCAGCCTGGAGGGGAAGTGGCCCGGTCCGCCCTGGAGCCTCCCACTCCCAAAATAGAGCTGAGTTTGTCTTTGGCTGAAAGCTAAATATTTGTGAGCCGGGCAGGCGGCCTCAGACCCTGGCCCTCCTCCTTGGTTGCCTCTCAGACCTGGGCCCAGTTCCTCTGGTCAGCCCCCCCACATACATGGACTGCCCTCTCCTTTCTCTCATTGCCTACCTCCTCTGCTACCAGCCCAGAAGCCCAGCCCCCTCCCCACCTACAAACCAGACAAGACACTGCTTAGGGTGAGTCCCCAGAGCCAGGACCCCCAAAGAACCATGTACTCACTGTTGCCCAGTGCCCACTCAGCCAGCCCTCTGGCCTATTTCTCTCCCCCTGTCCCCTACCAGTTTATCTCTCTCCCACTCCTCTCTCTTCACTCCCCTCCCCTTCCTTTCTCGATCCCTCAATCCCTCTTCCACTCCTCAGAGTTGGTGTGCTTGGCGGACCTCAGGGGTCCATGCCTTCTTCTAACCTAATCCCCTCAGTCCTGATCTGACTGCTCCGTGACCCCTTGCCCTGCTCTCTCTCCTCCCCTTTCTCCTGCCCCCCACCCCTCCTCTGACCCCTGGAAGTGACAAGCACCAGAGCAACTGTCTGTGTGAGTTAGAAGGTGGGAGTGGACAGGGATTAGGACCATTAAGATCGAGGCTGGTGTCCTGGGGGAAGGAGGGGGCAGTTACCTCAAGCAGGGAGGACGCCATCCTGAGGCTGGGGAACGGGTCCCAGGGAGCCAGGCAGATGGAGAGAGCTGAGCCGGAGAGAGGGAGAGGGAGAGGGAGGGAGAATGGGAGAATGGGAGAGAAGAGATCTAAAGTTAGAAGGGACTAGGGGGTGGGGGTGGGGGGGGCTGCTCTCTGTCTGTAGGGATCCACCCTCTAATTACAGCTTTCCCAGCGGAGAAGGCTCCGGATCCAATGAGCAGGGCGAGAGAGGGAGGCAGAGGGTCCAAATTTCCTGCTCCATTTGCTGAGCTCCCCCAAAGAAGGGA
>NW_011494955.1:6890384-6898367 GCF_000754665.1 Bison bison bison
GGAGGGGGTAGGGACAGGGCAAGTTGTCAGGGCATGCCGGGGGCGCTGAGGGTCTGGGCGGATGCAGGGTGGGCCCAGGTGCCCCACACCCTGCCCCCAGCCATCCCATAGGCGGCTATGGGAACCCCTCCCAGACAGAGCTCCCGAGTGTCCTGTACCTGGGGGATAAGGGGCTGGGTGTCTTGAGTCTCTGCTCTCTGGAGGTCTGGCACTGGGAGTGCTGGCAAGGGGTCGCCTGAGGGTCCGAGGAGGGCTCCGCTCCTCTCCTAGGCCAGCTGCACGCCTGTTCCCACTCAGGCTCTGATCCTAGAATCCTACTCTGACTCCGGAGTCCTGGCTGCGGGTCCGCGGGTGGCGGCGGCGGCTGCTGCTCCTGCTGCTGCTGTTGCTGCTGCTCCTGCCGCCGCCGTTGCTGCCGCTGAGGGAAGGAACAGGAGGGAAAAGGAACAAACCCCAAACCACTAATTAGAGATCCAGGGGGGGGATGGGGGATTGGGGACGACACTCACACAGAGAGACTGGAACACACTGACATACACACTCATGGACAAACACAGGACGATACATGTGCACGTCCACGCGCGCAGCCTCCCCACCGGGGCACGGCCACTGTCATGAATGAACAGAGACAAACTCACACACAGATGATCGCAGTGACATGGCTGGAGGCGCACACGCCCCACACACACATCCGAGCTGACCACAGAGATGCCTGCTTCCCCAGTCACCCACCTCGAGAGCAGGAGAGCCGTGTGGACCGTGTGTTGTGAAAGTCAGGAGGGAGTGTGTGTTCTGGGGTTGAGGCTTTCTGCTGCCCAAGCATTGAGGGTCACGGAGGTAGGTTCCAGAGCAAGGCCTGGAGGGAGGGACAGGGTGGGGAGGGCTTGGCACAGGCTTGGGGCTCCCCAGTCTTACTCCCAGTACCTCAGTTTCAGTCTTGAGAAGTGAAACCTAGGCCTACCTCCCTTAGTGGGGCAGAAGCTAGATCTTGCATATCTGAGGAAATTTAAGGCAGGCAGGAGTGAGGGTAGGGGGTAGGAAGTCACTGGGTCACATCCATGCCCGAGCCTGGCCTCTTTGGATCAACTTCCTTTCCCCCTAATACAGACCCCAGATGCCATCATTTCTTGCCAGTTACCAGCCCTAGGCCCTTCTTGGCCACACACACATCCAGTCTCCAACCTCTGATGGATCGTTCTCATGAGCGCTCATGCTCTCCTGGGAGTGGGTCTGGTTCCCTTTCTCACTGTCGTGCATCCATTCCCCCTGCAGCAGGAAGAATTGAAGTTAGAGCTTAGGCAGGACTTCCAAACTTTGACTTCTCATCAAAATGGGGAAGAAAAGAAACTCACCCAGTTGGAAGAGGGGAATGCAAAAAAGTCTATGAATTGAAACCTGGACCCTGAGGTAAGTTTATAGGAGAGAGAGGACTGGGGAGCCAAGTGGAAGAACCAGCATCTCCCACTGAGGGGCCCAGCCAGCCGAGGTTGTTTTGCAAGTTATTCCCCAACACACCCCTCTCCCCGGGCCAGCCCTGCCCATCAGAGGAATGGAGCCTGGTCCTTCCCCGCTCTCCTTATTCCCCAGTCAGTCCCCCTCACTTGCTCTTCCTGGGTGCCCACCTTGAGGCTCCTCATACTCTCCCAGCTCAGCTTCTCAAGGCAAAGTTGAGGAGGGGGCAGGAGCAGCTGGAAGTCCTGGGAGAGTTACCTGCAGTTTAACCAGCAGGCAGGGTCAATGTTCAGGGATGGATGGTGGGGGAGTTAGGGTTTCCAGCCCCAGGATTTGACTTCTCTAACAGAACCCTGTAGACTCAACTTTTGAGGAGAGGGTTAGGGAAGCAAGGTGACTGGCAGACAAAGGAAAAGAAGCAAAAGAAGAAACACAGAAAGACTGAGAGGCATACAGAGCAAATGAAAAAATCCAATAAGATCAGAAGAGAAACTAGCGAAATAATAGGGAGAGAACAGAGGAAAACACAAGACCAGCATGTGGCTTAGAACACACACACACACACAGCAGAAAAAAGGAAAAGAAATAGGCCCAGAGAAACAAAGATGAGGAGTCAATGGCTTCAGAAGAACAGGACAGGGAGAACTGCAGGAGGTTTGGCCAGGTCCAGCGGAGGCAGAGGGTTAAAGCAGCCAGGCAGGTGGGGGGCGGGGATGAAGTATAAATAGTCCATAATTGTGTCCGATGATTACATGGGCCACCCCACCCGTCTGCCCAAGAGGAAGTGCCCGTGGTGGGGTGTCCCATGACCTCGAAGTCTCCCCCTGGTGGGGGGGTGTTTCTGAGCCTGAGGTGCCAGATGGATTTCTGGGCCCCCCTCCCCAAACCCAGCTCAGAAGTTGGTGAGGAAAAGGGGAAGCTTTGGGCAAGTTACTGCATCATCAGCAGAAAGCCATCCCACTTTTAGACCAGGCAGGCAACTGAGGCAGAGGAGCAAAGTCTAGACTCCAGAGAAGAGATGGTAGGTGAGTAAGGGGTTGGAGCTCCAACTAGATTGGGGAGGAAACGGAGGCAGGAGGAGAGGAGGTGTGGGGTTGAGGAGGGTAAGGGGAGACAGGTATGGCCAGCCGTCTCCACTTCTTTAGGGATCTGGATCCCTAATCCTACGGGGGAGGTGGGGAGCAGGAGTGCTAGGGAAGGGCAAGGAGCAGGATCCCTGGAAGATGTGAGCCAGGGCCCCTGACATGTCAACCCCAGTAGGACAGTGCCTGGACACAGAGCCCCCTCCCAAACGTCTGTGCTGAAACCAGTGCAGAGGGGCTGCCTGAAGCTCCCAGCTCCCTCCCTCAGGACCCTGGGCTCTGACTTCTTCCACACCCTGTTTAAGATAGTCCTGCAGTCCAGACCCTGCTATTCCTGGGCGCAGACACACACGCCCTTCCCAGCTCCCCCAGGGGCTGGGGTCAGCAACTGGGAGCCCTGACCAAGGACCTGCCTCCACTCTCTCAGGCCTCCCTCAGCCCGGCCTCCCAGGGGGTGGGGCAGCCCAGGCAGAGGCGCCATGTGGCAGGGGCGGGTAGAGGCTGCGGCTCTGGTCCTTCCAGTATAAACCCCCTAGGCATCTGGTTTCTATCCACCACCCCCCACCACCCTGGGGGCCCCTCAGCCTCCGCCCATGGCCACCCAGACACTGAGCTCCAGAGATGGACGCCCCTGAAGGAAGGGGTGGGATGGTGCCTTTCTGATCTTTCAACCCCAGGATCGAGCTGAACCACAGGGACGCTCCCTTCCCTCCCTGCCTCCCTTCCCTAGAAGAAGCAGGGTGGGATTTCTAGGTTAGAGGGGTTGAATCTGGAACCTGCCTCAGTTTTCTTTAGCTCTTTTTTGGAAAGGTCGGTGGGGGTGGGGAGAGTGAACCCTTGGGACAGTGGGAGACTTATATCTCCCTTCTCAGGGAAGTGCTTCCTCCCACCCCACTACTTTCTGCCCACCCTGGGCTTCCTCTGAGAGCCCCAATCCAAAGGGACTCCTAACTCTTCCTTTGTTGTTGTCATGGGTTTGGCTACCCTAGAGAGAGTCACCAGCAAATAGGGAACAAAGTCCTGAGATGCAGATGAACACGTTTTCTGATACAGACTTAATGAGTCTGTATCACTTTCAGATATGCTGTTGCACACGTGATGAATTATGAACATACATACAGTCTGCAGGCATCCTCACTGACACACACTGATATATATATACATACATTGTACAGATGATGGTCACACCATGACACTGGCCCTAACTTCCAATCACAAAAATGCACACACTAGCACCTATACATGCCTATAGACCCACAGTCACCTACAGAGACTCACACAGACTCTCAATAAACGTTTTTACATATGTGGCAAATATCACATATATGTACACACACAGGTCTATCATCACAACTTTGCAGCTCTAGAAATCTAGGGGACTTAGGAACTCTTCTTCGTGTAAGAATCTGGACATAAGGGTGATGTGGCAGGCTCTGCCAGTCCTACAAATTGTTGCCTGCAATTCCTACTAGTGTAGGAAACTCGCGGGTAACTTTGGGGACTTGCTGATCCTTTATCCTCCATATCCACCAGAAGTCAGAGACCCACATGGTCCCGGTAAACTCCCTGGCCCTGGGGAACCCCGGCATCCCCACCCCCACCCAGACCCCCCCCTGCTCTGCGGCCCGCTGACTCATCTCTCCCTCTCTGGAGCTCCCCAACCACAGGGGCCTGGAAGACAAGCTTGGAAAGTTGCGCTCACGTCCCGGGCCCCTAGTCTGGCCACTACCCACCCCCGTGCACCCAGGCCCAACCCTTGTCTCCAGTGAATATACTAGTGACAGAGAACACAGAAGGGACAGGAAAGAAGGCACCCAGAGTCAGGAAAACAGAAAGACCAAGGCAAAGAGGAAGAACAGAGATGGTATGGATACAGATCAGAGACCTTGAAGGACGACAGCTGCTAATCTGAGAGGGTCCTCCAAAAGTAACAGGGCTGATGACCCAGGAAATGTGCTCCTTGGGTGGGGGGAATGTCCACTCATGACTTTGGGATGTGGACACTGCCCAGTGCCTTGACATTCTGAGCTTAGGCTCAGGAAGCTTGGACAAGAGAATCCCATTGTGGGAGGCAAAGCTGAGGATACAAGGAAGAAGGGAAACTCTTAGGCAGCCAGCAACCTCTGTATGTGTGTGCGTGAGTGCTCAGCTGCTCAGTTGTGCCTGGCTCTTTATGACCCCATGGACCACAGCCTGCCAGGCTCCTCTGTCCATGGGATTTTCCAGGCAAGAATACTAGTGGGTTGCCATGCCCTCCTCCAGGGCATCTTCCCAACCCAGGGATTGAACCCACATCTTCTGGGGCTCCTCCATTGGCAGGTGGATTCTTTGCCACTGAACCACCTGGGAATCCCCAACCTCTCTATAGAAGGTTGCTTGAAAAAGGAGCTCCCCACCCTAAGGTTCACATAAGCATATTTACACATCTGTGTTATCTCAGTTCCCTCCCTCTCCACTGGATCCCTCTTCCAGTGCCTGGGTTACAAGGCAGGACTCCTCTTGCTGGCTCTGGTTCCTCTCTGCTCTGAGCCTCAATCTCTTTAGTTGACATTTGAGCCCCAGGATAGGAGATAATACAGCAGTTCCAGGGGAGGCAGATCTAGAATCAGAAGAAATGCGCTGGTAAGGCTAGGAAGGAGCAAGGATGAGAGGAGACAAAGAGGGAAGGGTAACACCGAGAGGCCTGATCCGCAAATAGAGGAACCTGCACTGGGTAGGCATTTTGAAAGGCTCAGGGTGAAATTAAGAGGCTGGCTAGGGACGTCCTTGGTGGTCCAGTGGTTAAGAATCTGCTTTCCAATGCAGGGTACATGAGTTCGATCCTTGGTTAGGAAATTAAGATCCTGCATGCTGCAATGAAAGACTCCGCAGGCCGCAACAAAGATCTGATGCAGTCAAATAAATATTTTTAAAAATTTAAGAAGACTCTGGTTATCACCAGCAAGTGCTTCTGTGTAAGAATGATACCCGGGAATCTGATACACAAAGTATATTACTGTCTTTTAAAAAAATATTTATTTGGCTGTGCCAGGCCTCAGTTGGTGCACATGGAATCTTTGATCTCCGTTGTGGCATGCAAGATATCTTTAGTTGTGGCGTGCAAAATCATAGTTGAGGCATGTGGGATCTAGTTCCCTGACCAGGGATCGAACCCAGGCCCCCTGAATTGGGAGCACCAAGTCTTAGCCACTGGACCACCAGGGAAGTCCCATATATTACTGTCTTTAAACAAAGAGAACTTGAGGTTATAGAGTCCTAATCACATTTTCTATCCTAAGTGATGAAGCTGAACAACTCAAGGCAACGGTTCTTCAAAATCTTAGACATACTCCACCCCACTCCCCCTGATTTCTCTGACCTGCTTAAATTCTTCTTGGGAGAACAGTTTTTTTTTTAATACAGACTAGATCCAGAAACATTTGTTCATTCAACAAATGCTCAGCAAGCACCTACTTTGTGCCAGGCATAGCAGGACTAGAATTAGGCTTGCAATCACAAATCAGACAGACCCAGTCTTTTGCCACACAAACCTACAACCAAGCTAAAGAGTGGGAAGAATCTTAAGAGAGTAAGGACTGGATGTTATTGGAGAACAAAAAAAAAAAAGGAATCTAAGCCAGTATTGGGAGAATCAAGGAAGGTTTCCTGGAAGCAGGGATGCACAGGTAAAGAAACTAAAGGAAAAAAGAAGAAACTGAAGGGTGAAAAGGAGTCAATCAAGTGAAGAGAGGAAAAGTGTTATATGCAAGGGGAAGAGTGTATGCAAAGGCCCAGAAGTCTGAGGGATTAATGACATTTTGAGGAGCTGAAAGTTGAGTGCAACTTGAGTATGAAGAGTAGGGGCTGATGGAAAAGGTCTCATCAACTGTGCAAGGGATCTGAACCAGATGCTCAGGGCAACATATGGGAATATTTGTATTTTCAAAAGATGATCCTGGCTGCAGAGGAGAGAATGGAATAGGGACTTAGAGCCAGGCAGTTCTGGGCAGATCAACCGCTTACTATGGTGTAAGGTTGGGCACACTGTTTAACCTTTGATGCCTTGGATTCTTCTTCTTTAGAATGGGGAAACTTAATACAGCAACCTCCCAGGGTTGTTATAAGGATTAGGAATAATACGTGTGGAACTCTTACCACAGGGCTTGGCACTTAGTAGCTGTTCCATAAATGGGGCCTAATAGTATTGTCAGAGTTTGGAGAAGAGCAAAATCAGAGGCAAGACCAGTTGACCACAGCAGTCCAGGCAAGAGGGGAGAAGGTGTGGCCCGCACCGGCAGAGGGAATGAGGAAAAGTCAATGGAAAGGTGATATTTAAGGAGCTAGTATAGAGAGAACAAGGTGAATGATCAGCTATGAGAACGAGATCGAGACCAAGCAGTCGAGGATGACTTCTCTTGCTAAGTGTGTTGGTTGGGCACGTGCACACAGGACATGTGAGCATGTGACAGGTACCTATTCAATTCTGAGGGTGGCCCTTGATAGCCAGCCGCTGTGCCTGGTCCACAGAGTGAAGGGCCATGCTGCATCAGAGGACCTGCTTCCAGCCTCCCAGGAGGGTCCCCAACACACACTCAGCCCTAGCCTCTCTTTATTTTCCTTTTCACCCATCCCTGTCCCCGGCGGCCCCCCAACCCGCATCCACCGCCCTTCTCCTCTCCTACGAAGGAACTCTCTGTAAGTTTAGAGTCTGCACAGGCCACCCTTCTCCATCCTTCGTTTCTCCACTGCCCGGGTTAATGAGAGTCCTTGAGGCTCAGGCATTCCTCCCCATGCACCCTCAGTCGGACGCCCCCCGCTGGATCCCCAGGCAAGCACCGCTTGACTTTCTCGGCGGGGAGGTTTGAAGACGGGCGAGCGGTATAGCCGAGGCAAGTCTGGTGGTCTCAGCCCCATCTCCAGCTGTTGCGCGGATGGGTGGACCGGCAGATCGCGAGGCCTGGGGCCTCCGGGCCGTGCCTCAGTGTCCTCGCGCGCGGCTGGGAGACGGAGGGGCGGGCCCGCCGGGGGGCGAGGGGCGGGGCGCGGGCGGGGCCGGCCGGGCCGGGCGCCCGGGCAGGAGGCAGCTGCATATCTGCGGTCCCGACCACAATTGCTGGGAGTCGCGTCCCGGAGACTGGCGGCGCTGACTCTGCCCGCTGCGGCCGCCGCGCCGATTAGAGCCCGAGAGGGAGCGCCAACCCGGGGGAATGGGGGAGGAGGCGGCGGCGGGGAGCTCTGTGTGCCCCTTTCCCCTCCGCCCCAGCCAGCGCCCCCAGCTGCCCCGCCCAGACCTCTCTCCGTGGCCTGAACCTGGGACCGGAGTCCTGCCTTCCCAACCCAGGCGTCCTCCTGTGGACCCTGCAGGGCCGAGATCCTGAAGGCGCTAACATCCCGTTGACCCCAGGCTGCCAGCCTCTCGTGCCCTTTCTCTTCCCCATCCACCCACACAAAGAGGAGTCTGAATCTCAAG
>NW_011494955.1:6898467-6898705 GCF_000754665.1 Bison bison bison
CCCCCCCACCCCCGCTCCAACCCTTCCCCGCTTCCCACAAGCACTCTCTAGGCAAAAGTAGTTTCAAGCGAAGAATGGGTCAGAGACTCGAAAGGACCCACATTCAGGGGCCAGAGCACCCCCTGCTGGCTGGCCCGAAGCCCCTGCCCCTCCCCCTCCAGCTGTGACCTCCAGCTGTGGTGGTTGGGAAGAGCTGGCCTCTTTGATCTAGGAGCGTGGCCACCCCCTCCAGGCGCCC
>NW_011494955.1:6898805-6902389 GCF_000754665.1 Bison bison bison
GGCGCCCCATTAACCTCCATTATCCCAATTAGGCAGCCCTCCCAGTCCTGGATCCAAGCTTCAAAGCCCCTTCAGTGAGGAGAAGGGGCTAAAGCTTACGCCCCCCCGACCCCCATCCCATCAAGCTACACCACTTTCAGACAAGACCCAGGTGTTCTGGTCCCCAGCTTTGGGTACAGGCTAGCAGGGCCCGAAAAGGGGTCTCCGTCTTCCAGGCACCAACCAACCAGATCTCAATCCTTAAACTTCACTATAAAGAGAGAAAGGAACCTTCTCGCGGACTCTCAGTTTTCTTACACATTTAGGTGGCAGCATCCAGGTTCCTGGCTGACCCGAGTTTCCCATCAATTTATCCTGCTTTATCCAATGGAGAGGGAAGCCAAGAGCCACCCCCTCCTCCCTTAATCCTATCTCAACACTCTCCCCCTCCCTCCTGGAACAATTTCCGCTGGGGGAGCCGGAGCAGGGCCCAGCACAGTGGCCGCTTCCTGGAACATTTTCCTGTATCCGAAACCGCGGCTCCCTCCCCAGGGACCCACTGATCAAGGCCAGATGGGAGCAAGGATGGGGGAGGAGGAGAGGGAGCCAGGCTCTCACCATCACCCCCTCCCAACATACATGCACACCGCAGGGAGCCCTTGCCCCGACACACAAAGGCACACACCGCATGCCACCATCACACACCCATGGGCATTCATGGCAACATTGACAACCACAAGGGCCAGGTCTTAGAAGGAGACGTACATAGAAGTCAAATAAGTACATTCAACACACACATGGATGATCACACACACTCCCTCTCTCCTTCCACTCCCTTACTCCTCTGAAGTCTCCTTGGCCCTGGGCCTTCCCTGCCATCTAAGAGAACTTAGGAATCCAAGAATACTGGATAGGAGAGCAGGCAGGCCTTACTTAACAGAGGTTAGGGCACAAACTGAGACATCCAACCCTGCTAGACAGCACCCACCACCTCATTCCATTTCTGGATGGTTCTCAGGCTTGACCCCTCTTCCCAGGGTCTCGAGAACTGGGGTAGAGGAAGACTGCAATGCTCCCCCTCAGTGCTACCCTCCAAGCATCTTCTATGCTATGCTATGCTAAGTCACTTCAGTCTTGTCCGACTCTGTGCGACTCCATAGACGGCAGCCCACCAGGCTGCCCCGTCCCTGGGATTCTTCAGGCAAGAACACTGGAGTGGGTTGCCATTTCCTTCTCCAATGCATGAAAGTGAAAAGGGAAAGTGAAGTCACTGTCGTGTCGGACTCTAGTGACCCCATGGACTGCAGCCCACCAGGCTCCTCTGTCCATGGGATTTTCCAGGCAAGAGTACTGGAGTGGGGTGCCATTGCCTTCTCCGCCAAGCATCTTCTAGGTACTTCCAAATCCTTGCAGAAGAAGCATGTGATATCCAGTGGACTCAGTCATGGCAGCCAAGAGATAAAGAGAGGGCGAGAAGGTGCAGCTCCAGGAGCTTCAGGAGCCTGGGGACCTGGGCACCTGTGGCTGGAGAAGGGGAGCCATTCCCTTCTCCAGGGGACCTTCCCCACCCAGGGATCAAACCCAGGTCTCTTGCATTGCAGGCAGATTCTTTACCATCTGAGCCACCAGGGAAGCCCCAGGTTGAGATGCATCCCTGCATGGGCACAAACCGCCAGTCTTTCAGTTAATAGCCAAATGTGCTAACTGATTGTGCGTACAGTATAGTGATTCACAGTTTTTAACGGTTATACTACACTCATTATAACATATTGGCTATATTCCCAATATATCCTTGTAGCTTATTTCGTAAGTAAGTAAACTATCTAATGGACTTCCCAGGTGGTGCTAGTGGTAAAGAACCCGCCTGCCAATGCAGATTAGACATAAGGGACATGGGTTCGATCCCTGGGTTGGGAAGATCCCCTGGAGGAGGGCATGGCAACCCACTTCATTATTCTTGCTTGGAGAATCCCATGGACAAAGGAGCCTGGCGGGCTGCAGTCCATAGGATTGCACAGAGTCGACACATCTGAAGCAACTTAGCACACAGGCACAAACTACATACTAGTTTGTACTTCTTAATCCCCTACCCCTGTATCACCACTCCCTGCTTCCGCCTCCCCACTGGTATCCACTAGTTTGTTCTCTATATCTGTAAGTCTGTTTCTTTTTGTTATATTCAACTCAGCCCATTCTTTAGCCTTTCCCTCTTCTAACGACTGCCTTTCAGGTTCAAGAGCCTAATTGTTATATCCTCTGTGTTTGTCATTTGCTAAGAAGGGTACAGATTTGGGCATGGATACAATATTGGACAGAGCATTGGAAAAGTTGAGGATGGAGATACATTGTCTGCTGTTTCTGGAACATCTCATTGGTTTAAGGAAAATATCTGAAGCTACAAAATTCCAGAAACTCTGGAGTACCATGGAAGAAGATGAGGGACTGTGATAATTGTAGGAAGAATCAAAGCTCATCAGCCTGGCCAAAACTCATTAAGTTCTTTCCTCAGTCTTGTGGCCTAGTTAGAAGGCATATCCGCAGGCTCACCTGAGGAGGGTATGCTTCAAGCCATCTTTATCCACTTGTTTAATGGTTTACCTCTAGACTTTCTAAAGGCCTCTATTTGGTATAGCTACTATCTTCCATCTACCTATTTAACCTGCAACTTCTTGGTTCAGGTTCAGTGGCTAAGTTGTGTCCAATTCTTTGTGACCCCATGGACCGCAACACACCAGGCCCCTCTGTCTTTCACTGTCTCCCAGAGTTTGATCGAATTCATGTTCATTGAGTCAGTGACACTATCGAACCATTCCATCCTCTTGCTCTAGCTCCAGCAATAAAAGCCTACTAATCAATTTAGTAGTCAGTAGGATTTATTGAGTGGACCCTTGGGTGAAATATTATAGAGAAAGTGCTACATAGAACCCTTAGTGCTTGCACTTTAGGATCTTAACAACCTAGGTAGGACAAAAGAAGAAAAAAATGAAAAAAAGGTGAAAAAAACATGGGACCATGTTTGAAAGCATAGATGACCCACTTTCCTCATTTTCCTCATTTGAAAACAAACAAATTTGACTTCAATGAGCACTAAGTTTCCTTTCTGATTCATCTTGGGACTGTTAGAAAAGGCCTTTAATAATACAAGGCATTAATAGAGAGGGGAGTTCAGGATGGGGGGGACACATGTATACCTATGGCCAATTTATGTTGATGTATGGCAAAAAGCCATCACAATATTGTAAAGTAATTATCCTCCAATTCAAATAAATAAATAAAAATTTTAAAAGTCATTAATAAAAAGCATGTTAATATGTTGAGTAAGAAAAGTCATATCATCAATTTAATAGATGCTAAGAAGACATCAATATTTTTCCTGGCAATCTTGATTCCAGTTTGTGTTTCTTCCAGCCCAGCGTTTCTCATGATGTACTCTGCATGTAAGTTAAATAAGCAGGGTGACAATATACAGCCTTGACGAACTCCTTTTCCTATTTGGAACCAGTCTGTTGTTCCATGTCCAGTTCTAACTGTTGCTTCCTGACCTGCATACAAATTTCTCAAGAGGCAGATCAGGTGGTCTGGTATTCCCATTTCTTTCAGAATTT
>NW_011494955.1:6902489-6902965 GCF_000754665.1 Bison bison bison
CACAGTCAAAGGCTTTGGCATGGTCAATAAAGCAGAAATAGATGTTTTTCTGGAACTCTCTTGCTTTTTCCATGATCCAGCGGATGTTGGCAATTTGATCTCTGGTTCCTCTGCCTTTTCTAAAACCAGCTTGAACATCTGGAAGTTCACGGTTCATGTATTGCTGAAGGCTGGCTTGGGGAATTTTGAGCATTACTTTACTCAAAGTAAAGTAATGTAAAGTGTGGGATGAGTGCAATTGTGTGGTAGTTTGAGCATTCTTTGGCATTGCCTTTCTTTGGGATTGGAATGAAAACTGACCTTTTCCAGTCCTGTGGCCACTGCTGAGTTTTCCAAATTTGCTGGCATATTGAGTGCAGCACTTTCACAGCATCATCTTTCAGGATTTAAAATAGCTTCACTGGAATTCCATCACCTCCACTAGCTTTGTTTGTAGTGATGCTTTCTAAGGCCCACTTGACTTCGCATTCCAGGAT
>NW_011494955.1:6903156-6904388 GCF_000754665.1 Bison bison bison
CGTGATTATCTGGGTCGTGAAGATCTTTTTTGTAGCAGTTCTTCTGTGTATTCTTGCCATCTCTTCTTAATATCCTCTGCTTCTGTTAGGGCCATACCATTTTCTGTCCTTTATCGAGCCCATCTCTACATGAAATGTTCCCTTGGTATCTCTAATTTTCTTGAAGAGATCTCTAGTCTTTCCCATTCTGTTGTTTTCCTCTATTTCTTTGCATTGATCGCTGAGGAAGGCTTTCTTATCTCTCCTTGCTATTCTTTGGAAATCTGCATTCAAATTGGAATATCTTTCCTTTTCTCCTTTGCTTTTCGCTTCTCTTCTTTTCACAGCTATTTGTAAGCCCTCCTCAGACAGCCATTTTGCTTCTTGCATTTCTTTTCCATGGGGATGGTCTTGATCCCTGTCTCCTGTACAATGTCACGAACCTCCATCAATAGTTCATTAGGTACTCTATCAGATCTACTCCCTTAAATCTATTTCTCACATCCACTGTATAATCATAAGGGATTTGATTTAAGTCATACCTGAATGGTCTAGTGGTTTTCCCTACTTTCTTCAATTTAAGTCTGAATTTGGCAATAAGGAGTTCATGATCTGAGCCACAGTCAGCTCCCAGTCTTGTTTTTGCTGACTGTATAGAACGTCTCCATCTTTGGCTGCAAAAAATATAATCAATCTGATTTCAGTGTTGACCATCTGGTGATGTCCATGTGTAGAGCCTTCTGTTGTGTTGTTGGAAGAGGGTGTTTGCTATGACCAGTGTGTTCTCTTTGCAAAACTCTATTAGTCTTTGCCCTGATTCATTCCCTATTCCAGGGCCAAATATGCCTGTTACTCCAGGTGTTTCTTGACTTCCCACTTTTGCATTCCAGTACCCTATAATGAAAAGGACATCTTTTTTGGGTGCTAGTTCTATAAGGTCTTGGAGGTCTTCATAGAACCATTCAACTTCAGCTTCTTCAGCGTTACTGGTTGGGACATAGGCTTGGATCACCATGATATTGAATGGTTTGCCTTAGAAACGAACAGAGAACATTCTGTTGTATTTGAGATTGCATCCAAGTACTGCATTTCAGACTCTTCTGTTGACCATGATGGCTGCTCCATTTCTTCTAAGGGATTCCTGCCCACAGTAGTAGATATAATGGTCATCTGAGTTAAATTCACCCATTCCAGTTCATTTTAGTTTGCTGATTCCTAGAATGTCGACGTTCACTCTTGCCATCTCCTGTTTC
>NW_011494955.1:6905136-6909023 GCF_000754665.1 Bison bison bison
GATGCTGGGAGGAATTGGGGGCAGGAGGAGAAGGGGACGACAGAGGATAAGATGGCTGGATGGCATCACCGACTCGAAGCACATGAGTTCGGGTGAACTCTGGGAGTTGGTGATGGACAGGGAGGCCTGGCGTGCTGCGATTCATGGGGTTGCAAAGAGTCGGACACGACTGAGCGACTGAACTGAACTGAACTGAACTAAAGAAGACATTTGACAAAATTAAAAATGGCTATTGTTAAAAACATTTTTTTAAGAAAAAATAAAATTTCTCTCCCCAATTTTTTTTTAAAAAGCAAAATGACAGTTAAAAAAAAAACTTTTTGGCCGCACTGTGCAGAATGTGGGATCTTAGGTCCCTGACCAGGGATCAAACCTGCACCCCTTGCACTGGAAAATTCAGAGCCTGAACCACTGAACCACCAGGAAAAGTCCCCCCAAATGACTATTCTTTCTTTTTTTTTTCTGTCCTCACCCCATGCCTATTCTTTTTCTAAAAAAAACTTTATCTGGCTGCACTGGGTGTGAGCTGCAGCCCTTAGACTCTCTGGTTGTGGCACACTGCCTCCGGAACGCTCCGGGTCAGTAGTTGAGGTACCCAGGCTTAGTTGTGCATTGGCACATGGAGTCTTCCCAGGCCAGGGATCGAACCAGTGTCCCCTGCATTGCAAGGTGGATTCTTAACCACTGGACCACCAGGGAAGTCCCTGAAAAATGACTGTTCTTAATAAAATCCACTTGAAAAAAATCGTATTCAACAAATGGTGGGGATTATTAATATCTTGGGTCCTTCTAGCTCTAAAGTTCTAGGGTTTTGAAATCCTTTCTTGGAACTGAGATTAGGTTTCTTGGAAGTGGGGAGGGAGGGTTCTGACTTGCAAAGAGAAAAACTAAAGATGCAGAGAGATAGGCAGGTAGGTATTAAACACCCAGACAGACTGTGACCAAGTAGAGATGGTCTCCCAAGTGTCCTGACAACAGGCCAGCCAAGGTTGCATTTCAGTTAAAGATAACAAAAAAAAACATTAGTTAGTATCTTTTATTATATCCTGGGGCTTCCCAGGTGGCGTGGTAGAGAATCTGCCTGCCAGTGTAGGAGACACAAGAGATTCGGGTTCGATCCCTGGGTCCAGAAGACTCCTCAGAGTAGGAAATGGGAACCTGCTCCAATATTCTTGCCAGGAAAATTCCATGGACAGAGGATCCTGGTGGGCTACATACAGTTCATGGGGTCACAAAGAATCAGACATGACTGAGCAACTGAGCGCACAGACTTATCACCTCCCAGGGACTGTGGGGTCCCAGGAAAGACAAATATGTATAAAATACAAAACCCCTCACCCTCGAGTAGCTCACAGGCTTAAATTAGGAAGATTCTCTTTTCCAAAGAGGAGTCCATGGTGTGCTACCTTTTAGGAAGATTCTCTTTTCTGAAGCAGGGTCTGTGGTGTGCTACCTTAGTACCTAGCAGTACCCAGTAGTGCTTAGTACACAGGGCAGCAAAGCAGGGACACTAAAATAAATGGAAAATTTGAGATAATTTGTCATTTTTAAAATAAAAGCATTATGGAGAAGGAAATGGCAACCCACTCCAGTATTCTTGCCTGGAGAATCCCATAGACAGAGGAGCCTGGCAGGCTACAGTCCATGGGGTCGCAAGAGTCGGACACGACTTAGTGCACTGTCTCACCCCAGAGATCCTGCCACATATACCACAAAAACCAAACATCCCCCAATGACCTTGGCCCCACTGTTCCAATCACTCCCAGGTGGGAATTCAGGCACATGTCCACAGAGGTCACAGACAACATACATACGGTTCTGTTATGTCCCATATATTACCCTTTCATGTCCCAAGGAAGACATTTTCTCTTAGAGATTTTCATTTAGTGTATCTTTAAAAAAATCTTGTGTTAAACTTGCCTCCATCTTTTTCTTGGGTAAGGACAACCCAGAAATGGCCCTTTTGTGTCTGTGATGTTGCCATTCACAGCTTTCTTGATAGGCCTAGTACAATCTTGAGAACAGGGTTGCTGTATGCTGAATGTCAGACGGTAGCTCTTAGCTTTGCCTATCTTAGGTAGTTATGCTGTGCATTTTTTATTGGTGTACCATGTTTGATTTGTCCCTAATACCTTTGAAGTTTTTCTGAGAAATGAATAATGCAACATGAACTTATTAAAATACATTTTAAGCCTTTTAAAAATAAATAAATAAATAAATAAAATAAAAGCATTAAGGTAGTCATCAAAAGAGAAGTCAGAATTTTGTGTCACATCCTTACTTGTACTTAGTATTTTCTTGTATCTTGAAGCCATTTTGCTAGAGATGTACACTGTACCGTAATTAAAGTCTTAACTCCGTCCAACTCAGCTCAGCGTGTTCTGCAAATGGGAAGGGATTCCAGAGAAAGAAAGACCTTTGGTGGTAAGGGCAGTGTGGAAATAGCTTCTAGCCTTTTTCAGACAAGACTTCTAGATCCTAAGGTCTAAAAGAAGAGGGATCAAGTTTGCTCAGTACCACCAGGTGGCAGGAGTGAGCTGCCCAATGACTCGATCTAGCCCCACTCTCCAGGGCTTGTTCACACCGCCAGAGCATTGGCACTTTTTGCAGGTGACAACAGCAGAGTCGCCAATGCCAAGGTAAGGAAGGGCTGGGGTGAGAAGAGTCCTCAGAGGGTTATGGTACTGGTTGTGCATCTTCTCCCCCCAGTCTTGACTCAGAGAAGGCAAGACTCTTGTCAAAGGTTTAAAAGTGTCCAGATTCCTAGGCCACAATTCAGCAAGCAGGGGTCTATTTTTTGCCCTACCCACCAGCCTACCAGCCTTTCACAGACATTCCCTGAGCATCTACTATGTGCCAGACACGTGCTAGAAGTGTCCACAATAGCATTTTACAGGAAATGTGCAATCTATAGAAGGAAACCTGGTAAACATCCATGCTCCTACGATACGGCGGCAGTCCGGGGTAGTAAAAGTGGCCGTCTTAAAAGTCAGACAGACTTAGGTGTGAATTCAAGTTCCACCACTTGGTAGCTGTGCAAATTCTGTGAGCCTCAGTCTGCCTGTCTGTAAAATAGGAGTAAATGACTCTCATAGAAGACCCAAAAGATGTTACATGAAAATTCACCGCCTAAATTTTTTTAAATAAAAGAAATAAAATTCACTGTCTGCCACATAGCTGATGGGGCTTTCCCAGTGGGGCTAGTGGTAAAGAATCTGGCTGCCAAGACAGGAGACCCAAGAGACATGGGTTCGATCCCTGGGTCGGGCAGATCCCCTTGAGAAGGAAATGGCAACCCACTCCAGCATTCTTGCCTGGGAAATCCCATGGACCAGAGGAACCTGGTGGGCTACAGTCCACGGGGTCACAAAATCGGACATGACTAAGCACTCACTACTCACATAACTGTTATTATCAGTGCTAAACACTAGGGAAACAGTACCCAGCTTACTCTTGAGGAGACTTTCTACCCAGAGGTCACCACCCAGAGAAGGTGACCTCTAGGTAGAAAGTTGAAGGATCAGATCAGATCAGATCAGTCGCTCAGTCATGTCCGACTCTTTGCGACCCCATGAATCACAGCACACGAGGCCTCCCTGTCCATCACCAACTCCCGGAGTTCACTCAGACTCACATCCATCAAGTCAGTGATGCCATCCAGCCATCTCATCCTCTGTCGGCCCCTTCTCCTCCTGCCCCCAATCCCTCCCAGCATCAGAGTCTTTTCCAATGAGTCAACTCTTCGCATGAGGTGGCCAAAGTATTGGAGTTTCAGCTTTAGCATCATTCCTTCCAAAGAAATCCCAGGGCTGATCTCCTTTAGAATGGACTGGTTGGATCTCCTTGCAGGCCAAGGGACTCTCAAGAGTCTTCTCCAACACCTGTCT
>NW_011494955.1:6909707-6919073 GCF_000754665.1 Bison bison bison
AACCAGTCTGTTGTTCCATGCCAGTTCTAACTGTTGCTTCCTGACCTGCATACAAATTTCTCAAGAGGCAGATCAGGTGGTCTGGTATTCCCATCTCATTCAGAATTTTCCACAGTTTATTGTGATCCACACAGTCAAAGGCTTTGGCATAGTCAATAAAGCAGAAATAGATGTTTTTCTGGAACTCTCTTGCTTTTTCTTTGATCCAGCAGATAAGTGGAAGATTTAGAGAGTAAGGGGGGAGAAGAGGTATCAGTGGGTGGCGCTAGAGGGAGATTCCCAGAGAAGGAGTAGATGGACAAATTGGGAGGATGAATGCACACTCTAGTCTACCAGCAACTGGGACATGGAAAAGGGTTACTGTCTGGAGTTCAGGCTGATGTAATCTGGATTATCTCCAGGAATCAACATGCATTTAGTGAGTACCTACTCTTGAGAGTCCCTTGGACTGCAAGGAGATCCAACCATTCCATTCTGAAGGAGATCAGTCCTGGGAGGTCTTTGGAAGGAATGATGCTAAAGCTGAAACTCCAGTACTTTGGCCACCTCCTGCGAAGAGTTGACTCATTGGAAAAGACTCTGATGCTGGGAGGGATTACGGGCAGGAGGTGAAGGGGATGACAGAGGATGAGATGGCTGGATGGCATCACTGACTCGATGGACGTGAGTCTGAGTGAACTCTGGGAGTTGGTGATGGACAGGGAGGCCTGGTGTGCTGTGATTCATGGGGTCGCAAAGAGTCAGACACGACTGAGCGACTGAAATGAACTGAACTGAACTGAACTCTGAGCTTCTTTCAAACATTGTTCAGCTCAGTTCAGTTCAGTCGCTCAGTTGTGTCCAACTCTTTGCGACCCCATGGATGGCAGCACGCCAGGCTTCCCTGTCCACCAATTCCCAGAGTTTGCTCAAACTCATGTCCATTGAGATGGTGATGCCATCCAACCATCTCATCCTCTGTTGTCCCCAAACATTTCAAGCACTGTAAGAGATAACAAAGATAAATGAAAAATAAATAAATAAAGGCCTGACCTCTTATCTCATGAAGCCTACAGAGGTTGAGAAGATAAAAGGGCAGGGCCCCATACTTCCTGCTCTAAACCTTGCTAGTCTGACCCTCCTTACCTCTGGCCTTCTCATTCAGGATATCCAATCAACACCAAGTCCATCTGTGGTGGACTGCCCGCTCCTTACTGCACACATTTTTTTTTTTGCTTCCCATACCATGAGGCATGTGGGATGTTAGTTCCCCCACCAGGGAGGAAACCTGCACTCCCTGCAGTGGAAGTATGGAGTCTTAACCACTGGGCCGTTGGGGAAGTCCCTAACACCCACATTTTTACACCACTCCTCTCAAGTCTCAGGCAGTAAACAGTCTCCCTGCAGTGTGAGAGACCCTGGTTCGATCCCTGATCCCTGTGCTGGGAAGATCCCCTGGAGAAGGAAATGGCAACCCACTCCAGTATTCTTGCCTGGAGAATCCTATGGATGGAGGAGCCTGGCAGGCTACAGTCCATGGGGTCACAAGGAGTCTGACACTACTGAGTGACTTCACTTTCACTTTCTCAAGTCTAGCTAAAATAAATGTAACGCTTGCTGTGAGGAGAAAAAAAAAAAAAAAAACCTTAAAAGACAGTCTATCAATAAAATTGTTTTCACAGTTCTTTCCAAGCTGTAGTGGCACTTCCCCTGCAGCAACTCATTTGACATTTACAAATACCTTATCAATTAGGTAAGTATTGTTCCGGTTCTTCCCTCCCCATACATACCTTTCTCCTTTTTCTGTGACACCACAATCAAGGATCTTAGTTCTCTTGACAGGGATTGAACTGTGCCTCGGGCCGTGGATGTGCAGAATCTTAACCACTGGACCTCCATGGAAGTTTCAACCACATTTTTATTTTAAAACTATCACCATGAGAAAATATTGCCAGGAACAAAAGGGAACATGTGTGAGGATATTCATGAAAACCTTTTGGTATTGGGAAGCTGTTTTCTCTATCCCTAAGAGAAGCCTGTTCAACAGAAGTGATGAACTAGACATATCTATTGTAACATGGATAAATCTTAAAGTGTTGTGTGATAAAACATTATAGCACAATTAAATTCTACGTGCAAATTAAACAAATCCACAAAACAAACATGTATATATATTCAGGGACAAAGAAATACATTAGAATGATGCTTATAAGGAGGAGGGAGAGGGCTTAGGAATGAAGACAGGAAAAAAATAAAATGGAGAGGGGTCTTGTATGAACTCAAATGATGACAGTGTTAACCTAAAACAATAAAATAGTTATTTTACCATCAAAATAGGTTTGTTCTGAAACAGCAAAGAATTGCAATTCAGGACAAGCAGTCTATGGTGGCCTGCAATCTATGGTGACCCACAGGTAAGCACAGAGAAGGAGAGGACCCCTACTTTATATAGAGCGCCTGTTACAAAGAGTCTATTGAGGGACCCTGGGAGTTGAGTGCTGTGGCTTGTCATTGGCTGAGCTGTTGCTGGGCAAGGAGAAACTCTTCCTCCTGCTGGTAATAGTAAGTGATAGGGTGTGAGAGCTCCCTCTTCTTACTTCCAGACTCCATTTTGAATGAGGTTTCTCTTTATTAACTGTCATGATAGTGTACTACTGAAAAACCATGCACCTCAAATGGGACTTGAACCCAGGGGCCAGAACTCAAACCCAGCCAGAACACAGGCTGAGTGGGAGGATTATTCCAGTTAGTTCAGAGAAGGGGCGGAGATTTCTAGGAACTGGGCCACCACCCACTTTTGGCCTTTTATGGTTGGCCTCAGAGCTGTCATGCCACTGGTGGGTGTGTTATTTAGCATATGCAAAAAGGTATTGCATATGGAAAAACCCCTGATGCTGGCAAAAATTGAGGGCAGGAGGAGAAGGGGGCAACAGAAGGTGAGATGGTTGGATGGTATCACTGACTCAATGGACATAAGTCTGAGCAAACTCCAGGAGATAGTGAAGGACCAGGAAGCCTGGCATGCTGCAGTTCATGGGACTGCAAAGAGTCCAACACGACTGAACGACGACAACAGCAAAGGTATTACAATGAGCATATAATGAGGCCTAAGGTCTACTGGATGTTAAATCTTCTGTTATCTTGAACCTCTTTGGTTCTAACTGATCTTAAAGAAACTACAGTGAGCAGTCCTGAAGAGAGATCTTAGTTCCCTGCCCAGGAACTAAGGGTAGCCTCAGTGGAAATCAGGAATCCTAGCTACTAAACCACCAAGGGCTAGAGGCTAGAAGCAAAGTGGCCCTGGCTCTTTCTCCTGTTTGAAAGCAAAAATGTTTCAAGGAGGCAGAAATTATAAAACCTTCATCATCAGAGACACATTACAAGTGTGAGAACACATTGAGAAGATTGTTTTATTTAAGTAAAAAGCAAGGCAGAAATACACATCCAGAGAGAAATGTATGGGCATCCTCTCTGATGAGGTGGAGTGCAGTAATACAGAGGTGATTTATTTTTAAAAATTTGTTATTTATTTGGCTGCACTGAGTCTTAGTTACGGCACGTGAGATCTTCCATCTTCAGTTGCGGCGTGTGGAAACTTAGTTGTGGTATGCCAGACCTAGTTCCCTGACCAGGGATTGAATATGGGCCCCCTGCGTTGGGAGTGCAGAGTCTTAGCCACTGGACCATCAGGAAAGCTCAAGAGGTGATTTAAATCTCTTTTATAGGGACTTACCTGAGTGGTCCAATGGCTAGGACTCTGCACTCCCAATGAAGTGTTCCCGTGTTCAGTCGCTGGTCAGGGAACAGGGTTCCACATGCCACCGCTAAAGGATCTGGCCTGCTGAAACAGACCTGATGCAGTCAAATAAATAAATAAAAATATTTTAAAAAGTCATTTATTTAAGATCGTCTTTCCAGGTATTTGTTTACCTTTGGTCAATTATCTTCTTTCTTTTTTCACACCTAATCTGTTCTAGGATTTCTCCCCAATATACATTTGCAACTTTTTGTTAAAATGGATCCCACTGCAGAGCCCTGTGGGTATGTCCACACTTATTATGGGGTTGCACTGCCTCCCTTTCTGATCCCTCAAGGAGCCTTCCTGAGTATGTGTAGACAGGGAAGTTTTCCTTGATCTCAGGAGTGCTCATCTTATCTATTCATTCCAGCAGAGCTCAGCTTCTGCCACTAGCTTTGTCCTTGAAGTGTCTGGGTGAGAACAAAGCTTCAATTTTACTTCACTTAACAAACATCAGCTGGCCAGCCAGGGGCCCATCTAGCTGTTAGGGAAAGCACACTGAAACGGCCAAACCTGGCCAGGCACCATAGGAACCATTTGTGTGAGTTATTTTATGACAGGTGGTCCTGGTAAGGAACATGGAACTGACAAGCCACCACCAATCGGGAGAATTGGGGAAAGGTCAAAAGAAGACATCACGTGTCGGATCACCTCCTGCGATCCTTCTCGCAGACATCCATCTTGGCTGAGCAATGACTGCACGACCTGGAAGGACTCTGCGTCAGAATGATTGGCCAAAGACAATCCAGAAACCAATCCCAAAGCCATAAAACCCGAGACTGCAAGCCACGAGGCAGAGCAGTTCTCCTGGGCTCCCTTACCCTACTGCTCTCCACCCAGGGGGCCCTTTCCAATAAAGTCTCTTGCTTTGTCAGCAAGCATGTCTCCTTGGACAATTCTTTTCCGAGTATTAGGCAAGAGCCCACTCTTGGGGCCCTGGAAGGGGTCCCCCTTCCTACAACATATCCCTAACCTCAAAGCCATAATATATCATTCTTTTAAAGATTGTGCCCTATCGTCTTCCCTCCTATTTCACTATGAACCAAAAAATATGATTAACTTATTGACTCTTTGCACCTAGATTGACAAAGTTAATAATTATAGGTTCTGGACTCTCATTTTCCCATTTAAAATACTTCAAAATTCTCCATAATCTAGAAGATAAAGTCCAAGTCTATGTCTAGAACTTAAGTGTTACTTAGCTATTTTGCCTTTGCTCTGTCTGAAATATCCTTATAACTGGTTTCCAACTCTGGCTTCACATTGAAATGACTTTACAAGCCTTAAAAATGTATAGACACAGAGAAAGACCAATACTGTATGTTTTCACTTATACGTGGAATCTAAAAAAACAAAACAAGTAAATAAAACAGAAAGAGGCTCACAGGTACAGAGGAAAAACTAGTGGTTAGCAGAGGCGAAGGATACCTAGAGGTACAAACTATCAGTTATAAAAGAAATAAGTCACAGGATTGTAACACACAGCACAGGGAATATAATCAATATTTTATAATAACTTTGAAAAAAAAGGTATAGATATCTCAGCCTCAACCAACCCCAATCAATCATTCCAATTGATTTTATTGGAATGGAGTGGGGTCATGTATGAGTGGTTTTTAAAAGATCCACAGGTAAGTTAAGAATCATGAACTCCAACTCAGTTCAGGGTATCCAGGCTAGATTAGGGTCCCCTTATGTGTTAATCTCTGTGAAATTTCTATTGTCCAATTATCTGAAAGAAAAGAAAAAGTGAAAAGTGGTTCAGTAAACAATCTGCCTGCACTACAGGGAACCTGAGTTAGATCCTTGGGTCAGGAAGATCCCCTGGAGAAAGGAATGGCTATCCACTCAAGTATTCTTGCTTGAAGAAGTCCATGGACAGAGGAGTCTGGCAGGCTATAGTCCATGGGGTCATAAAGAATTGGACTAACACTTTAACACTGAGTGACTAACATTTTCTATGTGTTTACTCTATCACTGTGCAATTTCTATTGTTCAGTTATCTGAATATTTCATCTCAGCCTAGTGGGACTGATTGAGCCTTTTATGTTTTACTCTTCTGCTTCAAATCTTTTAATGACTTCCATTACCCCCAAGATAAAATCCAGACTTCTTAATGAATCCTACAATTCCTCCTACTCCCAGCTCACCTTTAATGCATTTATCCATTCAACCTTCATCAAGTGTCTATTATGAGTCAGGCACTCTAGAAGACAGTGGAGACAAAGAAGCAAGTAAGAGCAGCACAATCTTCTCTCTGGTGGAGCTTACAATTTGGGAGGAAGACAAAAGTTGAACAAATAATTACAGGGTTATAGAAACTCCTGTTTCAGGAGTTGGAGAAGGAAGGTTTCCCCAGGAGTTAAGAGTTAAACTGAGTGCAGAAAGAACACTAGAAGTTAGTTGGGGGCGGAGGGAGAGAGGAGTGCTCCAGGCAGAAGGAGTAGCGGAAGTAGGACAATGGCTGGGGGAAAATCATGGTATGTGGGAAGAACTGAAAACATGTATGGACGGGAAGAGGGAAATGGAGACCAAACTTGAAGCCTAGTTGACTCACAGACTTAGAGTCTCCCAACTTAGACAAGTTAAAGTTGGGAGACTTTATCCCAAGGGTGCCGGAAAGCCTAGAAAAGGTTTAAGCAGGGGAGTGTAGTATAATCAGATAAACTTTTAAAAAAATACTCTAAGTGGATATACAGTGGAGCCAAGATTAGATTTGGGTGTTCCCAAATCTTATCAGCCTCTCCTTTGCAGATGATATCCTGGAGTCTTTTCACACTGATGATCTGCAGCAGGGCAACAACTGGCAAGGTCTTGTGTGCTCAGTCCTGTTGGACTCTTTTCCACCCCATGGACTGTAGCCCACCAGGCTGCTCTGTCCATGGAATTTTCCAGGCAAGAACACTGGAGTGGGTTGCCCTTCCCTACTTCAGGGGATCTTCCTCTTGGAGTCTTTTACTGATGCTTAAATCCATCCTCTGTGACTAGTTTGCTTTAGCTAAAGGATTGGAATTGAACTGTATTTACTAACTCCTGCAGAATGGCAGTGTAACTACTCACTGTTGTTGGGTCATCCAGTAAACACTAACTGAGAGTCTATTTTGTGCCAGCACGTCCAAGTGCTGCTGATACTTCGTAAATACGGCCCAAAGATTTCCCAGGTTCAGTTCAGTTGCTCAGTTGTGTCTGACTCTTTGTGACCCCATGGACTACAGCATGCCAGGCCTCCCTGTCCAACACCAACTCCTGGAGTTTACTCAAACTTATGCCCATTGAGTTGGTGATGCCATCCAACCATCTCATCCTCTGTCGTCCCCTTCTCCTGCCCTCAATCTTTCCCAGCATCAGGGTCTTTTCAAATGAGTCAGTTCTTCACATCAGGTGGCCAAAATATTGGAGTTTCAGCTTCAGCATCAGTCCTTCCAATGAATAATCAGGGCTGATTTCCTTTAGGATGGACTGGTTTGATCTCCTTTCTGTCCATGGGATTCTCAAGAGTCTTCTCCAACACCACAGTTCAAAAGCATCAATTCTTCAGTGCTCAGCTTTCTTTATAGTCCAACTCTCACATCCATACATGACCACTGTAAAAACCATAGCTTTGACTAGATGGACCTTTAGAATTCACCTGTCAATGCAGGACACATAAGAGATGTGGGTTCTATTCTTGGATTGGGAACATCCCCTGGTGTAGGAAATGGCAACCCACTCCACTATTTTGCCTGTAAAATCCCATGGACAGAGGAGCCTGGCGGGCTATAGTTCATAAGGTAGAAAAGAGCTGGACATGACTGAGTGATTGAATACACACACACAAAGTACAAAAAGAAAGATGGATTTGATCTGTTAAAAAATAGGTCCTATTGCCTAGATAACAATAACAAAATTAAAAAAAAAACAATAACAAAATTAAAAGGCAACTGATAGAAGAAAATATGTCTAATACTTTTTTAAAAGGGTTAGTATCTAGTATTTATGTATATTTAAAAATGTAAAATAGAACTTCCCCAGTGGTCCAGTGATTAAGAATCCACCTGCCAATGCAGGGGACATGAGTTCGATCCCTGGTCTAGGAAGATTCCACATGCCAAGGGGCATACTAAGCCTGTGTACCACAACCACTGAATCCCATGCTCTAGAACCTGTGCTCTACAACAACAGAAGCCACAGCAAAGAAAACCCACGCACTGCAACTAGAGAGTAGCCGCCACTCACAGGAACCAGAAAAAGCCCCAGTGTAGCAACGCGGACCCATTGTAGCCAAAAATAAATATAAATAAATAAATAAAATTAAAACAAAATAAAAGACAGCAATTTTAGAAAACAATTTGGCAGTTTCTTATAAAGTCAACACCGAAATCAGATTGATTATATTCTTTGCAGCCAAAGATGGAGAAGCTCTATAGAGTCAGCAAAAACAAGACCAGGAGCTGACTGTGGCTCAGATCATGAACTCCTTATTGCCAAATTCAGACTTAAATTGAAGAAAGTAGGGAAAACCAGTAGACCATTCAGGTATGACTTAAATCAAATCCCTTATGATTATACAGTGGAAGTGAGAAAGAGATTTAAGGGCCTAGATCTGATAGATAGAGTGCCTGATGAACTACGGAATGAGGTTCATGACATTGTACAGGAGACAGGGATCAAGACCATTCTCATAGAAAAGAAATGCAAAAAAGCAAAATGGCTGTCTGGGGAGGCCTTACAAATAGCTGTGAAAAGAAAAGAAGCGAAAAGCAAAGGAGAAAAGGAAAGATATAAACATCTGAATGCAGATTTCCAAAGAATAGCAAATAGAGATAAGAAAGCCTTCCTCAGCGATCAATGCAAAGAAATAGAGGAAAACAACAGAATGGGAAAGACTAGAGATCTCGTCAAGAAAATTAGAGATACCAAGGGAACTTTTCATGCAAAGATGGGCAAATAAAGGACAGAAATGGTATGGACCTAACAGAAGCAGAAGATATTAAGAAGAGATGGCAAGAATACACAGAAGAACTGTACAAAAAAGATCTTCATGACCCAGATAATCACGATGGTGTGATCACTGACCTAGAGCCAGACATCCTGGAATGTGAAGTCAAGTGGGGCTTAGAAAGCATCACTACAAACAAAGCTAGTGGAGGTGATGGAATTCCAGTTGAGCTATTCCAAATCCTGAAAGATGATGCTGTGAAAGTGCTGCACTCAATATGCCAGCAAATTTGGAAAACTCAGCAGTGGCCACAGGACTGGAAAAGGTCAGTTTTCATTCCGATCCCAAAGAAAGGCAATTCCAAAGAATGTTCAAACTACCACACAATTGCACTCATCTCACACGCTAGTAAAGTAATGCTCAAAATTCTCCAAGCCAGGCTTCAGCAATATGTGAACCATGAACTTCCTGATGTTCAAGCTGGTTTTCGAAAAGGCAGAGGAACCAGAGATCAAATTGCCAACATCCGCTGGTCATGGAAAAAGCAAGAGAGTTCCAGAAAAACATCTATTTCTGCTTTATTGACCATGCCAAAGCTTTTGACTGTGTGGATCACAATAAACTGCGGAAAATTCTTCAAGAGATGGGAATACCAGACCACCTGACCTGA
>NW_011494955.1:6919173-6934435 GCF_000754665.1 Bison bison bison
TCCAAATAGGAAAAGGAGTTCGTCAAGGCTGTATATTGTCACCCTGCTTATTTAACTTATATGCAGAGTACATCATGAGAAACGCTGGATTGGAATAAACACAAACTGGAATCAAGATTGCCGGGAGAAATCTCAATAACTTCAGATATGCAGATGACACCACCCTTATGGCAGAAAGTGAAGAGGAACTCAAAAGCATCTTGATGAAAGTGAAAGTGGAGAGTGAAAAAGTTGGCTTAAAGCTCAACATTCAGAAAACGAAGATCATGGCATCCGGTCCCACCACTTAATGGCAGATAGATGGGGAAACAGTGGAAACAGTGTCAGACTTTATTTTTTTGGGCTCCAAAATCACTACAGATGGTGACTGCAGCCATGAAATTAAAAGACGCTTACTCCTTGGAAGGAAAGTTATGACCAACCTAGATAGCGTATTCAAAAGCAGAGACATTAGTTTGCCAACAAAGGTTTGTCTAGTCAAGGCTATGGTTTTTCCTGTGATCATGTATGGATGTGAGAGTTGGACTGTGAAGGCTGAGCACCGAAGAATGGATGCTTTTGAATTGTGGTGCTGGAGAAGACTCTTGAGAGTCCCTTGGACTGTAAGGAGATCCAACCAGTCCATTCTGAAGGAGATCAGCCCTGGGATTTCTTTGGAAGGAATGATGCTAAAGCTGAAACTCCAGTACTTTGGCCACCTCATGCGAAGAGTTGACTCATTGGAAAAGACTCTGATGCTGGGAGGGATTGGGGGCAGGAGGAGAAGGGGCCGACAGAGGATGAGATGGCTGGATGGCATCACTGACTCGATGGACATGAGTCTGAGTGAAGTCCGGGAGTTGGTGATGGACAGGGAGGCCTGGTGTGCTTCGATTCATGGGGTTGCAAAGAGTCGGACATGACTGAGCGACTGATCTGATCTATAAAGTCAAACATATCTTTACCATAATACTGTTGCTGCTGCTGCTAAGTCGATTCAGTCGTGTCCGACTCTGTGTGACCCCAGAGACGGCAGCCCATCAGGCTCCCCCGTCCCTGGGATTCTCCAGGCAAGAACACTGGAGTGGGTTGCCATTTCCTTCTCCAATGCATGAAAGTGAAAAGTGAAAGTGAAGTCGCTCAGTCATGTCTAACTCTTCTCGACCCATGGACTGCAGCCTACCAGGCTCCTCTATCCATGGGATTTTCCAGGCAAGAGTACTGGAGTTGGCTGCCATTGCCTTCTCCACCATAATACTACTAAGTAATAATAGCAAATAAGCTACTGATACACCCAACAATGTAGAAGAATTTTGAAACCATTATGTTGAAGAAAGAAGCTAGGGCAAAAAAGAAAGTACATAGTGTACAATTATATTCTGGGGAAACCCTAGACAAGATAAATATAATTTTTTCTAGAATCAATTCTAGAAGTCAGAAAGCAAGTCAGTGGCTGCCCACGGACTGAGGCGAGAGGGGAGTTGGCATGGATTGTTCAAAGGGAAGGGGCATGGGAAACTATTTAGGGTAATGTTCTGTATCTTGATTGTTGTGATGGTTACATGGATATATACCTTTGTCTAAACTCATCAAGATGCACATTTAAAATGAATGCATTTTATTGTATAAAAATTATACCTCACTGAAGTTGATTGTCTTCTATCTCAAAAGCAAGCAAACAAAAACATGACAACTGACAGGGAGAAAATATTTGACATATTGTTAACAAAGAATATGGCATATACATAAGAGCTTAAGTCAAAGGATTCAATAGAAAAATGGACAAGGTACATAAAGGACAACTCACAGAGGACAAAATACAAATGCACAATAACAGAAGACACCTGTTCTTGTAAATCTCAATTAATCAGGAAAAAACAAATTTCAATAATGGAGTTGTTAGATTGACAAACAGTTTTCCTTTTTTTTTTGTTTGTAATGTTTTAGCCTAAAGGCATTAGGGATCTTAATTCCCCAACCAGGGATGGAACCCCTGGCCTCTGCAGTGGAAGTGCAGAGTCTTAACCACTGAACCTCCAGGGAAGTCCCAACAGCAATTTTAAAAATTGTTTGAGAATTCAGGGAAGTTATCACTTTCACAGTGTTGATATGAGTGCAACTAGAAATATTTTTGTTAGATAATTTGGCAGTGTATCAAAATTTTAAATATGTCTTGACTCTGCAATTCTTTCCTGGAGAACTCCATGGACAGAGGGACCTGGCAGGCTACAGTCTATGAGGCTGCAAAGAGTTGGGACAAGACTGAGCTACCAACACTTTCACTTACTTTCATACTGATAATACTGACATGTACTTAACTGTGTGCTGGGATTCCTACCATACTTCAACCATTCCACCCACTAAATACTCTTGTTTCCTCATTTTATAGATAAGGAAGAAAAGGAGGTTAAGTGACTTGCCCAAGGTCATAATAGCTACAAAGCCAGGATTCGCACCCGTCTCCAGAATCTGTACTCTGAACCATTATGCTGTACAGCTCTCCACTGTCCTAAATGCCATGTGCTGTGCTTAGTTGATCAGTTGTGTCCAACTCTTTGAGACTCCATGGACTGTAGCCTGCCCGGCTCTTCTGTCCATGAGGTTTCTCCAAGCAAGAATACTGAAGTGGGTTGCCATTTCTTTCTCAAGGGGATTTTCCCAACCCAGGGATCAAACCCAGATAGAAACCTGCTTTGCAGGCAGATTCTTTACCAACTGAGCCACCAGGGAAGCCCAGGAATACTGGAATGGGTAGCCTAGCCCTTCTCCAGGGGATCTTTCTGACCAAGAATTGAAATCAGGTCTCCTGCATTGCAGAAGATTCTTTACCATCTGAGTTACCTTAATCAACTATACTCCAGTATAAAATAAAAAGTTAAAAAGCCAGATATTTACTATCTATTATGTGGGGGGGGGCAGGGTAGGTTAATGATGGGAGCAAACTGACTGTCTCAAATCTTATACAAAGACCTGATGTCATGTATTACTTGAGTAGTAAAAACAAAAACCAAGCAGATTGAAAGAAAGAAAGAAACCAACCCCACAATGAAAGCAAAAAAGATTGTCTACATTTCCACTTAATTTCTCTACAACTCTTCCAGATAAGTAATAATATTCTCATTTTATAGATGAGCAATTAAGGCTCCAAAAAGTTACTTGCCTCAAGTTACATACCTTCTAAGCCTGGATATGAACTTTGATCTGTGGCTCCAAGACCCAATTCACTTCTCTCCACTGGGCCTTTGGCAGTGAGAGTCCAGAGTCTTAACCACTGGACCACCAGAGAATTCCCAGAAATTGAGTTCTTGAACTACTAGTACAAGGAAGGCCACTCCAGGCACACATCTGTATGTGTGTAAATACGATGGCATGGAGCAAACCATTTGACATATTTTATGAATGATAGTTGAGTGGGAGAGCTTTGCTCTCTAGGTGAAAGGTTAATCCTGAAAAGATTTGATTGACTTGTACTGATAATGAAGCACAAGCTGGAAGATTGCCGGAAGAAATATCAATAACTTCAGACATGCAGATGACGCCACCCTCATGGTAGAAAGAGAAGAGGAACTAAAGGGCCTCTTGATGAAAGTGAAAGAGGAGAGTGAAAAAGCTGGCTTAAAACTCAACATTCAAAAAAATAAGATCATGACATCCGGTCCCATCACTTCCTGGCAAATAGATGGGGAAAAAATGGAAACAGTGACAGACTTTATTTTTTGGGGCTCCAAAATCACTGCAGATGGTGACTGCAGCTTGCCCCTTGGAAGAAAAGCTATGACCAACCTACTAGAGAGCATATTAAAAAGCAGAGAGATTACTTTGCTGACAAAGGTCCGTCTAGTCAAAGCCATGGTTTTTCAGTAGTCGTGTATGGATGTCAGAGTTGAACCATAAAGAAGGTTGAGTGCTGAATAATTGATGCTTTTGAACTGTTGTGTTGGAGAAGACCTTTGAGAGTCCCTTGGACTCCAAGGAGATCAAACCAGTCAATCCTGAAGGAAATCAGTCCTGAATATTCATTGGAAGGACTGATGCTGAAGCTGAAGCTCCAATACTTTGGCCACCTGATGTGAAGAGCCAATTAATTGGAAAAGACCCTGATGCTGAGAAAGACAGAAGGCAGGAGGAGAAGGGGACAACAGAGGATGAGAAAGTTGGATTGTATCCCTGACTTGAAGGACATGAGTTTGAGTAAACTCTGGGAGTTAGTGATGGACAGGGAAGCCTGGCGTGCTACAGTCCATGAGGTCACAAAGAGTGGGACAAGACTAAGTGACTGAACTGAACTGAACTGATGATGAGCTATTTCTTATCAATATAAGACTCCCTGGGGCTTATCTTGAAGAGGGTCAACTTGGAGATAAGGAATCCATTGTCTGTAGTAACAAGTAAACAATGTTGGGTTCACCTAAGATAGTGGCTAAGGATATGGAGAGGGAGGAAGGGATGAAATTGAGATATTTGTGGAATAAGATTGATGGGACTCAGTGACTGATGACAGAAGATGAGACTCAATGACTGAGGACGGTAGAGGTCTGAAGAGAGTACAAGTTTGTTGGGGAGAAAACTCAGCACAAGGTGCCTCAAAATGGAATCCTTTTCTGAATTCCCTGGTGGTCCAATGGTTAGGACTCTGCACTCTAACTGCAGAGAGCTTCCTTGGTGGCTCAGAGGTTAAAGTGTCTGCCCGCAATGCGGGAGACCCGGGTTCGATCCCTGGGCCGGGAATATCCCCTGGAGCAGGAAATGGCAAAGCACTTCAGGATTCTTGCCTGGAGAATCTCATGGACAGAGAAGTCTGGTAGGCTACAGTCCATGGGGTTGCAAAGAGTCAGACACGACTGAGTGACTTCACTTACTCTAACTGCAGAGGGCCCAGGTTCAATCACTGTTAGGGGAACTAAGATCCCACAAGTTGCACAGGTAGGCCCCCAAAAAAGGATCCTTTGTGTACATATCTTTTTCATTGCCTGTAAGATAGGATATAATCCCCTGGAGGAGGAAATGGCAACTCACTCCAGTATTCTTGCCTGGAGAACTCCATGGACAGGGGAGCCTGGAGGACTACAGTTCATGGGGTCTCAAAGAGTCAGACATGACTGAGGGACTAAGCATTCATGCACGCAAGCATGCCTTTGAGACAGGATGTTATAATTAGCTGAGTATGAGTCAGCCTCCTCTACTAAGCCATGATTTCCTTAAGGGAGCACCATGTCTCCTTTGTTTCATCTTCCCCAGTGTCTACAGCTCTATCTTGTATAGAAACGTTCAACTCTGAATAAAAGTGCACAGCAGAGAGACTAGCGTTCGTTTGGGGAGCAAGGAATGGTGGGGGATACAATTATTTTTTATTTTTGGCTGTGTGGCTTGTGAGATCTCAGTTCCCAGACCAAGGATCAAACCTGGGACCCTGGCAGTGAAAACAGATACATCTTAACCAGTGGATCACCAAGAAATTCCTTGGTGGGGGATAATCACACAAACTGGGAGGCAGGAAGTTCTCCAGCTTAGTGCCTCCCTCTTCAGCCTTGGTCAGAAGCCTGCCCCTTGGGAAATCACTCCATTTTTTCCCCTGAGTCCTTTACTTTTCTGGGTTAGCCACAGTGTGTGATAGATGCTGTGATGCTGACTGGCTCACACATGGGTGGCTGCTGTGCAGGGAAGAGTATCTTCCTCAAATTCTACTACCACCACCCAGAAAAGGATTCTAAAAAGGTGCCACGGGAGGAGCCTCAGATTTCTACTCCCTTCTTCTAAGTCAACAAATACAAGAGAGACATGGCCAGAGGTGGCACATCTTTGGTACTATGCCATAGGCTGATAAAGCAGGGGCAAAAGAGAATAACCAAAGAAGTGTGAACTCCTGCAGTAAGGAAAGGAGATCATGGGCCTGAGACTTCAGCCATAAAAGGAGAAGTGAGGATTTCCCTGGTGGTCAGTGTATATGCTCCCAATGCAGGGGTTGTTGTTGTTCAGTCGCTCAGTCATGTCCGACTCTTTGCAACCCCATGGACTGCAGCACGCCAGGCCTCCCTATCCTTCACCATCTCCCAGAGCTTCCTCAAATTCATGTCCATCGAGTTGCTGATGCCATCCGACTATCTTGTCCTCTGTCGTCTCCTGTTCCTCCTGCCTTCTATCTTTCCCAGCATCAGGGGCTTTTCCAATGAATCGGCTCTTTGCATCAGGTGGCCAAAGTATTGGAGCTTCAGCATCAGTCCTTCCAATTAATATTTGGGGTTGATTTCCTTTAGGATTGACTGGTTTGCTCTCCTTGCAGTCCAAGGGACTCCCAAGAGTCTTCTCCAACAACCACAGTTCAAAAGCATCAATTCTTCAGCGCTCAGCCTACTTTATGGTCCAACTCTCACATCCATATGTGACTACTTGAAAAACCATAGCAGGGGGCCCAGGTTCAATCACTAATCAGGGAACCAGATCCCACATACTGAAACTAAAAGATCCTGTGTGCCACAGCTAATATCTGACACAACCAAATAATAAAAATAAACATTTAAAATTGGGAATTTTATTATTATTTAATTAGTTTAAAAACTATCTGTATTGCTAAAAAAGCATTTAAATCAGAATGGTGAAGAAAATGAATTTGATATAACTATCATCTGGACTTAAAATGATTACTATTCAGGAAGTGGGGTCAAAAAAGTAATTATGTTAATATTTGCCACATTTAGGTCAGTTAGTATTTATTTACTTATTATTTTTTGTGTGTGGCCTCACCATGCAGCTTGAGGGATCCTAATTCCCTTGACCAGGGATCAAATCCTGGCCCCTGTAGTGGAAACTCAAAGTCATAACCACTAAACTACTAGTGAATTCCCTCAGTTATTATTTTAAGTATTTTAATATAATTTACAGACATTTTGAGTTAAATTCTGAAATATTTTAATATGCATTGCTAATAAAAACTTGTTCTCATATAATCCCAATGCTCTTATGTTTCCCCCCAAATTAACAATCATTCCTTCAGTTCAGTTCAGTTGCTCAGTTGTGTCCAACTCTTTGTGACCCCATGGACTGCATCACGCCAGGCTTCCCTGTCCATCACCAACTCCCAGAGCTTGCTCAAACTCATATCCATCCAGTCAGTGATGCCATCCAACCATCTCATCCTCTGTTGTCCCCTTCTCCTCCTGCCTTCAGTCTTTCCCATTAATCATTCTCTAATATGACCTAATAGTCCATATTCAAAATTTCCCAACTATCCCCAAAAGATCTTTTTACTGTTGTAGTTTTGTTCAAAGTAAGATCATGTTGCTTGTGACTGTTTTGCCTCTTAAGTCTCTTTTAAGTAAGAGCAGCTCTTCCTCCTTTTCCATGCCATTGATTTGTTGAAGAAACAGTCACCCCAAATTGCCTTTGGAATTTTTCTAATTAGTTTCTTTGTGTTTTCACTTACCTTGTTCCTCCAGCCCCCACATTTTCTGCAAACTGGAAATTAGATCTAAAGAATTCCTTAGATTCAGGGAAGAATATTTGTTAGGTGAAGCAGTGTTTTTCTTATTGCCTTACATCAGGGCCACATAAAGCTCGTGGCTGGTGGTCTGGGGTTCTGTGTTTTTGAAGCTAGCTGGGGGGAAGCTAAGCCTGAGGGGATACAGGCAGTTAACCATCTATGGATCTGGAGGCTGAGCTCCCACTGGACCGCAGTCTCCGTGGTTGCTGCCCTTAGCAACACAGTGTGGGTTGAAGTCAGGGATGAGCCACTCAGGATCATCAGCTTGATGCTGGCAGCCTGGACTGGCCCAGTCCTCTGGGACAGGGATACCACACTGGCAGTTCTTCCTTTCAGCCCTGCTGTGTGCACCTTGCAGAAATGAGGAGACTAACCAGGCAAAATTCCCCAGGACTGAGGAGAGATAAACCATTTCAAGACCTGTTCACTGTGTCCTGCACTCTCCACTGTGGAGAGCAGGAAGCTTCCTCTTCTACTCTGGAATCTTTGGTGGCGGCGGTGGCGGTGGTGGTGTGGCTCAGAAAATTCCTGCCTCTGTTAGCTCAGGTTTTCTTATCTTCTAACGTGCAGTTTCTGCTTTAAATATGTTTTGACTGATTTTAAAGTTTAGAATGTCAGGGCTGGAAGAACCCTTGTGGATCATCTGGACTAGCCCCTCACTCAAGTATCCTCATTCTCCCTTCTTAAAAACAGCTGCAGTAAGACAGTGAGAGCAGGATTGTTACCATGTAATTCTCCAGTCGACGTTCACATTCTACTTTCTTCTTTTTTTAAAAATTTTTATTGAAGTCTAGTTAATTTACAGTATTTTGTTAGTTTCAAGTGTACAGCAAAATGACTGTTTTATATACATATATTCTTTTTCAGATTCTTTTCCATTATGGGTTATTACAAGATGAGTATAGTTCTCTGTGCTATATAACAGGTCCTTGTTGTTCATCTATTTTATATATAGTAGTGAGTATATACCCACTCCAGTGTTCTTGCCTGGAGAATCCCAGGGACGGTGGAGCCTGGTGGGCTGCCGTCTCTGGGGTCGCACAGTCAGACAGGATTGACTTAGCAGCAGCAGCAGCAGCAGTGAGTATATGTTAATCCAAAACTTCTAATTTATCCTTCCCCACCCTGGCCCCCACCACTATCCCCTCTGGTAACCGTAATTTTTTTTTTTTCTATGTCTTTGAGTCTATTTCTGTTTTGTAAACATGTTCATTTGTACCATATTTTTAGATCCCACATACAAGTGATATGATATTTGTTTTTCTCCGTCTGGCTTATTTCACTTAATGTAATAATCTCTAGGTCCATCCATCACATGCCACCTTCTTATCTTTACCATGATCAGGTTCCCCTTGTTCCACGCTGCTGCTGCTAAGTCGCTTCAGTTGTGTCCAACTCTGTGTGACCCCATAGACGGCAGTCCACCAGGCTCCCCCGTCCCTGGGATTCTCCAGGCAAGAACACTGGACTGGGTTGCCATTTCCTTCTCCAATGCATGAAAGGGAAAAGTGAAGGTGAAGTCGCTCAGTCGTGTCGGACTCTTCGAGACCCCATGGACTGCAGCCTACCAGGCTCCTCCACCCATGGGATTTTCCAGGCAAGAGTACTGGAGTGGGTTGCCATTGCCTTCTTCACTCTTGTTCCATAGTATACCACTTATTTTTTCTTCATCTTAAACAATAACACCTGTGAAATGATAGGCTTCATAGGTAGTTAAATTTATTTCTAAAAATTTATTAAAAGAAAACATACAAAAATGTTCACTGCCACCACACTTTGGGAAAGAAATGCTAGAGAAAAATTTGCATCAGGGAGTCCCACCTCACTCTGTCTTGAGACCTTGGTTGGACACACTTCTTAAGTCCTAAATTTATTTCCCAATCAGTAAGAAAGAGACTTCCCTGGTGGCTCAGGTGGTAAAGAATCCGCCTGCAATGCAGGAGACCAGGGTTTGATCTCTGGGTGGGGAAGATCCCTTGGAGAAGGGAAGGCTACCCTCTCCAGTATTCTGGCCAGGAGAATTCCATGGACAGAGGAGCCTGGCAGGCTACAATCCAAGGGGTCGCAGAGTTGGACACAACTGAGTGACTTTCACACACAAGAAAGAGACACTATACTATCTACAAGTATCAGTTACTAGCTGTGAGTGGCTGAAGGTTAAGCTCTTAGTGGAAAACGCCCAGGGACCTTTGTCCAGGAACCTCTGATCGCCTACAATGGTGGCGGAGGGGAATGCAGAGAGAAGTCAGGCTGTGGTTAAAGTTACTTCTAGGCTGGGGATCAAGCCTCAGGGTAGCGGTGGGAAAACGTCTCTTGGAAGCAAAAGCCTGTAAAGCTCCGGCCCTCTCCACCATCTCTCTGGGCATCCCAAGAAGGCATGAACATGCCGTGCCAGAGCCTTTTCCCAACAGGAACCACCCACTCGCCTAGGGGACAGTGAAAACTTCCGGAAGAAGAGAGGAAAAGTCAGGTGTTAAGTCTCTAGGAGCTTCAGCGGGCTTCTGGGGCTCGAGGGAGGGAGGGCAAAGCAGGAAGGAGGGGTTTGCTGTTGGGGAGAGCCAGCTGGTCCACCCCTAGCCGGAAACTGGGGGTGGAGAGGCCCAGGCCCGGCGCATGCCCGTCTTCCAGCTCCAGACTGGGTCCCAGAGGCCGGCAAACCCCACCCCGCTCCTCTGGGTACCTCGTGGCCCAGGCGGGTTTGTTTATGTATCCAGCTCCCTCCACCCCCAGCCCGGCCCTCCGCCCGCCCTCCGAGTGGCCCCGTGGGAGGGGGAAACCGGGCGAGCCCCCAGGCCGGCCCCCTCCGGTCCCCTCCCCTTCCTTCCTCCAGCCTGGGCTTTGGATGCCCCGGGAGGGCAAGTCCTTTTTATAGACCTGTTGAGCCAGTCGGGGCCAGTCTCCTTACTGGGAGTGGGAAGCTGGGGGGTGGCTCAGCTCTTTCCTCAACTCTGGATTCTGGAGAGAACTCAGGGCTTCTTGTCCCAGGAGAGGAAAGAGAAAAGGAAACTGCTTCATTTTTGGTTAAAAGGGGAACTTTTTTTTTTTAATGCTGTCAGGCAGGACCCCACTCACCCTTGGGGTGCAGAGGTCCGGGGCCGAGTGCGGGTGGGGGAAACTGGTGAGGGTAACTTGGCAATAAGCACAGGTTTCCAGGACTGGTGAGCAGAGGAGCCAGAAAAGGTTAGATATTTGGGGTGAGGGAAATGTTTTGATTATGTGTTTGTTTTTAGCTGGAGTGCCTAGGGGTCAGATTTAACTGTTCAGTGAAGCGGCTTTTTCACAGTGGGGTACAGACTCCTCTCTGAATCTCTTGGGTGCCTCCAGCTTGCCTCCTCTAGCTCTCAAGAGTGCAGATGGATTGTGTCTCTGGACAGTTTCTCTTCCTCTTTCTCACTATCCCTTAAACCACCTCTGCTTTTATTTGCCAAAAGGTGGGTTCTTCAAGCTGCAGGGACCATGAACTGAGTTTACTGTCAGGCCTGTTCTTGCAGTCTTCAGAAAAGAATATTCCAGAAAGTTGGGCCAGAGTTCAGCTCCAACAATAACTAGGGTTCTTGAGGATGCCTCTCAGCTCTAAAAAGAAACCCCTCCCCCCAGCCTTTCTTTATTCTCCAGCACCTTCAAGACCACCAGAGCCACGGACCAGGACTAGTTGTACTGTTACTAGCTGCCTTCTTAGTACCAGGCAGGGATGAACCTGAACGCTTCTCAGATAAGGAAACAAACCCAGCAAAGATGCAGAATGAGTCACTTTAAATAATAATAGTAAAGAATATCTGTAGCCTGTCCTGAATTTCTCATCAACAGGTTCTGAGCTTCTCAAAGAAACCTGACTTCTTAGAGTTCTTAGTTACCTGGTTTTCAGGGTCTTGAAAAGACTGAGGGATGTATGATGATCCATTTATCTTCTCCAGTCACCAATTATTTTGTAAATGACCTGAAATGTGCATGATGTGAAAAATCAAGATTTTCTGAGACTTTATTTTCTTGTCAGGGATTCTTTTATCTTTCTAAGATAAAGCTTCTTTATCTTAGAGTAGGTATGACAGGTAAACAGAATTTTAGTCAATGTGTTTTGTTCTTAACAGCTGTTGTTGAAAGTTTACCAAGAAGGAAGTTTACAATGACGTTATAAAAGAAGAGTTTTGAATCATTTGCATATTTTAATTTGTAAAATATTCCTGTTACCAGATTGCTAAATGGGAAATCGCTAAAATCAAAGAGTATCTTCAAAATCAGGTTTGACTTGAAAAAGGCAACCAACCCAAGGCTGAGAATCAATCCTTGGCGTTGTACTATCTGAAGACCTATTCAGAATTTCGGGGACTGGGCTTCCCCTTTCATTTATCAAGTGTTTACTGTGAGCTATATCCTAGGCCTTGAGGATACATAGGGAAAAGGCATCACTTCCGGGCCTCAAGATTACTTTGACTGGAGATGTGATATTTAGATACCTTTAATGGATGTATGTAAAAAGACCATGGTGGATAGAGTTTACAGTAACTGGGGGAGTTGGCAAAGACTGCATTAAAATTCATTTTTATCAAAGATAAGAGTTATGAGCCCAGAAGGAGGACCAGCTCAGTGAACTGTACTTTTAAATTTTGGAGACCCAAGAAAGCATGTTTTAGTGGAAAACTTCAACAAAGAACAAAATGAAGGCTAAGAGTGTAGTAGACAGGGAAGGTGAGCCTGAATAGGTGCAGGGCAGACCGATGACCACACTGGAGTGTTAGCACTGAGTGCCTGTGTTCTTATGAGTGGTTTTGAATGAAGACAACCCTCAATCCACATGGCTTTTTTTAAACACAGTCATTAGGAGTTATTTAAATGATTTCACAAACAGTTATGAAGACAAACTTGAAACAAGTTTATTCATTTTTGTTGTTGTTGTTTAGTCGAAAGAAAATCTGTTCAGGTTTTCACAGATGAATTGGACAACATGTCCATTTGCTCTCAGAAACTGTTAATAAACAAGCTTATGTTGAGGACATCCCTCACAGGCCAGGTTCTGAATTCTGTCTCGTCCTGGAGAAGCAAAGAGAGTACTGTGTAAAGGAGTGTGGCTCTTGAACTTCTGGGTCTAAAGCTAGGTCTTTTTTATCATTACCTGGAATAAAACCAAACCCTAGTTCCCATTTTTGGCTTAGACCAGCTTAGAACTATTGGGAAAAGAAAAAAAAAAAAAAGCTTTGAAACTAAACAAAACAGTCATAATTTAAAGTACTGGAGAAGAGCATGACAATTTCTTACATTGGTTGAAAGGATTAAATTAGAAATGTTCAGAGGACTGCGCCACAGTTTTAGTTCCTCCTCCCTCCACCCGCCTCAGCAAGTTTGGGTGTGGTCTTTTGCTAAATACACTAAACAGCTGTTGGAATCTCCAGAGCTTGGTTTACAAAGATGAGCAATGCAGCTTCTTCCCTCCAGGAAGTTTCTTTCCTTCTGGAAGTTTCTTCTCTCAAGTTTCTTCCTTTAGTGCTTCTTAAACTGTGATTTAGGGACTAATCACCTGAAAGAGTTGTGTTCTCTTGTCCCTCTCCAGAGACTATCATTTACTAGGCCTAAGATGAGGTCTAGGAATCTACCTTTTTTTAAAAAAGCAGTCCAGAGGATACAGATAAAGATTCCCTGATATTCTATTTTGAGAAACTTTGACTTAGAGATGCTAGTAATAGAAATGTAATGCGATGTTTTGTAATAAAGTTATAAAAGAAGATGATACCATGTAAGCTCTCCAGGAAGTACCTGCAGGATTTTTTTTTAAGAGCTAGAAGGAAACAAAAAGCTTTTCTTAAAAAAAAAAAGTTTATTAAGCCCATTTTAAAAATTAAGCTCAATTTTATAAATGGTTATACAGGCATTATTCATTTAAGAACTTATAGACTTTCGGTGGGATTATTCTGAGTTGAAATTTGGCACAACTCATTAGCTTTGTGATCTTTGGGAAGTTACTTCCCAGCATCAATTTCTTAACTTAAAAAATACTTACTAATATCTCAACGTACAAAATACTTACTAATAGCCTCTAATACTTACTAATAACTTCCTCATGAGAATGACATTAGGAATGCAAGATACCTAGCTGATCTAGGCACTTAACTGTAGGCTTTTACCTTCTGGCCTTGCCCAGAGAAACATGAAGCCTCAGTTTCGGGGAATCCAGACTTTAAAACATGACAGTATCAAGTGCTTAACTGTAGATAATGAAGTGACAACATATAACATACAAGTGAAAAAAGATATGACCTTGTCACGTTATTGACAAGTCACCCAGGCAGCTGCCACAAAAACTAGGATAAAGGCAAGGCAGAATGGGAGGCCAGAAATTCAGGAAAAATCCTTTTATGCACTTGCAAAAAGCAAGAACTTTATTTTGCTACTTTGCTTACAGCGTATTTACAATTAAGGGGGCAGCGGCAGCGGAAAGTGGCTTATAGCATCTTGATTATGGGAGGTTCTCCAACATAATTTAGCTTCAAATGCAAGCTCTTTTAAAGTTAACCCGCCTTAAGTAACCAGCACCAGACAAATTGGGAGAATTTAATAAAATGGCGTTCGCTGGAGTCTCACAAAGACCTCGCAAATCGGTCAGCGCGTTAACTGGCTGTGTGAGAACTCTCACCAAAGCTCTTGCGCCTGTACCCACAGGGCTTACACCACATTCAGAGGCATCCGCCTGCCTCTCCGCCCACCCCTAAAGGGGTGAGACTCGAGAACTACTTTTAAGAGCGGTTAAATTAAGACTCAAACGAGCCTTGGTGTCAAAACAGAACTTTGCGCCGAGTGGCTCGGCCTGACACTTGTTGAGCTGCACGGTTCAGCTGAAGCGTTGCTACCTAATCACTGTAAAGACGTCCCCAGAGGAGGGCCAAAATGGCGACGGACTCCTCTTGGCACAGCCCTGTTCCCTCCCGGCTCTGGTAACGCCCATCGGCCAAGTGGAGGCGGTGGCTGACTTTCCCCCCAGCCACCTCATTGGACCGAACGACTGAGGCAGAGGCCAATTCTCCTCTGCCCACTCCAGGTTCTTGCCCTCAGAGCTCACGCGGCGCTCAATTGGCTTTTATACACGTCAATTTGCGTCCTATCGCGTCTCTTTTCAGTGTTAATCCAATCATAACTTTCCTGGCTGCCCGCCTGATTTCTGATTGGTTTTGATCTGCTTCATCCTATCCCATTCCTGTCTACTTCTTACCTCCTCCCACTAGGACTTTGCCCAGGCACGTCCAAGCTTCTGGTTGGCTGTTGTTCTGTCATTCCAATGAAAGCTCTTCCAATCCCTACTACTCACGGAGCCCGCCTGGCAGTTGACTGGCTTCTTCCCCAAGCCCATCATCTTTAGTTCCTGCCCACCTTCACTTCCTGCCTCTTTCATTGGCCTCTAAAACTGAGAGGCAGATCTTTTGGGGCGGACACCACGCACGCAACTTTGTCTTACACGCCTTAGAGAGCAAGCGAGCCTTAGCATTGGGCAATCTGCCCGTCTTTCTTCTGCAAGTCCCTCCTTTCTCCCTCCCTCATTGGGCGGGGCAGCAGTAAAGGGGCGGGGCCTAGGCCGGGCTTGTGGCGCGCTGCTCCCTCCTCCTTACCCCCCCCTCCCTGTCCGGTCCGGGTTCGCTTGCCTCGTCAGCGTCCGCGTTTTTCCTGGCCCCCCCCAACCCCCCCCGGACAGGACCCCCTTGAGCTCGTCCCTCAGCTGCTACCATGAGCGGTAAGGATGAGTCCACTCCAAGCTTAGGGGTGGGAGGGGAGTGAGGGGGCGCGCGCGAGGGCCGACCGGGCGGTCCCCGCCGTGAGGGGGGG